>NC_064771.1:5060508-5427383 GCF_011397635.1 Epinephelus fuscoguttatus | reverse complement strand
CCAATCATGGTCATAGCTCGCTTGGTTGTACGCTTGGCCCGATAGGTCAAAGGTCTGGTAACAGAGAAATACCTAAAAGAACACAGAAAGACAATAGGCAACTTTCCACATACAGAGTAACTGTGACTGTGCCATGCATTACTGTCCACTGCAAAGCCTGTCTTGATAGTATCAGCTAGAGTCACCAGACACAGAAATTTTAAAACTCTACACAAGGGACTTTGAATATGCCCTGTTTCCAACAGCTCTGGGGTCTCATTTATAAAACAGTGGGTAGAATCCATACTAAAGATTTACGTGTGGACAAAAGCAGAAAATGGCATATATTAATATTCTGATTTATAAAACCATGCGTACACCTGACAGTGTGCTATTTCCTTTTATAAATCCCAAATCAACTTGGAAATGTCTATACACGGATCAGCCTCATATCCCACCCTCTACACACCCCCACTCAACTATAAATGGTCAGTGCAAAGCACCTTATGAATGCTGATACATAGAAATGAGCCTGCTGAACAATGGGACTTTATGGGTGAATCAAGGCAACAGCCAATTGTCACCTCAATGTTAATTTTCCAGCATTAAGACTGATTGCTTCACACTTTACCAAAATGATCATGACAGTCAGTGTATTCCTGACCCTGAGATATCATGTGAAGACGAAAGTTTGATATTCATTCATTCATTTTCCATAACCGCTTATTCTGTTAGGAGTCACGGGTGGGGGCTGGAGCCCATCCCATTTGGTGAGACGCAGGGTCCACCCTGGACAGGTCGCCAGACTATTACAGGGCTGATACATGCACAGAGACAACCATTCACGCTCACATTCACACCTACGACCAATTTAGAATCACCAACTAACCTAACCTGTATGTCTTTGGACTGTGGGAGGAAGCCAGAGTACCCAGAGAAGACCCACACTGACATGGGCATAACATGCAAACTCCACACTGAAGGGCTCTCCCACTTCAGGATTCTAACCCCAAACCCCAGATTCAAACCAGGAACCCTCTTGCTGTGAGGCAACAATGCAAACCACTGCACCAGCATGCCACCTAAAAGTTTGATAGGTAAACACAATTTATTTATTTCTTTATCAAAGTTTGTTATGGCGATCATTGCCTGCATTATGATCAGGACTCAAAATGAGATATGGAGTTTAATAATGGAAAAGTGTGTGGCAACCACTGTAATGTCTGTGCGTACACAGTCATGTTCACTGTAGCAATTTTGCACACAAAAACTATCTGAAAACTATCATTAATCAAGCTTAATGATAGGTATGATATGATATGTATTGGAAGATATTATTGGAAACTGTTGATGTTCTGTTTTGCAAATATTTAATGCTATTTGATGTGCACTTCACTGCTGACCATAAGTGTCAGGGGTCCATGTCATTGGTCCAACAGCCCATTGGTTCGACATCCCATTAGTCCGACTGTCCGCAGTGCTGAACGGCTCGCGGCGGGTGTATGGTGCTCTGTGACCGTCTTTAGGCGGAGCAGGCTCATAGCTTATGTGTTTGCTACTTTCTTTTTCATTTTAACCCACACCATGATCTTTTCCTGACCCTAACCAAGTGGTTTTTGTGCCTAAACCTAACCAGACCTTAACCACAGGGCATCATGATGATTTCGGAATGGACTTAGGAACAATGAGTTTAATATGGTTGGAACAATGGGATGTCGAACCAATGGGATGTCGAACCAATGGGCTGTCGAACCAATGGGCAGTTCCCAAGTGTCAGCTGCATCCCTTTCCTCTGCGCTCCCGGGGATGGGAATGTAATGGTGAGATTATACAAATAATCATGTCTGTCACATTTAATTTCTACAAATTGGCTTCAATTCACCACCTCACCAACTGCATTACCAATGTCCCTTGTCTCAAAAATGTTAGTACGCATGGGTCAGAGTAGGACTGTAGTGATATACCACTTTTAAGGTATACCGTGGTATAAAAGTTGATGGTTATCATACCGTGTAACTTTGCTTATCTACGATATTGAGACTTTTGCACAAACTCCCATTAGCCATTGAAATGGTTTCAAGTTTCAGTTAAAGTAATAAAACGTTTGTTCAACGTAAAATAACCATCCCATTTTCATTCCTTTAAGGGTCATTCTGACTGATTATAATGTAAATTCCGTAATACCATGATACCGGATATTTTCCGAGACAGTTATCATACTGTGAAAATCCCATACCGTTGCGAGTTTCCCTACAGGTGCACACATTCTCCTGTCAATTTTGTTTTTATAGATCACAACTTTTGAATGGGAAGTGGCATACGCCTCTTTCAGGCCTCGTTTTGTGCATATGCAATGTTTATAAATGAGACCCCTGCATACTCTAATCCATTCAACAGAAGAACTCTGTACATTCATCAGAAAAAAGGCATCTACTAAGCAATCAGAGTACCCCCTTCTAATCCTCTAGCAGATGTCAGCATCCACAGGTGTCCAGTTTTATCTGAGCTTTTTTAATGAGGGTAGTACGAACAATTTATGAGGTGGCTATGTATTCCATTTGAGTTTATCAGCAAAAAATATAATAAAGTATGTTCCATTACCTGTCAAAGCTGATAACAAGCAGGTTCATGACTGAGGCATTACTGGCCACATAATCTATTGCAAGCCACAAGTCACAGACCACTGGCCCCAGGGCCCACTGGTCCATGATGATGTAGGTGGTATACAGGTTCATTGACAGTGTGCCAATGGTCAGGTCAGCAAATGCTAGGCTAAGCAGGTAGTAGTTGTTCACTGTCTTCAGTGCTTTATTAATCTTGAATGACACCAACACGAGGATGTTGCCAACAACAGTGACAAGAGAAAGGGATCCAGTGAGGAAGACAATTATGATGACCTGCAGATTAAGAGGTAAGAAGAGAAAGAACCAAAGATGGTAGTTATGTGCATTACAATGTGTAAGAAGCTTACTCATTTTGTTACAGTGACTCAGTTTCCCAAAACATATTCAGTGTTAACTGTTCACAAACTCAAGTTTGAACAGTGTTAAGTCTGACAACATCAATGGCAAGCTGAGAAAAAAATTGGAAGTTAGGCAGCTATGAATTACCCTTAATGGCCCCGTTTCCCAGTTAAGATTGATCTTAAGACTTAAGAGCACAGTTAAGAACACCTTAGCCAAGAAGGGTCGCTAAGATAAGAGTGTTTCCCAGATGAGTTCTTAATGCCCTTCTTAGGTTCGCTCTTAAGATTGCTCTTTAAGCTAAGTGCGAATCTGGGAAACAGGTTTTTCTTTCACAGGAGGCTTAAGAGCATTCTTAAGAAGCTCTTAGCGCTAAGATCTTCTTAACTGGATCTGGGAAACGTGGCCAATAACAGTAGTTTCTTGAAGGCGAAAGGCTACTGAGCTGCAAATGGCACTGTATGCAGGTTTTGTCAGATGTATCAGAACCAGGGTTGGAAATTAGCACCAGCCACCAGTCAAGTGCTGGTTAAATATGCTTACATTGTCAACTATGGTGCAGATCCCTGTTTGGCCCCAATTGGATTTTAATTTCTGGATACAGGTGGGGTGGCACCAAATCCAGACTGATATAGAGAGCAAAACAGAATGTTGAGCTCACAACATCAGGATGGTCTCACCAGGCTATAAGTAAAGCCACATATACTGACAAAGCCTTTAGTTAATGCCAGCACCCGCAGCTGTTTGTATTTAATCTAAAAAAGTTAACTGTGGGCTGACACAAATTTCAAAAAGAGTTAAAAGTTATTGTACCACTCACAGTAGATTGGTCTTTTTCTTCCGGTGACGCTGTCTTAGCTATTGATGCATCTCTTTAAATGGCTATTGCAAATCTACAATGAAGTTTTGATGATTGTCATGTTTGTCTCATTAAACATAAGTTTGTTTTATGAGAATGGATGGATTACTAAAATGTATCCAGACTTATGGAACTACTTGTTTATCACAGGAGGACTCAAGTCATTAATTAATGTAGACAAGTCTCATAGCTTTCCATAGTTGCAAAGTTTATCTTGGAACTCCAACTATAATCAACTGGTTCAAATGAGCCATGGAATCCCTGGAGCTTTGGAGCAGCCATGTGAAGAGCACAGCTAAATGTTTGTCTGGTGGTTAGAATTCCTCGCTACTGAAGCCATGGAATTTACACAGTGAGCAACAAAAATACTCTGCTTGCTCTGTTGTGGAGTGCTCTCAACCTGCAGTGTACAAGTCTTATGTTTGCGCATTTAGGTGTTGAAAACCATAGTAGTAAGCCATATTACACATCAATTACTAACATTTATACATAGCAAAAAGTTTTTTAAAAAGTCCATTGATGGTTTGTTGATAGCTTATTTTGTATTACAGTTTCACCAAAGCACTTAAACTGACGGAATGAGAAAAAGTAGAGCTGTGGCGGTTGCACTGACCTTTTGTTCTGGTGTCTTTCTCTTTGACATGTCTGTGGATGCATATGTACACATATATATACATATATACATATGCGCTGTGTGTATGTGTATGTCTTTGTTCATTGTTGGTAAAATCAATAAATATAGTGTTGGGAAAAAAGTAGAAGTGTGGGGTTACAACATCACAGCTGATCATTACCTGCCAGACAGTATGTCCTCCTAATGGGTCAAACTCCTCTGCTGGCGACATTAACGTGCTGTTAACTGGTGAATCAGTGAAGTTTCCTTCATGCCTTGAGACATGACTGACATTGTGCTGCTTCCACCCACCAATACTTTCAGACAATATGGCCAACTCCTGGTAAGAGCCACCTGAAGATGTGGAAAAACATCAATCCAAAAAAAAAAAAAAAAAAAAAAAGCCACAGTTAAAGGCACACACACAGAGAATCTGAAGAAGGCTACAAATCTTTTATCAGCAGATTTGAAGAACATTTGCATGAATCATTAAAAGTCTAAAGTCTGTTTTAGACCCCCCCCCCAAATTTCATTTTATTTACCTGTTTTCTGTTTATTGATTGTATACCATTTTGCTTTATTTACATATTCTTACTGCATATCCTACTGAACTCTTTTTATAATATTATTTAAAAAGTGCAGAAAACTTTATAATATGAATTATTATTAAGATACTAAGTGCTGCAGTGTAGTGCAGTACCTAAGATGGCAGGCTCAGCTATGAAAGTAGTGTCAGGCTGGTCTCTCATACCAGGAGAGCTGTTGGTAAGGAAGTGGATAGAATCAGAGCTGGAGGTCAGGTTCATGATGACCAATGGACATCTTGAAGAAAAGGAAAAAAAAAACTGAGATGCAAAAATGAAGGATGAAGTTGTTCAACTTAACTCTAACATTTCACACAAAAGACTTTGGGCAAAATAGTTATTTAATTCGATAACTGAAATTGTTACATATTTCAATCAGTGGAGATTGCAGTTTTATAGAGAGCAAGTGTTACCATCACTTGGCAGGTTGTGTATTAATTGGAGCAAACAGTGCTGTAGCCACAGGCACTGTACTATAAGAACCAGACTACAGCAATCTGTGTCCATCATCCCAGAGGTGGTGGCAAATCTACTAAGTGTCAAGTCTTTGTACTCAAGTTCCAAGTCTAGACAGGTAAGTCCCAGGTCAAAACAGGCAAGTCTCAAGTCTAGTCTCAAGTCAAGATTTACAAGCCCCAAGCCAAGCCCCAGGTCAAGACAGGCAAGTCCCAAGTCAAGTCCCAAGTCAAGACAGACAAGTCCCACGTCAAGTAATCAAGTATTTTCAAGTCAAAGGGCTCAAGTCCAAGTGAAGTCATTGATAATGAAGTCCAAGTCGAGTTCCATCCATCCATCCATTTTCATCCACTTATCCGGGGCTGGGTCCCGGGGACAGCAGGCCAAGCAAAGCTACCCAGACATCCCTCTCCCCGGCAACGCTTTCCAGCTCCTCCTGGGGGACCCCAAGGCGTTCCCAGGCCAGACGAGATATGTAATCCCTCCAGCATGTTCTGGGTCTGCCCTGGGGCCTCCTACCAGTGGGACGTGCCCAGCACACCTCCAGCAGGAGGCGCCCAGGAGGCATCCTGATCAGATGCCCGAGCCACCTCAACTGACCCCTTTCAACGCGAAGGAGCAGCGGCTCTACTCCGAGCTCCCTCCGAATGTCCGAGCTCCTCACCCTATCAAGTCAAGTTGCTTTTTTGAATACCGTAGAACTTCAATTAATAGCCTGGGCTATTATTTGCTTAAATCACTGAAATCAACAGGCCTATATTTAGGACAGACCTCTATATGGGGCAGGCCTTTAATTCCTTTCACACAAAACTGTTGCTCAGCAAAGATGGGGGAAATACAGTCTAATTGTTTATTTAAACCACTATGAATATTACTTGAAAAAGAGCCTTCAGATAATATATCAACTATGGGTCATTCATTTGATCTTGCTCCAACAGACAGAGCATCAGAGAGAGAGTTAAAACACTCAACAAGATTACAGCACCCAGCACACCGACACAACACCACTTTATCCTGTTAAAACAATACTCAAAACTTAGATTCATTTTTATGAAAAACCCATTTGATCTAAGGACCCTTATGGACTATTGGAATATGAATAACTTAGAGGGTAATCAAGGAATGGAGTTAGAAGAACTTCTATAAAAAAATGAACTGCTTGGCAACCAGACCAGGTGTCTAATTGAGACAGCCCTTTATTTGTCAAAAGGTGTAGCCACATAGGGGCTAATAAAAGGGACTGGCTGTTTAACTGGGACTAGGCTTTTAATTGAAGTTTTACGGTATGTCCACTTGAGTCTAAAGTCATCAAATTTGTGACTCGAGTCTGACTCAAGTCCAAGTCATGTCACTTGACTCCACACCTCTGCATCATCCTGATATCTAACCAGAATTTAAAGAAATACTTCACCCACAAAATGACCATATGGAAACCACTTAGTCATGCTGTATTACCTTGAACTCATGAAGAAAACCTTTTTTTTTTGTATGTCTCCTCAAATAATAGTGAAGATATTATCTTACTGATTGATTGGAAACCACCTTTACCAGCAGCAAACCATTGTCAAAACATCTCTAATCTCTCAAACATCTAATCCAATTTTTATATATTTTTTTCCAAACCTAACCAGAATTTTACATTAATTATGTAACTTTAAGTTAAAGGGCTCTAGTTTCGCAGACCGGGCGAGGCAGGGGTGTGGCCAGGCGGATTTTGCAAGTTTGGCACATTGTGCGCCTGGCGCAACTACTCCTCTTTCCCACCTCCGTCCCTCCTACCTGCACAAGTCAGAAAGAGGGAGGAGAGAAGGCATGGAGTGGGTTTTACACACATCACACCAATCAAATGAGCCCCTCACCTCACCCTTAAATGCGCTGCGTGAAGGTGTAATGAGAGTTTACTCAATTCGCCATGGCGGAAGAGAGCAGCAGCATCAGACAGCCAAACTTCTCCCAGGAGGAAACTGATGTTTTGGTCCGGGAGGTCCAAGCTCGCAGTGTCCGAATATACGGAACTGCGAGCAGACCTCCACGGGTTGATGATGCAAAGGTAGCCTGGGAGGAGGTCACCACAATTGTAAATCAATGTTACATTTCTCTTGTGAGCGCATGCTCTCTCTTTCTCTCTCGCAGTCTCACTCTGTTTCTTTTCTTTTGACTTTTCTAAGATGACAGATGCTGAATATATACTCCCTCTCTGATGCTGTGGCTGTTTGTGGTTGGCTGAGAGGGATGTGAACTCATTAGTTTGCAGCTGTGTTAATCAAATCAGGTTGGGTTTCCATTACGCGTGCCAAACGTGCCAAATGGTGCCAATCCCCTTTGATCTGATCAGATGTGACGGGACAATCGATATAGAGATACATTTATGTGCTGATTGCAGATAGTTGCATTGAATAGTGTTTTTTTGGGTATTTATTACATTGTTAATGTGCCTGATATTCTGGAAACCTGCCTGTGAGGTTTTGGTGACGTGTGCGCACTGTCTGCCCGTCAGCCAAACTTCGGCTTACACCGGCTGCGCTCCGCCTGCGCTGACAGTAGACCTGGTTTCAGCTGGCGAGCTTTTAGCGCACCTTCGGCGAAGCCTTTTGGCACGAAACTGTCACTGCGCCAAGCTGGATCTGTCGACACCTTCCCCTGTTGTGTTGCCACACCCATCTCAGCACACCTCGGTTTGCCAAACTACCAAACTGAGCGCGCCTCGGGTTGCACTGCTCGAAACTAGCTCTGTGCGGGGTTCGCCACCCTGCGCTGCGCCGGGAAACTAGAGCCCAAGGACATAACGTCATTCTTGGGCTGCTAATCATATGAACCACTGAATAAGGATAAGTTGGCACTGGCTAAAAATTCGAGAAGAGTAATCCAAGTCTCATTTATAGGTATAGATTTCGAGGAAACATGGCATGACTTATTGATTTACAAATGTTCATTTTGTGAGTGAAGTATTCATTTAATGACAAAACATGGTATACAATGGATTTATTTACAAATTGATCTGTTATTTGTTCAAATGGATTTCATGTGCCACTTTGCCACACTTGCTCTCACAAAAATGTGGTTAAATTTTTAATTCAATACAATTTAGTATTTATTTACTCAAATGGAGGTATTTGTATCCTCACACATTTAAATCTTTAGTACCAGAGATAGACAAATTTAAGAACTAGTGAGAACTACCATAAAGATTACACTGGTGTCCATATAAAAAGCTAAAAAGACAGCAGAAACAAGCATGTGGAAATGGTGTGTACATCAGGGCTATAAGAACCATGTATCAAGTCAAGGATGACAGACCAAAACATACATGCATAGCTGGAGTTGGCAACTAGCATGCATACAAAGTCTGAGGAAAACAAAACAGAGCTGGGATCAGGTCAAAAAGTCAAAAAAGGCAGACAGGGGTCTGAAAAACAGGCAGGGGGGAAAGGCTGGCACAGTAATGCAGGGAACACAATAGACATCTGGCAGGGAATAAGTGGAATGAGTATATGGACTGCATGGGTAATGGGGGGATGGGGAACAAATGTGGGAGACAGGTGATCTGGGAGATGGTGGGAAGAATGGGGTTACTGCAGGGCAAGTGGGAAGGGCTCTGGAATGAGAGGAGAGTTACGCCTAGTTCACATTACACGAGTTTTTCCTTATCCGCTGCGAGGGTCCTAAGGACAGAGGGATGTCGTATGCTGTAAAGCCCTGCGAGGCAAATTGTGATCTGTGATATTGGGCTTTATAAATAAAATTGATTGATTGATTGATTGATTGAATATCCATGCCTTTACGATGTGTCGTCTCAAAGTTAAAAAATGTATTTTGGTGTCGATGAGGGCTCAGTGGAGAAATTTTGTGGTGTGCACACACAGGTCATAATGCAGTTGGTGAGACTCCCGATGACAGAAACACACGTCGCCGGGTATGAACACTCGCAACGCTAGTCGCTAGTCTCCGCAACGCAAAATCAGGGTGAAAATCATGTAATGTGAACAAGCCTTTAGTGGCAAGGTAAGGAACAGTGAAAATGTTTTTATCAGGTCATCAGATACTGTGACTGAAGGTCTGGGAGTACAGACAATGGCTTCCAAAGAGGTATTCTATGCAGGATTTTCCTAAAATAAAAAAACAATGTGTACAGCCATATGGAAGTAATCTCTCTCAATTAACACTTATGACCCACTCTCCGTGTGTGGCAATGTATTTTTGTGCCTGAATTTTCTTATTTTCTGTGTCTTGAACATTCATGGGTGTGCACCCCCACAGCACTCAGGACAGTATAGGGTTTTATAAAAAGGTAGCAACCAGGTTCTATACCATAAGCTGCAGGCATCCAAAAGATACAGTACCAAAAAAGGGTAAATATAGCAAGGCAAAAGACCAAACAACAGTGAATCTAGGGTTGGCTTTTACTTTCACTTTTGCTGGTGAGCATTTACAAACAGTAACCAACATCCTGTGTTGTATACCTTTAACCAGACAACAGCCAAGTTTTATTTTGGCCTGTCATCAAGTTAATCATGGAATTGATTGGTGACAACTGATATAATCTGCACTGGCAAGCTGTTCTCATGCACAGTTTCTTACAGAAAATCATGCAGCAAAATTCGTATTGAGTGGTCCAGTTAGGAGGCTGGTTGGCAGTGGCAGTTGTAACACATTCGGTGCCCTAGACGAGCCAACCCTCCCCATTTGTGGCGCCCCTATGATGATGAGGGCGCCTAAGCATTCACCTATACTGCCTATGCCAAGGCTGGCACTGCTGGTTGGCCACAAACCCAGGACCTTTCCCGGGAGACCAGTGTTTGGAACCTTGTAAACTTTGAGTGAACTTCGAGTTATTTTAAGGTACATCCTCATCATATATTTTTTTTCCTAAACCTAACCAAAGTAACTTTACTTAGACTTTACCCCACACCTTAGCCAGAAAGCCCATGTTCAGAACCTTGTGAACTGCGAGTGAATTCTGATTTATATTAAGGTGTTGTTACATCCTCACCTTTTTTTTCTAAACCTAACCAGAATAAATCTACTTTACTAAACCTTAAGATGCCCAACCATGATTTTTTTTCCTAAACCTAACCTCTGTAACTTTACATTAATTATGTAACTTTAAGTTACATAATTAATCATTCTTGGGGTGCTAATCATATGAACCATTGTATGCGGATAATTAGACACTGGCTAAAACAATGAGAAGAGCTGCAGATTCTGCTCTTTGATATGTTATGATATAATATGGTATGATATGATATGATATGATATGATGCAATCTGTCAAAATGAAGGGTTCTCCATCCCACCCTGCCCTGTCAACCAATGCAGTGCAGTGCTTTTGCACATGAACAACTACAAACACAAACAGAAGAACTTCAATTTTCCTTCATCATGAAAATGATCTAAACATGCTTATCATTTCAAGTTCAATCCTCTGCTTCCATTGCATTGCTGATTCTGGCATAGATTAGCATAGCCTGTAAAGAATAGATGACATTACTAATACAGGCTGTACTAATTAAAGCCAGAACCATCATATCTCCTCAGAAAATGTCTTCAATCCACACCTTTAACTCTGATGTTTGAAGAAAAAGGTTTGCTGAAAGGCTACATTTCTACACAATTAAATGAACACATGTTAAACAGTGTGGAACCCCAGAGTGTTCAATATTAAATAAATAGAACAGACTTAAAGAAATAATCACGAGTAAATTGTGTAAAATTCCGTTGAATTGTTGACTGATTCGGCATCGCAGCATTGAAGTGCAGTTTCTCGTTTAAAAGATTAGCCAATCAGAGCCACAAGTGGGACGAATGCCATTGTCAAGCTGTTGTCAAGCAGTTGTCAAGTGGTGCGCCGGAAACAATGAAATGTAATCCACTCTTAAAACCTCTGCAAAACAATTATATTAGCAGATCTATGCATAGGTGTAGACTTAAAATTATGTTAGATTCAGGAGGATATATAATTCTCTAGTGATTGGTAAGAGAGAACTGAACCCCCACTTTTTCACACCCACAATCCAGAAAACAAGAACGTCAGCGTAACCATGAGCTTTGACATGACTGGTTTATTACCTTTGTAGGTCGAGTTGTAAACAGATTATTACTCGGTATCCAAGGGAAGAGCTTGTGACAGCAGTGTTGGTTGGCTCCTGCTCCTGACCATATTTGTGTGTCTTTCTCTGATACCTTTTTTCCACTAAAATTAGTGTGCATATGCGGGTTATACCCCTTAAAAATAGGCAATAGATCAACATCCCAGAAAGGTTGTAAATCTCTAACTGTTCAATCTTTCTTTAAAACTCTGTACTGAATAAATTTTAAACAATTTTTGAGCACTGTCGTATTTCCATGACTGATTGTTGTTGGGACTACTGTGGAGTCATTTGTCCCGGAATTGAATGCCAATCGTAAGTTTTCCCATTACATACAAAAGCCAAATGTTAGTGGGTTTTGGTAGGATTTTGGTCCAATGGGACAGGGTCTTGAGGAACATCTTTAGAATCCAAACAAAGCCCAAGTAACTTAACCAGCCAACCTTAGCTGCTGCAGTGCAGTCAAAGGTGGCTCATATGCTGAGTAGGCTAATAAGCCAAGCTCACAACCCTGCTAAGCTACTTAGCCAGCTAACTAGGTGGCATATACCATAGACATATGTACGTAGACGCTCAACATCACCGCCATATTGGATGTGGCAAGGCTGCGTTGTAAACCAATACAAGTAAATGGACTTAATTTCATAAAGCGCCTTTCTACAAAGAAATTTACGTTAATGCCTCTCGTTTATTCATTCACACATGCACTAATATACTTGGGAAACAGTATGATGTAACGATAATTACATCTGTGTGGGATCAATAAAGTTCTTATCTTAGCCATCTGAGAAGATCAAATACATTGTTTTTGGTGCCTGTTTCCCAAGTATGTTAGTGCGTGTGTGAATGAATAAACGAGAGGCATTAATGTAAATTTCTTTGTAGAAAGGCGCTTTATGAAATTAAGTCCATTCACTTGTATTAGTTTTACAACGCAGCCTAACGCAGCCTTGCCGCATCCAATATGGCAGCGATGTTGACGTATCGCAGCAGCGGGCAAACCCACTCGATCAATCAATCAATCAATCAATTTTATTTATAAAGCCCAATATCACAAATCACAATTTGCCTCACAGGGCTTTACAGCATACGACATCCCTCTGTCCTTAAGACCCTCACAGCGGATAAGGAAAAACTCCCCAAAAAAAACCCCTTTAACGGGGGAAAAAAACGGTAGAAACCTCAGGAAGAGCAACTGAGGAGGGATCCCTCTTCCAGGACGGACAGACGTGCAATAGATGTCGTACAGAACAGATCAACATGATAAATTAACAGTAATCCATATGACACAGGGAGAGAGAGAGAGAGAGAGAGAGAGAGCGAGAGAGAGCGAGAGAGAGATATGCAGGTAATGACAGTATCTTACAACAACATTAATGGAAGTAATAATATTATAGTTATAGTTCTGGTTACTGCGGTACAATATGTTGAAAGTATGTATTAATACCTGGCAGTATACATGTGTGACAATAATCATATGTGTATAATAACAGAAGAAGTATGACTAATGACTAATGATGGCAGCAGCAGCAGGAGGCATCTGGCAGGACCACGGCAGCAGCACAACCACACACGTCACGCTGTCCAGGCACCGCTGTGATATGAGTTAATCTGAGAGACAGTGGAGCACAAAGGCTCCGGAGAAGAAGCCGAGTTAGTGACATCCAGAATGGCCGGGTTAGCTAGATGCAGTAATAGGATACGAGAGAGAGAGAGAGAGAGAAGGAGAGAAGGGGCCCGGTGTATTATAGGGGGCAGACTAGGCCTAAGTCAGCCTAACTAAGGGCTGGTACAGGACAAGCCTGAGCCAGCCCTAACTATAAGCTTTATCAAAGAGGAAAGTCTTAAGTCTAGTCTTAAATGTGGAGACGGTGTCTGCCTCCCGGACCGTAACAGGAAGATGATTCCACAGGAGAGGAGCCTGATAGCTAAAGGCTCTGGCTCCTGATCTACTTTTGGAGACTTTAGGGACCACGAGTAACCCTGCGTTCTCAGAGCGCAGTGTTCTGGTGGGATAATATGGCACTATGAGCTCTCTAAGATATGATGGAGCTTGACCAGTTAGAGCTTTATAAGTTAACAGTAGGATTTTAAATTCAATTCTGGATTTTACAGGGAGCCAGTGCAGAGAAGCTAAAACAGGAGAGATATGATCGCGTTTATTAGTTCCTGTTAGTACACGTGCTGCTGCATTCTGAATTAGCTGGAGAGTTTTTAAGGACTTACTAGAGCTACCTGATAATAGAGAGTTACAATAATCCAGCCTTGAGGTAACAAAAGCGTGGACCAATTTTTCTGCATCTTTTCGGGTCAGGATAGGCCTAATTTTCGCAATATTACGCAGATGAAAAAATGCAGTCCGTGAGGTTTGCTTTAAATGAGAATTAAAAGACAAATCTTGATCAAATGTTACTCCGAGGTTTCTTACGGTAGTGGCAGGGGCCAGAGCAATGCCATCTAGAGAAACTATGTCATCAGATAAAGAGTCTCTGAGTTGTTTGGGGCCAAGAACAATAACTTCAGTTTTGTCTGAATTTAACATCAGGAAATTGGTGCTCATCCAAGTTTTTATGTCTTTAAGGCAATTATGGAGTTTAGTTAATTGATTGCTTTCTTCTGGCTTCATTGATAAATACAACTGAGTATCATCCGCATAACAATGGAAATTTATAGAGTGATTTCTAATGATGTTACCTAACGGAAGCATATATAGAGTAAACAGGATTGGTCCGAGCACAGAACCTTGCGGAACTCCAAAACAAACTTTAGTACGTAAGGATGGTTCATTGCGAACGTCAACAAATTGATAACGATCAGATAAATAAGATTTAAACCAGCTTAGTGCTGAACCTTTTAAGCCAATTAAGTGATCCAGTCTCTGCAGCAGAATTTGATGGTCAATTGTGTCAAACGCCGCACTAAGATCTAATAAAACAAGTACAGAGACGAGTCCTTTGTCTGAAGCAATCAGAAGGTCATTTGTAATTTTAACTAGAGCTGTCTCAGTGCTATGATGCACTCTAAATCCTGACTGAAATTCCTCAAATAAATTATTATCCTGGAGAAAATCACACAGCTGGTCTGCGACTACTTTCTCAAGGATCTTTGATAGTAGGCTATAGTTGGCTAACACCTCTGGATCCAGGGTGGGCTTTTTTAGTAGAGGTTTAATTACAGCTACCTTAAAAGACTGTGGTACATAGCCTGTTAATAAGGATATATTGATCATATCTAATATATGAGTGTTAACTATAGGTAAGACCTCCTTAAGTAGCCTAGTTGGGATGGGGTCTAAGAGACACGTTGATGATTTGGATGAAGAAATCACTGCAGTCAATTCTTGAAGAGAAATTGGGGAGAAGCAATCTAAATATATATTAGATTTTACAGCTGTGTTTGAGGTTAGATAGGTACTATCTGAGGGCAGGAGGTCATGAATTTTGCCTCTAATAGTTAGAATTTTGTCATTAAAAAAGCTCATAAAATCATTACTGCTAAGGGCTAAGGGAATACAAGGCTCAATAGAGCTCTGACTCTCAGTCAGCCTGGCTACAGTGCTGAAAAGAAACCTGGGGTTGTTCTTATTGTCTTCTATTAGAGCTGAGTAATAGTTTGCTCTGGCATTGCGGAGGCCCCTCTTATAAGTTTTGAGACTGTCTGTCCAGATTAAACGAGATTCTTCCAGTTTGGTTAATCGCCAATTCCTTTCAAATTTTCGCGATATTTGTTTTAACTTACGGGTTTGACAGTTATACCAAGGAGCGAACTTTCGATGCGGCGTCTACGTATATATGTCTGTGGGGGTCCATGTCATTGGTTCGACAGCCCATTGGTTCGACATCCCATTAGTCCAACTGTCTGTTTGTGTTTTTATAGTTCATAGATAGTTTTAGTCAGTTATAGTTTTGTAAATACTGGAGGAGAAATGTCGAGGAGGTCGACAAGGGACAGGAAAGTCCCGTTGAGATTTGTGGATGAGGAGGATGGACTGGAGGAGACAGTTGGAGTGTAGTCATCTCAACCACAGTAAGTAATACAGTTTGTATGCACTGGATATGTATTCTCAGCTTTATTACAATAATGTTTTTCAATATCTAGTGTAAATTTTGAATCGAATCGTGAGGTGCCTGGGGTTTCCCACCCCTACTGCTTAGGCCTACTATTTACAGCAGCAGCTAGAAAGGTGATACCAAATCACTTTGACATTGTTGTTGCTCTCGCTAGTTGCTCTAGTGATTGGCTGAAAGGTGAGGGGTTGGTGACAACTCCACTGACATGTGAAGTGACACTACAAAATAAAAACAGACTTTGGAAAATTTTGATTGACTATGAGACAAAACAAAATAAAATAATATTATCATTCATTATACTGAGTTGACTTAATAATGGCCTTATTTCACATCATTGCTTCATTTATATATTATACGTGATTTATTATTATGACTGTTTCATAACAACATAATTATTAGAATTAGTATTAAACACTTTGGGTTTCCATTAAACAATGCACAAAGAAATCTACTATAAACATAACAAAACAGTCCACAAAATAAAAAACAACAAAAAACAGATTTAACAAATAAAATTAATCTCAAGCATATTTAAAGCCGATACCTCAGCCGAGAAAAACTTAACATTTCAAATATTTCATTCAAATTATATTGATGTCAAACTCACAGAAACCTGATGTGAAGCAATTGGTACATCACCTTAAAGAAAAGGTGACATTTTTTCAGTTGTGTCTTAAAACAGTTCTCTCATTATATGAAAAGGGTTATTTTTTGCCCTAATTGTTCCTCTTGTCTATACTGGCTGTAAAAAGATCCCTTCCTGTAGGAATGGTAGTGTCGGTGATGGGGGTCAAAATCCAATGCACTCCTTCAGTGCCAAAATGCCTTGTAAAGTTAATGAGACTTCAGCAATATGTGTTCACAAATTTACAAGTGGCTATCTTCCAAAATTCCAATTCCAATTCCAATTAAAGGGCCAGTGTGTAATATTTGGCATGGTTTATTGTCAATCTGAATCTGAATCTGAATATTCTACCCATTAATATGTTTATACAAGTGTATGATCGCTATAAAATAAAATTTGTTTGGTTTTCTTAGCCTTATAATTATGCTTTTATATATATATATATATATATATATATATATATATATATATATATATATATATATATATAGCAAGGGCCTTGCTTTAGAGAGGTCGCCATCTTGCGCCGCCATGTATGTAAGGCAGCCCGAGCGGACAATCCAGCCAGCCAGAGAACGCGTTTCGCGTGTATAAATGAACCAACGAAGACAGCGGAAGGAAGGAAGAAGGAGGAAGAAACAGCAGAGTGTTAGTAGTTCATCGATAGAGAGCAGTGAAAAGTTTTTTTTAGTTATAAAGTTTGCGAATGGACCACACTTACCACGCAACAGGAGAGAATGAATCCGAACTGTCATCTGCGAGGAAAAGAAGACGCAACTTCACTCCTTGTGATGCACTCTCTGCGGCACTTTTCCTCCTGGTGATATATCTCCCGAACGATGGGAGCAGTAGCACCGAATCCCATTCTGTGCATTCAGCCTCTCTTCTCGCCAGCTCAGCATCAAACACATGGAGTTCCTCATCTGTATACTCCGGCTCAAACAGGTATGGCTCTGGGTCTGTGTCCGCTACAAGAAACTCTTCAAAATCGTGTTCAAAGTCGTCCATTGCAGCTACTATAGTCCGGAGATATCGCTAGGCTAAATAAACAGCAGAGCTCTGTTTACCGGCTACACTGTCAGTCAGTGTGCAGGCTGGAGATTGGTGGAGCAGAGAGGGGAGGGGGGTCCCCACTCGGTATGGTAAACGAGTATGTGTGTAAAGTTATGAAGTGTGTCTGTTATGCTAGAAGAGTCAGAGTTTGGGACGGAGTGGAGTGTTACTGGAGTTTCTGGAGTGCTCAAATAAACGGGCCTTTTTCCCAAACGCTCCTCTGGTCTCCTGCTCGTGAGGGATTCATTACAATATCGTAACATGGCTTAGATTTCTAAATAAACATTCACCTCATCGCTAGATAGACCTACTCCTGAAAAAGTCGTGCGCAAGCCTTTTTGTCCCTACGAGGCCACCGTCATTTACGGGAGGGGTGAGCGAGTAAGCCCTGCAATCTAGAATCTGACCACTGATGTCACTGTTTTCAACCCATTTTACACACTGGCCATTTAAGTCTTTTAAGCACAAAATTCCCTCATTTTGCTGTCCCTCCATTACAGTTGAGCAAGACAACACTGAGGAAACAGAGACAGATTTTTGTACTAAGACTGTGACTTTGGAAGCTACCCAGTTAATGTGTGTAATTAACTTTAACAGAACTTGAGAATGCATTTTTGCACAGGAAGAGGGATATAGATTTCCCCCCTATCATTTGTTTTATTGTTTGCTTTCTTTCACACCACATGGTAACTCGCTGCTTCCAGTCATTTCTGTGAGCGGAAGAGACGACCCACGATAACATGCACAGATTTTGCTCTGGCGTGCACAGTTCACGGTGTTGAACTAATACCAGTTGCCATCCAGCATTGGCCAATCAAATTGCAGGAATCGCAGAAGAGGACAAGATGGTGGAGCTGATAATGTTGGTGTCTGAATACCTGGAGTTATGGCACTAGCAACTTAAAAGGACAACAAAAAGAAAAACTGGGCCTGGGATAACATTTCTATCAAACTTCAGATGACAGGTAAATTGTCCAAATACTGTGGTAGTTTAAGTAATTTCCGTTGTTTTGCAGCAGTATGCAGCTACAAGATAGCTTGCACTTCTGCTAGTGTTCACAGGGGCAAACTGCCTGTTATTGCAGCCGTGGACTAAGCGATTGCAGCCGCTTTCATAAACGCTTTGCTTTTTAACCCTCTTGCAGGTAGGTGGTTGTTAGGTGGTTATTAGGCAGTTACTGTGAGGCGGTGTGGAAGCAGTTTAATGGTGTGTTGAACCAAACGCATTGTGAGCATTTTGCAAGGCGAGATTACATACAAAGGAAATGCAAAGATGCAAATAGATATGAATTTGTGCCGGGCATTGTGAATGCTGCAAAGACACGAAATTTGAGCTATTTGTAAGAGAAATTTCTCTGTTGCGACAGCCTTAAGGGTTGAGATCTAGTTGAGATTGGACAAACATTTTAGTCATCTGTGGACAAACTGAGCTCCACCACTTAACATAAGTAAAGCACAGAAAAGACAGACAGATCAGAAAAGGAAAGGGCCCTAAGATTAGTGAGTGAAGCCATATCAGGGCTCCGGACTAACTTTTTCCACTAGGAGCACCAGTGCTCCTTACTCAAAATTTTAGGAGCACCAGCACAAAATTTAGGAGCACTATCTATATCGACACAACATATTCATAATTTTGTCTATATTAACTGCATTACTGATAATTTA
Organism: Epinephelus fuscoguttatus; assembly: GCF_011397635.1. Classification (NCBI taxonomy): domain Eukaryota; kingdom Metazoa; phylum Chordata; class Actinopteri; order Perciformes; family Serranidae; genus Epinephelus; species Epinephelus fuscoguttatus. The sequence continues at coordinate 5,408,431 of NC_064771.1, read as the reverse complement.
GCAATAAACACAGACAACCCTGCCTCTTAAATGATGTGTGCAGCGGCGCTTTTGCTCCATCATTGCATCTGTCCCTGCATAATTTATACCTGATGTTGTTGTTGTGCTTAACCAGGGTTTCATGTTTGAAGTGTGTGGTGGAGTCGGCGAATTTAGTTTTCCCCGCAAATTTCGGACCACACTGAGAGCAGTACATGCAGGACATAACTTTCTTTTCTTTATAATATCTCAACCACATAAATTCAGTGAGCCATTCTTGTCAGAAATGATAGGGCTTTGGCTTTTTCGGTGCTGCGACATCACCTGCTGACTTGTCCTCTATCGTCGTCGGAAGTTTGGGAAACTGGCACAGGACCGACAGGAGTTTCTGGATTATTTTTTCTTGTGAAAAACGAATCTATAGTTTGTTTCATAGCGTCACTTTATGGTCAAACGACACAGCACTTTCTACTCAACACCGGCTCTGTGACCCCGCACACAGTGCACATGTACTAAAACTGCTGCACGTTGCTATGGTTACTGGCGCCCCCCCGCCCCCCGCCTTGCAGTGCGCATCCAGACACACATGACAGGCACACACACACACACACACACACAGAGACACTCACTTCCGCTCCTCCATGAAATGCAATTATAAAAAAAAAAAAAAAGAAAAAGGGGGAGAGGGGTGGATTTGTAAGTCGCACTGGTGCTCCTAGTTAAAAAACTATGTCGCACGGCCTCCAAAAAAGGTCGCAAAATGCGACCAATTAGGCACAGTCTGGAGCCCTGCATATGACTACACAGTAAGTTCTTAAGATATGCTTTTGTGACTTGTGTGATCTATTTTGTTGAGTTGATCCTTAATAAAATGCTTTGATTAATATAAGCTGGTCTTTTATTGTGGAAAGTAAACAACAGAAGGAGTGAGTCGGTGATGCACGGCAGTGAGAGTATGAAAAATAATACAGAGCGTTGCTGTCTTCGTTCACACTGGTTCAGAGCGTGGAGCCTCAGGATTTACAATGTTGTCATCACTTTCTATCAGCTATTGGTTGTACTTTACTGCAGACCAAGTTAGCCATTAGCTGTCTTCCCCAGTTAGTTAGCCCAACTGCTAGCACAGCTGTGAAGGGTGAATATTTGGTGGTTGCAAAATATTAATAGTCCAGAAAACATTCCAGAGGCCGTATATGGGTGACGTGAAAATTTGCTTCATGTTTGGTGTGAACACAACTTAAGAAGAGCTTTGGGAAGGTAATCAGTTTAAGGCCAGTGTAGCTCTAATTTCATAGCTAGCATTAACTTTGAATGTACACGTGAGCATGTTAGTATTGGTAAAGATAGACTTGAAACCAAGGAAATATCCCTCCTAGGCTGTCAAATTAGTATTTCACTTAAGTTGCTTACTGGATCAATTGAAATTGAAACTGATATTTGATGATTGGTTCTGCGTAAGATGTCTTACATTACTAGGCAGATCTGCATGAAAAATTTAAGCAGCATGTACTGTATGTTTGAAACACTATCATTTCACTAAAACATTATGAATGTTTTTGGAGCAACAGTGCACTCATCTTATCATTTTAAGCTTGTTTGATATTTCCATAATCTTATGGAATATAACATGTTACATTATGATGTTAGAATATCAACTATTAAACTTATTCTTATTAAATAAGACGCTAGTGTTGACCAGAGATTGTGGAACAATGCAAGAATTTCTACATGAAGAACCCACAAACATGCCTGGAGATTTCACCGCAAAAAACAGAAGTGACTTTTTTCACGTGTTAAAGAAAAGGGAAATGTATATGGTGTATACATTTCAGCCAGGACTCAGTACTACTACTACTAACAACTAAATGCCTGTGTTAAATCTTACATCTTAGTTTGAATATCCTACTTATCACAAACTAGGTCATCTAAAAGCCTTCATAGAGAAATTTTGGACTACTTGTTCTCATATTTTTCTAATGTTGACTTTTAGAAATAAATTATTTTGTTTTGTCTCTCACTTTAAGTTTGATTTAATCCGACCAGTGATGCAGGTCAAAGTTATACTGTATACTGTTTACTGTACCCTTTTTCAACATAGTGCTTTCAATTGTAAACCAAATATCAGCACAATATTATGCCCCTCGAAATATTTAACATAAAAGACTGAGAAACCCCTGCAAAACTCATAAAATATCACTAGTTACTTGTTGGTCACTTATGCTTCATAGGGCTGTTCTACAATTGGAATTAGTCTCGACTGTAACATTATGTCCTGGATATTATATTTCAAAGAAACCATACTTCATTTGTTTTGCCTGAAATGTGTAAGCATCATGAAATGTGAACATCTATATTTACATTTGTCGGACAAGTGAATACACTTTATGGCTGTACAATAATATATATTTGATACTATTATTAAGTGTTTTTTCTTGTTGTTGTTTCAAAGGATCCCAAAAGATAGGTGAAAAGATAAAAGTCAAGACTTGAGGTTAATGCATTTCATGTATTTTCATAATTAGCTATGGATATTAAAATCCCCCCGACCCTGACTGTCTGTGTCACTCTGTCTGTATAACCATGGTATACAGACATATATTTATACATAATAATTACTTATTATTAAAAAAAAAATAAATAAATAAAAAATAAAAATAAAAAAACGAATGATGAGTTACTGTAATGAAATGTACTTACCAGTCCACTCTGGTTCCCAGTATCCAATATGATATCCTGCTGGGAAGCTCAGCTCTGCTCATGCAGCATGCTTCTCTCTGCTCTGGCTCAGACTGCTCTGTTGGTGTGTGACTGGAACCTCCAGCTCCGCCTTTGACAGCTGCTTTGATATTGTCAGTATTAGAACCTCTCAGATGTGGACTGTTTCATGACAGAGGAGATTATAAGATCTCCTATGAGGTGGGATGTGACAAACCTGACTAACCTGTGACATTGCAGATAATTTGCTCAAAATAACACAGCTGTACAGATAGGCTAACAGTTTACACTGTGTCATATATGTATGTATGTGTTTCAGCTCTGAGTAAAATACTGCAACAAAGTAGCTATGACCAAATCAATCTTGAGGACTGTCAGCAAAAGAACTCCCAACAATGAGGGAAATGTACAGTAGCTCTGTGTCTGAGAGGCTTGCAGTAGATATTTGAACCGAGCACTGTGACAAAGCCTCAGCACAACCTTAACACCACACGGCCATATTGGGCAGGTCTAACGTACTGATGCTGATTTTAAAGAGTTTTGTGGATGATGAAACAAACATGCTGCCAAAACGCATTATCTCCCAAGTTCTCAGGTTAGTTGGAACTTGGAAGGAAAAATTAAAGGCCTTGATCAGATGTTAATGGGCACCATGAAAAACAGTAAGGATATGAGAGGTCAAACAAAATAAATGAGCAGTTGCAGCGTAGTAAAGTAACATTTTTCCAGGTGATCATGAGCAAATTACAGAAGCCCTGAGAGGCAAGTGAGAATGTTTGTTTGTTTGCTTGAGGTGAGTTTGTTTTGTTTTGTTTTGTTTTTACACTTTTTTTTCCACCACCACAATCTTTGAAAACGAGTACATTTTTTCTTTGGATTTTTCCAAAAAAAAAAGAAAAGATTATCCTGGGAAAAAAATAGAATTGCTGCCTCCCTGAAACAGTCAGGTTGCAGTTACTGTACAGTTGACATGCATGTCTGTTCAGACTCATATGTAGCCATAACAGTTGACAGTGCTTCAAATATGGATATTTCTGCAAGAAGCTTCAAATTCGAAAACACGGATGCTTCACACACATCTTCAACCTGGCAGCAAAGAAGATAGAATCAGATAGTGCTGCACAATTAATCTAATCGCAATCACGATGTCAGGCTGTGTGATTACATAACCGCATAAAAGGCTGCGATTTGCAATTTAATGTAAATAAATGTTAACGTGTGTGCCTGTGGACGTGACTACCTCTCCTGTAGTGTGTGGAGTTTGTTGACATTACGCCCACAAGCTATTGTGCTGTGTGCAGCACATACGGTGCAACAGTGACCAACATAGACGCAGAAGAAGAGCATGACCACGACCATGAACGGGCTGAGTTGGTGGCGAAAAAAGTATTACATGGCGATACTTTGGATTCAGGTACGGCGATGTTGAACAGAAAGACGTGCTGTGTAAAAGTTTAAAAGTTAAAGTTGCCACATCCCGCGGCAACACGACCAATCTATATCAACACTTGAGACAGCACAGAGAAAAGTATGCATGTAGGCATGCATGCGAGACAAAGCCAAGCCGTGTAATGTTAAAGACAAAGAGACAACTGAAAGCCGCCAGAGCCTCATAAAACAATATCCGAGCACAGTTACGCAAACATTTGTAAGTGTCACGGGGAAATCACAGACTCCATAACAACTGAAAAACTGAGCAATTTTGCCCAGGCTCGGCCCACTTGACATGCTGCTGTGTTGTGCTACGGCTTGCTGGAATTTGTAATTGACGTGACAACGCCTGAACGCAACACAGGCTCGCTCTGCTGTGTACAGTGCCGTGCTGCTCTGCTGTGCCAGCAGCATGTTTGACTGTGCTCAGTCTGTTGATGGTCATTTACACACTGTCTGTCCATTAACAATAATTATGTCAGGTCAGGTCAGTGCCCCCCCAATCTGGAAATCCATCAGTTAAAAAATAAATAAATAAATAAAAAATTTTTCTTCCTTTACCTCTGGAGGCACAGCCTGGAGTTTTTCGACTAACCGGAAGTGAAGGGGCCTCACGTCCTTCACTTCCGGCGGTGCCCCCAGGGAATCGGTGTGTTGTTTACAAATACTTAGGGTAACCAGCAGAGTTTAGCTATATATCACATTTTTCACGTCACTATATCACCATGTAGACTAATCTGATGTTTGTTAAGTCTATAAACACAATGACTGAACAAACGTTACTATTTCTGTGTGCACGTAATTAATATGGTTATCGTAGATTAGCTGGGCTAACTGTTAGCTGTTAATGTTAGCCATTAGCGTTGTCTATAACCATAGACTGTATAAAAATAAGGTAATAACTCAATAAACGGTCCGTGAATAAAATCTTTTTTCCAGCGAATATCTTAGTTACAACATGATTGAGCTAGCAAAGCAGTTTTGTGTTGCTATGTGTGGTATTTATTCAGTTATGGGAAATCACGATGTCTAGAAAGCATCAGGGGCTGCAGCTGACAGGGACAGTTAGCAAAGCTAACATCAGGACGTCATCTGATAAAAGCCTCCTGTTGCCGGATACGACATGAAACTACTCCAGTTAGCTCAATCATGTTGTAACTCAGACATCCACTGGCAAAAATATTTTTTTTCCACATTGACGAGATGGCATTACTGGAGCGGTCGCTATGGACGCGGAGCTTGCTGTTTCTCTAGGTACACATTTCCTGGGGACACCTGCACGTCTCAGCCGCCCTCCGCCTCAGCATGTTCAGACTCAAAGCCCCGCCCTCCCCCCCTCTCTAGTCGTCTTTCACACAGGGCTGCCGACAGATTCTACAATGTAGATTGCAGAATCTGTCTTGAGAGATTAGTGCCCCCCCTAATATAATGTAGGGGAAACACTGAATCAAGCAAGAAGACTAATGATATCATTTTTTATTATATTGTAATTACAATCGCAAATCGCGATATTGTCCACTCAAATCACAATCGCACATTTTTATCGAATTGTGCAGCACTAGAATCAGAACAGTTTCAAGGTGGGCGCCCAAGATTAGTGTCACCAATTCAGGATCTGACCAAATGTTTCCCCTTCTATTCCTAAATTACAGCAATGAATAATGTCCAGAAAAAGTGTTTTTATAGAACATTGAAATGTCACAGTAAATTTGACCTGATTTGAGAAAATATCATAATTTCATCATTTTATCCTTTTAGATTTATCCTATTTATCCTATTAGATATCGGGGTCACAAGAAAGATGCGGACGCAAGGTTTTGGCAACCAAGATCTAATCTATTCATCATGGAGTCAAAGTGGACATATGCCGAATTTAAAAAAAAAAATCCTGTAAGGCCGTCTTGACATATTGTGTTCATGAGAATGGAATGGACGGACAACTAAAACGCATAATGCCTCTGGCCACCGCTATCGGCATGGAGGTATACAAATTTTCACCTGTTTCCATAGGTGGGGGAAAAATAAAAATCAGAGGAAAATGATCACCAGAGAGAAAAAAAATGAATATGAGTACAAAAGCTGAAATATACAGAGCCCCTAAAAGGAAATGGATGATTTTTTTTTTTTTAAATATCTCGTAACGCACGTGCGAAATAGTAATAGAAATAGTTTTATTAAAACGCATGCGCGTGCCATGGTAAACAGTAATAGTAATGATGCGACACTGAAACGTGACTGCTGTGGTCGCCAAGCTGTGTTGTGCTGGTGTTGTTGTTTTTTTTTGGCACCGAGTTTGTGTGGTCCTGTGCATGGCCTAAGTTTGCTGTTGTTCTGTCACTGCAGAAAAAGCATAAGCAAACAAAAGAAGAAAACAGCAGCAGCAGCCGTGCCCATGCTCCGATCAGACCAGAGAGAGACTGCAGGCAGGAGTGAGCTTTTGACAGAGACACACACTGGGCCCAGGTAGCATGGATACCAAGAGGCGAAGCTCCATTGAATTTTTGCCAACAGCCACTAGGGGCGCTGCCGTCATTTTGGACTGTTGAGCTTGGACTGTTGCCCCCAGACAACATAAGATGTCAAGGAGAGAGGAGGAAAAAAGTAAAAGAAAACAGTGTAGTGTAATTAACTGCGACAACTATCAGTGGAACACCCCGCACCTGGCTTTCCACCGTTTCCCGAAGGATCCCGACAGGTAAGAACTCCTGAGGTGTAAGTTTTAAAGTGTTTTAATATCAATTTAATATGCCAGTTATGGAGGGAAGGTAACACACACATACATACACACATACACACATACATATGGCCTCTTGGACCATTTATATCAGAACTGATTACTGCTTTAGCATTAAAATATATCATATTAAAATAGCTTATGTATTATTATTATTATTATTATTATTATTATTACTGTCCCCTTACTGTACAAACTGTAAATAAATCTTTATTCCTGACTATGTGACATCGCCATTAATGTGTTTCTAGTTAAAATATTGATTTCATTATTTATATATATTTTTTTAATTTTTTGGTAGATTGGCTTATGGGGTGATTTTGAAGGAGTAATTAAGTTAATCTTCTCATAAGTGGTTGTAATATGTAGAGATGCCATCTCGGCTGTTTTTCCTCGTTTTGTTTTGTTTGTTTGTCTATATTTTGCTTTACAAAAACGTGAAAAAGCAGCTGTGACCAAGCTATCACGAGGTGAGTAGCACTGTAAGCATAATTAATAGCAATATACTTCAGTTTGTCTGTGTGTTTTTGTATGCAAGCTGGCTTGCTGCGGTGTGCTGACAGTCCAAAATGGCGGCGGTAGGACGAAACCATGGGCGAGTCTGTTGCTATGGGGCGTTCTATTGAGCTTCGCCTCTTGGTATCCATGCTCTTTGGCTCGATCAGGCTGATGACCCTCCACCCTGCTTCCTGCAAGAGAAAGAACAGCAGCAAAAGGCAGGGACAACTAGTGGAGCGGAGGGGTCGTCACAGCAGTCACGTTTCACTGTCTCATCATTACTATTACTGTTTACCTCGGCACACACATGCGTTTTAATAAAACGCGTGTGCCTTTTACAAAACGTTATGGTATATTTTGTGTTTTCAGGAAAGAGATTAAATCCACTTTCCCTGCCATTGTTTCAGCTTAGCTAAGGCTGATGGTGCGCGTTCAGCTGAGCCAAGGCATGCACCACAGGAAGTGGTGCGCACGAGAAACCTTCTGGCAGTGTGTCTGAAAGTAATATAACCAACACATAGAGGTCTTCAAAGTCAATATGAAATCCTGTCTCTGCTCTTCAGATGTGTTCCCTAGTAAAACATGATGTCTTACGCAATGTTCACAATCTGATCTTTGTAGATCTTTCCTTTTTTTTTTTGAGAAAAACATCAGCCCCTCAGAGCCTGGGTAGCTCAGATGGCACAGCATCAGACTTTTAATCTGAGGGTCCAGGGTTCAAGTCCCTGCTCAGGCATTGGCTTGACACTTTCATTTCTTCCCACAAGTATTTCTCTCAATAGGGTCCAGCTTGCAATAATGCTGTGGGACTTCAAACCCAACACTTGACCAGTAGTAGAACATTAATACATTCCATTAGCCCATCGAAGAAGAAATGTACAGCTTTACATGTGATGTACATGCAAATTGAGTGTGAAAAAGCCTCTTTGGAATCATCAGATGCTTGACAAATTGAATGGATGCCTTGGCACTTTTCTGGCGGCTTTAGTTTCTTCCAGCCATTCAAACTGTGTTGGTGACTTGCTGGAACAGTTGCAACTTCATGAGGGTAGTACCTAGGTGGCTGATGAAATGCAGTGTAACAGCACTCACTGTCCGCACTGGGGGCAGAAATAGTTCAGTTGGGAGAGCGTAAGACTAAGATCTAAAGGCCCCTACTTCAATCCTGGGTTTTGGGAAGAGAGCTCAGCATTCTTTGTTGACAGGAACCACACTTGTGGAATGTAATATGCTATATTCATGTAAAATCTGGCATTGGACACATTCTTCCTACTGCTTCCTGTGAAGTGGCACAATTGAGAGTCATAGCAAAGAGCAAGACTGTACATGAAAACTTGGCAACTATTCCCCTTGTGTGTAACAGTTGTACATCATTGTTTATCTCAACAATTTGGCGCAGCTGCGATTTGCAAAACTCAGAACCACCCTGACACAAGTTAATTGAAGAAATGATTTTGCCTATTCACTGGCTTCATATCTGACAGAGGTTCACAGACAATTGCTGATTATTCAATGTTCTTCAGAGGTATAGTAAGCATTGCACTCCAACTGGTCAAGGTGGGTTTTTCCAACTCTTTCAAGTGTGAAACTAATATCACCAACACATAGAGGTCTTCCAAGTCAATATGAAATCCTGTCTCTGCTCTTCAGATGTATTCCCCAGGAAGACATGATGTCTTGCACAAATGATCACAATCTGATCTTTGTAGATGTTTTCTTTTTTTTTCTTTTTCTTTTTTTTTTTTTGAGAAAAACATTATCCCCTCAGGGCCTGGGTAGCTCAGATGGTAGAGCATCAGACTTTTAATCTGAGGGTCCAGGGTTCAAGTCCCTGTTCAGGCATTCTGTTGATACTTTCATTTCTTCCCACAAGTATCTTTCTCAATAGGGTCCAGCTTGCAATAATGCTGTGGGACTTCAAACCTAACACTTGACCAGTAGTAGAACATTAGCACATTCCATTAGCCCATCGAAGAAGAACTGTACAGCTTTACATGTGATGTACATGAAAATTGAGTGTGCAAAAGCCTCTTTGCAATCATCAGATGCTTGACCAATGGAATGGATGCTTTGGCACTTTTCTGGCAGCTTTGGTTTCTTCCAGCCATTCAACCTGTATTGGTGACTTGCTGGAACAATTGCACCTTCACGAGGGTAGTACTTAGGTGGCTGATGAAATGCAGTGTAACAGCACTCACTGTCCACAGAGGGCCAAAATATCTCAGTTGGGAGAGCGTTAGAATGAAGATCTTAACACCCCCAGTTCCAGCCTAGGTTTTGGGAAGAGAGCTCAGCATTCTCTGTTGATAGGAACCACACTTGTGGAATGTAATATGCCATATTCATATGAAATCTGGCATTGGACGCATTCTTCCTACTGCTTCCTGTGAAGCAGCACAATTGAGAGTCATAGCAAAGAGCAAGACTGTGTACATGAAAACTTGGCAACTATTCACCTTGTGTGCAAGAGTTGTACATCAACATTTATCTCAACAATTTCGCGCAGCTGTGATTTGCAAAACTGAGAACCAGCCTGACACAAGTTAATTGTAGAAATGATTTTGCCTGTTCACTGGCTTCATATCTGACAGAGGTTCACAGACAATTTCTGATTATTCGATGTTCTTTAGAGGTATAGTCAGCATTGCACTCCAACTGGTCAAGGTGGGTTTTTTCCAACTCTTTCAAGTGTGAAACTAATATCACCAACACATAGAGGTCTTCAAAGTCAATATGAAATCCTTTCTCTGCTCTTCAGATGTATTCCCCAGGAAGACATGATGTCTTGCACACATGATCACAATCTGATCTTTGTAGATGTTTTCTTTTGAGAAAAACATTATCCCCCCAGAGCCTGGGTAGCTCAGATGGTAGAGCATCAGACTTTTAATCTGAGGGTCCAGGGTTCAAGTCCCTGCTCAGGCATTGGCTTGACACTTTCATTTCTTCCCACAAGTATCTTTCTCAATAGGGTCCAGCTTGCAATAATGCTGTGGGACTTCAAACCCAACACTTGACCAGTAGTAGAACATTAATACATTCCATTAGCCCGTCGAAGAAGAACTGCAGCTTTACATGTGATGTACATGAAAATTGAGTGTGAAAAAGCCTCTTTGCAATCATCAGATGCTTGACAAATGGAATGGATGCTTTGGTACTTTTCTGGCAGCTTTGGTTTCTTCCAACCATTCAAACTGTATTGGTGACTTGCTGGAACAGTTGCACCTTTATGAGGATAGTACTTAGGTGGCTGATGACATGTAGTGTAACAGCACTCACTGTCCACACTGGGGGCAGAAATAGTTCACTTGGGAGAACGTAAGACTGAAGATCTAAAGGCCCCCACTTCAATCCTGGGTTTTGGGAAGAGAGCTCAGCATTCTCTGTTGACAGGAACCACACTTGTGGAATGTAATATGCTATATTCATGTAAAATCTGGCATTGGACACATTCGTCCTCCTGCTTCCTGTGAAGCGGCACAATTGAGAGTCCTAGCAAAGAGCAAGACTGCGTACATGAAAACTTGGCAACTATTCCCCTTGTGTGCAAGAGTTGTACATCAATGCTTATCTCAACAATTTGGCACAGCTGTGATTAGCAAAACTCAGAACCAGCCTGACACAAGTTAATTGAAGAAATGATTTTGCCTATTCACTGGCTTCATATCTGACAGAGGTTCACAGACAATTGCTGATTATTCGATGTTCTTTAGAGGTATAGTAAGCATTGCACTCCAACTGGTCAAGGTGGGTCTTTTCCAACTCTTTCAAGTGTGAAACTAATATCACCAACACATAGAGGTCTTCAAATTCAATATGAAATCCTATCTCTGCTCTTCAGATGTATTCCCCAGGAAAACATGATGTCTTGCACAAATGATCACAATCTGATCTTTGTAGGTATTTTCTTTTTTTTTTTTTCTTTTTTTTTTTGAGAAAAACATTATCCCCTCAGAGCCTGGGTAGCTCAGACGGTAGAGCATCAGACTTTTAATCTGAGGGTCCAGGGTTCAAGTCCCTGTTCAGGCATTGGCTTGACACTTTCGTTTCTTCCCACAAGTATCTTTCTCAATAGGGTCCAGCTTGCAATAATGCTGTGGGACTTCAAACCCAACACTTGACCAGTAGTAGAACATTAGCACATTCCATTAGCCCATTGAAGAAGAACTGTACAGCTTTACATGTGATGTCCATGAAAATTGAGTGTGTAAAAGCCTCTTTGCAATCATCAGATGCTTGACAAATGGAATGGATGTTTTGGCACTTTTCTGGCAGCTTTGCCCAGATAGCACAAGGCTGGTGGACCTACGGCTGGTCCCCAGCGGACGATTTGGCGGTCCTTTGGCGGAATCCGCTGGCGGGTTCCTCGATATATAATCATTGAGGAGCAAGCGGACTTCTGTAGTGATTAGTAGCGTAGAGGACAGCAGTCCGCCAGTAATCCAAAATGCTTCCACTGGCAGGTTCCCCGCGGACTTCTGGTGGATTAGTAACTTCAGAGACAGTAGTACACTTGTAATCCGAAATGCTCACACTATTGCTCCACCACCATTCCACCAGTATTTTATAGTCTATCCTCGGCCCATAGGCCAAGGCTTATGGCTTGCTTCTTTATACAACCCCCTAATAACCAGACATTTACCCTGATAAATACACACTGTTAGGGAGGAAAGTGGTGGCTATATCTTATTTATACAACATTTACTTCCGACCGAGTAATTTGATTGGACGAGAGGAATTCCACGAGTGCTGATATAGACTATAAAATCACTGGGACATGTAACCAGGGGCGGAAATCCTCGGGGGGGGGGACAACACGACCCCCCCCCCTTCAGTAAAGCTGTACCCCCCTAGAATCATTTGAGACACAATTAATAATTTTTGAACAATGCAGTAGTATTTATTGAAAGCACGATGTGAGCGGTTCTCATTATAATCGCGCAATAATGTGCTATTTAAATCTTAAAAGATTGAGTCCCCCCCTCCCAATCCTAGTAGTGGTAGTGGCATATCCCACACTCTTTCCAACGGGCGGGGCTGCTTGGCAGCAGTAGCAGCGTGTGGCAGGAACCGCTGTCCACATCGCGCATCGCAGGGTAAGATGTTCACTCACACAAACACAGTTTAACTTAAACAAGTTACAACACATCCCAGTTACTGTTACAACAAGCCCCAGGCCCAGGCTAATAATATAAACTGTCTGCAACATTTCTCCTGCATTGTTCAAAAGCCTACTCAATTACGAGTGCTGCTAAGCTAAAAGCTAATGATTAAGCTCAGAGTTTAGTGATAGTCAGAGAGGACAGGAGAGAAAGAAGAGGGAGAGGACAGGACAAGAGCAGTCAGTGGCGGAGCAATGGGTACCTGTCTGTAGGCTCTCCATCTGTCAGTGAGACAAACATGACAGACGTGCAGTCTAACAGACGAGGAGCGGTCATTACGCGACTATTACACACGGTTGTGAGGTGCGCAGCGGCAGATCTCACAGCACACTGTCTATAAACCAGTTTACCAGTTTAATTGCAGGAAATGTTTAGTTGTTAAGCCATTTCTCATAAATATACATTCAGTCTGCCTGTTGGAGAGATAGAGAGAAGATTAAAGCGTCAAATTGCGGTAAAAGATGCTGTATAAAAGACAGGCTACAACTTTTTTTCCTTGTCCCCCCCTGGAATTATTCTCCAAAATTTTACTGTTTATTGTCCCCCCAACTATGAAATGGGATTTTCACCCCTGCTGACACGTCACATACCTGTGTGCCGCCACAGCTCGGCTGTTCAGGTGCTACTGGGCAGTCATGACACCAACTTATTCACCTGGAGCCAGGCTTCTCGGTTGCTGGTAAACTGCACAGTAGTGGTGCCGTGAGGTACCGTAGTACTATGGTACTCCAACATTATGGTATCATATGTACCGTGGTGTTTAAGTACCGTGGTCTACCATTGGTACCAGTATACCGTGCAACACTACACACTATAGCGCTGTACTTGCCTTCAGCAGCATAATCATGGGCTTGGGGGCGCCGGCTGTTGCTGGGTGACACCAGTGTTCAGGGCTGAAGGGAAACTGAGAAGAGAAAAGTTAACCGTGTTGACATAAGAATACAGTAAAACTTGGTAAAAGGACAAGTGAAAATTACTTGAGCAATAACATGAGCTCACACACGCACTCACACACACACACACACACACACACACACACAATCACACAATCATGCACACACTCACACACAGACGCACACACTACACTACCATGAAATGGTTGATTACTCTCTGTTAGTGGAGGAAACCTTTCAGACTTATGGGATTTATCTTTCTACTTGCCCTGACCTGGAAATTCTTAGTGTGACTAGGATCCTTGTTTTTAACGGCGGTTAAGCACTTCGTAATAGTGTTCCTCATTCAACATTGGGTCAACTCCTTGGTATACTGGGTAATCCCTGTATTACCAACTGATCCAAGAACCTTGCTCTGAACCACAAGGAAGTCACTGACAAAACTGGTCTCTGTTGGAATATAGTCATTTCCACTCTGAAACTAAGGAAGGGGTATTAAACCAACTGGCTATTTTCCAAGACCTTGTCGTGCTCCAGCAAATAGTTCTCAAAATCAACATCAATGGTCTTCCCATTCAGAAAAGTTCAAATGTCCAATTCTTGAACTCATCGAATGAACAAATGCTTAAGTCTTGCAGCTGGCCTCCGTCTTAACTCCTCTCTCCTATTCCAGAGCCAGCAAGAGGCTATCTCGGCTTTAGAGCCTTTAGCATAGGTTATGGCGTTGCCTCTCCGAACTATAGTGCTGTACTTGCCTTCAGCTGGATAATCACGGCCTTTAGGGCGCTGGCTGTTGCTGGGCGAAACCAGTGTTCGGAGCTGATAGGAAACTGAGAAGAGAAAAGTTAACTGTGTTGAGATAAGAATATAGTAACACTTGGTAAAATGACAAGTGAAAATTACTTAGATATACAGTATAACATCACTCCCTCTCATTGCTTAAATGAAAATTGCTTGAGCAATAACATGAGGTAACAAGCTCACACGCACACACACACACACACACACACACACACACACACACACACACACAATCTCACGTACACGCTCATACACAAAATGCCCACACACACTATAGTGCTGTACTTGCCTTTAGCTGAAAAATCATGGGCATGGGGGCGCTGGCTGTTGCTGGGGGGATTCTGTGTTTGGGGCTGAAGGGGAACTGAGAATAGAAGTTAACCATGTTGAAGAATGAAGCCATTGACAGTTTTACTGTGATTGAGCACTGTACTTGCCCTGAGCTACCCTTTTTATATTACACAGAGATGACAATTGGTATGAAAGAAACAGCTGATTACTCTATGATAGAGGAGGGAACCATTCATGGGATTTAGCTTTCTACTTGCCCTGACCTTGAAGCTGGTGGTATGACCAGGATTCACCTTTTTTAAGATAGAGATGAGAATTAGAAGAAATCTGCACAGGGCATTTGATGAACACTGAATATAGCCTGGAAGACACAACCCAATTTGCTCCACATTACTGACCTGTCACGCTGTTGCTGGTCAAACCAGGGCTTGGTTGACTCATTTCCTGGGGGGAGAGTGCTGTTACAATGAAAGAAAAGACAAAGATTCACTATGCGTGTGTGAATGAGAAAACTATTGTAACGCAAAGTGCTCATGGGTAAAAAACAACAACAACAAAAAACAAAAACAAAACAAGGATGAAGTCATTGAGAGTCGACTGGGAATTAATACTTACCCATCATGCCGCCAGTCCCAGATCTGCCTGCTGCTGCAGTGTAATCTGTTTCTTTTGCTTCTGTTAAATCATTAAAGTAAATAGCTGATTAGTGGCAGAGCAAATACCTAATGTAACATAGAAAACTAAGTAGTAAGTCATGCAATTACAACAATATCAACTTACTGGATTTATTGTTGTCAATTTTTTTTTTTTTTTACTTTAGGGGCCGCTGGGTGCCTCCCATCATCAGGCCCTTCATCATCATCATCAGTATCATCATCCCCGAAGTATTTAGGATTCTTTCTATGAATAGATTAGAATACATGAGAAGTCAATATTAGAAACATGAGATAAAGAGAATTTTGTCAAGAAATGCCAAAAAACCTTTTAAAGTCTAAATGAAACAGACTTTGGAAACCTACATTTTGATGCATTTCCTACTGAAACAGAAAAGTCCATTCTATTACATCAGGTTGCACAGGTAAATACGAACCAGTGTCACTACATCCATCCGTCAATCAAAAAAAAAAAAACAAACAAAGAAAACCAAGCAACATGGAATCATCAAAATGTTATGTCCCACCCCTAACTTGTGATAGCCCGCCCGCTTGACAATGTTCCAGTGAAATTCGAAACTTATGCCGCTGCCCTGTTTCAGTCGGAAATGTGTCAAATTGTAAGATCCCAACGTCCATTTCATTTTGTCTTTAAATTCAAATTTCATTTAAGCAAATGCCTATATTCTTGCTCTTTTATGCCCCTCCTCTGGTTCTGTGTCCAGGCTTTCACCTTTTTTGGCGCGGACCAAAAATTTTGCATAGCTGTCTAAAATCAATGAAAAAGAAGACGTTTTAATGCCTTCATGTGATGATTGGGTGAAATATGAGGGGGAGATGTGTTATTTACCTTTCTTTTTTAAAACGACAGAAGCATATAGACTCCGTGGTTTGGATCAGGCACTTCCCTGATCTGGGCAGCCTTTTTAGCCCTCGTGTCATTATAGGGAGGCCACTAGCACATGTTGTCCATTACCCACTCCTGGGGAACAATGGCAACAACCTGCTCCTCAGGCTGAAACCTGAGAGAGAGAGAAAAAAAATTAATTCACTTTGATATTTACACACATTACCTTGAAAAATTATTGTCTAGCCAACCAGTTAAAAAGAAAAAAAGAGGCAGGGATGGATAGTATTTTAGAGCAGTACTGGATGTCCCATTTCATACTATTATTGAATGTGTTGTGTCCTGGTCCAGCGCCCCCTGCTGCCTCCCCTCCACCCTACTTCTCTCTCCATGCCCCTCGCTCCTAGTTTCTGGTTTCTTCTGAGTCCCCTCCTACCTGGTTACTTGTTCCTTGCCCCTTTCCTGTTCTTCCATGTTTGTTCCTTCTATGGCTCCTTATTATGGCTCTCTTGTGTATTTCCCTGTGTTCCTTGTCTGTGTTTCAGTCCTGTCTTGTTTGCACACCTCATTCTCATTGTGTCTCCTTAATTCTGTTACTCCTCGAGCCACTGTGTTTCAGTGTCCTTGTCTGTTATTAGTTCAGTGTCCTTGTCTGTTCATTGGTTGGTTTGTTTTCTTCTCGCCTGCATCTTTTAGTCCAGTTAGTGTTTAGTCTGGTTTCCCCTGTCCACGTCTCCTTATCTGTGTGATTGTGGTGCGCAGGAGAATGTAGATAACAGCCTACAAATAAAGAAGAGGCAGGGCAGCAAAACTGTTGTCCTTAACTGGAAGCAGACTGGATGACCTCAAGGGGTACGAGAAGAGATCTCCTTTGTGTCTAAATGCTCTGAAAGCAATGAAAGCATCTCCTCGCTTGTCCACAACTATGTTAACCACCTGGACAACCTCCATGTTGTTGAGCTCAACCATATTGTTTCCCTTTGAAAGCTGCACAGAAAAATGCTCACGGTTCATCTTCTGGTACTGTTGTACCCTGGACAGTACTGGTACAGGGCCATTCTTGTGTGGCATTTCAAAGGTGACTCTGTCGATGTTTGGCACTGCCATGCCTTTCTTCTCAGAGAGGTGACACATGACTTGCTCTAAAGGCTTGCTTGGTTTGCGGACCAACTTCTTCAGCTGACCTAGGAAGTTTTCAAATGGGAAGCAGGAGACATTGTCCAGAACACCATACATTCTTGCATTGTCGGCAAGGTGAAGCAGGCTGTGGATAGACAAGAGAAGCAGGTGGTGAGCATAATCAATCTGAGCTGCACAGAGTGATACACTGAGGAGGATAGTAATGGCAGCAGACAGGAGCATGAAGTTCTGATACATCACCTTGGGGATGCGCCCTTTCAAACACACTGGCCCGGTGTAGAGCAAGAAGGAACGGTACTCTGTGGCTTTCCACCTCTCAAATTCTGACAGGGGTCTTGGCTTCTGGTTAAACTCCGATGGCATTTGAGTTGCATATATGTTCATCTCTGAGGATATTTCCCGTACAGCCGCAGGTCCAATTCGAGTGCCGAGAGGTCCCTTCAGCCACAGAAACACCAACTTCTTCATGACACCCAAGCACACTAGGTGCATGTTAGTCTAAAGGAAACTGGCTGACAAGGCCTACAGAAAGTGATGAGAGTGGTGTGTCTCCATGGTAATGCACTTCTTCTTGATCTTCCGAGAATTTGTCTTGGTCAGACCTTGGAGGGGCTGTAGTTTCGAGGAAGACGACCCGCCCCATGTAACGCACCCCGCGCACCTGGCACTTATGACAGTAATGGAAGCCACTGTGACCTTTGGTATTCCTAACAAATGCAGGGGCAGGTGCATCGCACACTATGGCAGAAATTGTCACAGACAGATGTTTTCCATTGAACTGGATGCCTTCCTCCCATAAAAAATTCCAATTACAAAAGGCGTTTTGTTTGTCTGGATCCCATCTCGATGTTTTTCCAATGAGTCCAAGAATTGGCCAAAATTGGGCATTTGAACTTTTCTGAATGGGAAGGCCATCGATGTTGATTTGGAGAACAATTTGCTGGAGCACACCAAGGTCTTGGGAAGTAGCCAATTGATTTAACACCCCCTCCTTCATTCCAGAGTGGAAATATAATCCACCAGAGACCGGTTTTGTACAAGATTTCCTTGTGGTCCCGAGCAAGGTTCTCGGATCAGCTGGCAATCCAGGGACTATAGGGCCCAGAAGACCAAGGAATTGACCCAAGGTTGAATGAGGAACATTATTACTTTCCTCTTCCTCCTCAACACTTCCCTCTTCCTCCTCAGTATGATCCTCTCCCTCCTCAACATGATCCTCTCCCTCCTCAACACGATCCTCTTCCTCCTGTGCACAGTCCCCACCACTGCTCTGTACACCATCGCATTCAGCTGTGAAATCCAACCCTCCTGCTAACACTTCCTGTCTCTCTTCCTCCCTCTCAAAAGATCCCAATGCTAAATGAAACTGATCCTGATCCAATGCTAAATCAAACAGATCCTGATCCACTTCTTGCTGAATCTTTTGCCGTTTACTCCAGTAACTAGACATTACTACAAGAGAAAAGCACACTACTCACAGGAACATGGGAGAAGATCACCCCAGATAGGGACCACGGTCACATGTGAGAAAAGAAAAGAAACAAATTGAGGGGGGGCTGTGGCTCAGAGGTAGAGTCCAATGACTGAAGGGTCAACAGTTCGAATCCCGACTCCCGACAGACCACATGTTGAAGTGTCCTTGGGAAAGACTAAATGAGCGTGCCACGCCTTGCCAGGCAGCTCGTAGCCATTGGTGTGTGAGTGTGTGTGTGAATGAGAGGATTGTGGACTATACGATGACAGTGGGTAGGTCAGGGTTATGGTTTAGGATCTGTAGATAATTATTTTTATACCATGGTCTGGGTGAATACTCAGTTCTGATTTGTTGCCTGTGCATTAAAACCATCTAATGACCACCTTTTAATGCACACCTCGACATAAGTTGAATCACCGTTCTAAATCAATGCAGCTTTGGGCTCTTTAATGTTCGCTCTGCATTCCAATGTAACAGCCCTTTTAAGGTCGAGTTTAGGGCTGAGCGTCATTTTATCAAGTTTTAATATTTTTTTCACTGCATAAAGTAACCACGTAGATTCCCAATATGTGGTCTGTTTATCAAAATAAAGGCTATTTAAAAATGTGTCAAGCCGGAGTTGGAGTTTGCTGGAAGGCAGGGTGGGTGTACTACTCGCCTGCAGCCGAGTGCGCTGTTAACACAGATGCACTAACATACACCGGCAACTATTTTGCACTTTTAAAGCAAGCATGTATAACATTAGTTATTAGGTTAAGCATCTGTTCTGTAGTAGACAGTGATCTATCTACTATCTGTCTATTATCTAGTAATCACTAGTCGTGATGTTGAGTAGATAATAGTGATCTCTAGTCTAGTAGATAATAGTAATCTGTAGATAATGATCTTTAGTGAATAGTAATGATCTCTAGTAGATTCTAGCCTCTTGCACTCCACCCCCATTTTGTAGCAAAAACACCTAAAATGACATAGCCAAATTAAAATGACTGTAGTGTCTGAACTGCTCTGACTACATGCATGCATGAGGTCTTGCCAGAAAGAAAACACCCTGAGGTTTCTTGTGAAAGTGTCAGAAACATTCTAGGTGATACAAAGACAGAGTAATAGGCCTCTGAAGTCAGTAAAAAATTGAAGATTTTGCCTAAAATAAAATAAAAAAATATTTTCAGGATGGATAACTGTCTGTGGTTTCATCTGAGCAGGTAAATGACACTGTGGGGCTGTAGGCACAGTATCAATGAACATTTGTGTCAAATTTGAAGAAAATTGCTCAAAGTATGACCAGAAATATTGGATAAAGCGAGATACCCCACTCAGCTCACTTCCTGATTCAGTGACGTCAGCGCCATGCCCCCGTAGGAGACTTGCGGCAGCTCTGAATGTATTGTCGTCAATGAGGAAAATGAACGTGATCACAATTTATGGTCAATTCTTTCGCCCTATAGTCACTAAAGTAAATATTGGGTTCATTTTCCACAAGCCACACATCTTACCAACATTCTGACACTAAACCTGCATTTTTCATCCGCACAGATCAAGAGAAAGTTAACTTTGTTTGAACCCTGTCCGTCTCAGAAAACAAGTTCTTGCGAGATCTTGTGATCTTGGTAAACAGGCGGTAAAATCACAGTTAGCTTACAAACAGTTATTTACCGCTAGTAATAAATAAAAAATGCCCAAGCTTTGTGCAGCAATAGGCTGCAATAATATGAAGAATGTATTTTCATTCCACCTGCTTCTCGATCCGCATACACAGACATCCACAGACATCCACAGAGCCTCTGTTCAACACGGTTGAACACCGTTTTCTTAACATTGGATAAACCTACGGTGGGGTAACTCCTTTATCCAATATCTCTGGTATGACTATTCAACAGTGTTTTTTCCATGAAAAGATCCAGGCGGAGCTCCAAATGACAGGAGTGCTCACTCCCCTTCAAAACAGTACTATCGGTGATCAAACAACACTCAGCCAGCTTCAAACATTGTACCTTATTGAAATCAGGTGTGATTATGATAGCTGATGTTGTTTATGACACAGAAACATCATAAAATATCACCAAATAAAGCCATATGAAACGTGAAAGTTATGATCCCACTTTCTAGACGGTATATCTCAGCCAAAAATAGTGGTAGGAGTAAGACTCTTACCTTTTATAAAAGATCTAAGTCTCCACTTGCAGGTCCGCTTAAGATCACGAGTAATCCTTTAACTTTTCCCCTCGAAAAACGGCATGACATGACTTATCATCACTCATCGTGATTTTGGACTTTGTGTGCTTAGGCTGCTCTGGTGCGAAACATAATAATTTTTGAAAAGTCGAGAGCTTCCTGAATCCGGCAATACCAAACATCACATGGTTTGATGACATAGTGTGCCTGGGAGATACCATTTAACAGAGGAGTGAGGGAGCGCGGATACAGTCTTGGACGTGGGCGCCCGAGCGGAGTTAGAGAGGCTAGTAGTGATATTTACTTAAAACAAAAAGTAGTGATCTCAAGTAGACAGCAGTGTGTACTGACCGAGACACAGAGGAGTTTTCTTCTGACAAAAAGAGACTTCCCTGAGACGTCACAAGCGGTCCACAGGGCCAACGCCCTCTCTAATGCCAGGAGGTCCTTTCCTGACACACGCACATGCACGCACAAAAAGACAAGGAGAGAAACATAAGAACACACACAGGCATGAGTCAAAGCAACTGACACACAAAGTCCAGCCTTCATCTTACCTTCACTACATTAGCTTTCCTTAAGCTCAGAGCAGCTGTACTTAAAGGAAATTGTAGTTTTTTGATCCACAAATCTTGTCCAGGGTATCTGAGGGTAACAGCTAGCTGGAATAACAGCTACACTTGAAATGCACGGAACCCACATTTTGAAAATGTAATAAAACTCCGCTAATGCATTTCAAAAACGCCAGAACGGCTCATCTGTTGTAATCCAAGTGCCCTGAAGCCGCGGCATGCAAAACTGACTTGAAAAGACGTAATTTACTCCACTTTTATAGCATCATTTCTCACTGTGGTCAGATAGCCTGCCGTGCAGGCGTGCTGTTTTTACATGGCAACTCGCGCAAGAATCGAGAACTAGCACCACCACTTGCAGTGTTTCCCACAGGATTTTTGGAGACTATGGCGGGGGGTCCGAACCTTCTAGGGGGGTCTGGGGGCGTGCTTTGTTTTTGTATTTTGTATATATTTGATTTAAAGGCATCAATCTGGTGAATTCTGAGAGCCAAGTTATGATGGCAGAACATGCCAACCGTGTTTACAAAGTTTGAATGAACGAGACGGAGGCAAAGTAAACGGAGGCTGCACATTGACCCTTTTGTCCATGTCTGCAGGGACGCAAGATGGAGTCAAAAGGATCATGTGCATAATTAACCACAAAACAAGCAAATACTTCATCTTAATGACATATAACACTCATCATGCTTCAGCTAAATCCTCGATAACCAAATGACCATGTTGAATTGAAATTAGTTTATCACGTTAAATGTCCAAAATTGTATGAAATTACTCCAATGCGTTAACCAATCTTTGTGCATAATCACACAGCCTGGTATGCCCTGGCAAACACGGTTGGACTGCTGTACAGACCGTTGGTCTTTCTTCCCCTAACCCTGGTTATTTTCTGAAAGCACAGAGCAAAGAAATGTCTTCTTTTTTTCTCCCCCGGTCTGCTGTCAGCAGAGAGCGGCGGCTGCAGCGGGGATTTCAGCACCAGACAGCACACGTATAAAAGACTTGACAAGCGTCTCCTTTAAATGTGTTTGCTGCTAAAGAAATTATACATAATAAATGAAGACAGTGACATATTTTCAATAAAAAACAATGAGTTGAACGTTCATTTCAAGCTTTTGTAGTAGCCTACAGCGAATTTCAGAATTGTGCGAGTGCGGCCGGAGAGCGGGTGGCAGTGTTTGATGCAACTCGATATGGACTTGAAATCAATTTCGGAGTGGGGGGGGTTTGGAACGGCGGGGTTTTGGAATGGAGGGCTGTCCCCTGTTGGGACATTGTGCACGCACAGCCCTTCACCACCTGGATCCTAAAATAAACACCTGTTTTATTACATAGCCTAATTATGCTTCCGTGTTGCGCCATTCATTAAGATCCGATATTTCTGTCATTCAAATAACAAGAATTGTGGTTTAATACTCTCAATTATAACAGTCAACTTACTGAAAAATGTCGGGTTTAAATCCCCGTACCCCTAGTTCCGACGTCTATGTGCGTAGCCTACTAACGTACACTGATGGATAAACCACTGATGGATATATGAGAAGTGAATGAGCGCATTGATTTTCTAGCCTTGGTACTCTCTTCCAGGGCACGTAGGGTACAACTGAGATTTATTTTAATTTTGGTAACAGCATAGTGTGTACGTATGGCATATCACCAATCATAGTGGGCCGCCATGGCCAAAATGCCAGTCCAGCCCTGATTTTTACTGATAAAAACACTAGTGGTATGTTATGGTGAAGGGTTACACTTAAAATATGGCTAAGGATTAGTGGTTTAACATTTCAGTAATCCAAAAAAAAATGGCTAACGTACTGATCTGCCTCTGCAGGGCTATTTTATGATTTTAAATCATGTGCAGACAAAATATTCTTTTAAAACTCTCTCTCTCTCTCTCTCTCTCTCTCTCACAAACACAGTTACAGATACGCAAAACAATACAAAATACGCAATACGAAAAGAAAACAAAAGGTAAGACTCAAATTAATTACACACAGACACAAATTACTGCTTCCTTCCCTCACAATTTGCAAGTACGGCACCCTGAATCAGAGCATTTTACACAGCTTCAAAAAGAAGAATTCAAAAGCCCTCTGGTAGTTGAATGCCTCTGGGACAGGTGCATTTATGGCAACCCACTGGATCTGTCGTGTGCGCGAGCTGGCCAAGGCGCGGGTGTTGGAGCTAATCGCAGCCATTCAAGTCAATATAAGCTGCTCCACCAGAAGCGCCGCAGCGCTCCTAGCCACAGCCTAGAAGCGGCTTGGCGCTCCACTCCACTAAAAATACGGGCTGGGTCTATTTTTGACGGCGCTCCAGCTGGTGCACTACAGAGTGTTGTTCATTTACCAGAGGCATTTTATATCTGGCCGATTTTTGGAGACTATGGCGGGGGAAATTAAACTATGGGGGGCCGCCAATGTATGGGAAACACTGACTTGCTATCAGCTAGTCTCGCGCAAGTTGCCATATAAACAGTTAAGCTAACTAACAACTAACTTACGTACCAGAACACTCTGTGGAACAGCACAATGTCCGGCCAGTAAGGCAAAGTAGTCCTCATATGGCTGCGTGGGTCCGAGAGTGTGGAAGATGCGTTGTCCCTCGCTGCCCAGGCTGTGGAGCAGCATGGCTTTTAGCCTAGCATCGTCAGCCTCGGCTAGCCCAATAGCCATTATGAACGTCTGGAAGGACTCACACCAGCAGGACCACGGGATAAGTGGCTCATCAGACAGAGCGAGGAACATAGGCAGAAGTGAGAATGGAAGCTCCATCCTTGTCGCCAATGTTATGTCCAGTGACGTGCGGACAACGACTGTGTGCTCACTGTCTTTATGTACATCAGCTGCCATTCATACCACACTAATCACAACTAACTCCGCTTTATGGCACTGACGTCACGCTGTCGTGACTCCGCTATATTATGGCCTACGACCGTATGCTACAGTTTTGTCAGAATAAGAAGACAAATTGACTATCACGCAGAAATATTATCTTCACAAGATCCGGCCGTGTTTCTGTGTTTGATGACAATAAAGTTTAACTGACCGGTGCTGGTTTGAACCACGACCCAAATACTGTTACACTACTAACGTAAGCTAATGTTAGCTGCAGCAACATTAGCTAACGTTAGCTAACATTAGCTGCGGCAACGTTAACTGCTAGCTAGCTAACATTATATCAGAAATGGTTGACTCTGGTATCAGAAATATATCAGAAATGGTCTAATGTTGAAATGACTGGGTACATATAAACATTTAGTTTGATATAGTTTAGTTATTTGAGAGAGAATTTCATCTTACCTTCACTAGTACGGCTGTCTCCAAGCTCTGAGCAGAGACTGAAGCGGGAATAGGAAAATCTGTGAAATTCCGACAGAAGCCCGACCGAAATGTCAGGTCAAGTGCGTCAGCGCGCACTGGCGTGAGTGAAATTCCACTGGGAGACTGCCACCGACCTGCCAGCAGAAATTCTCCAGAATCAGGGTGCACTGGCGCGAGTGAAATTCTGCTTCGCTTCAGTTGGGAGAGCGTAAGACTAAAGATCTAAAGGCCCCCACTTCAGTCCTGGGTTTTGGGAAGAGAGCTCAGCATTCTCTGTTGACAGGAACCACACTTGTGGAATGTAATATGCTATATTCATGTAAAATCTGGCATTGGACACATTCTTCCTACTGCTTCCTGTGAAGCGGCACAATTGAGAGTCCTAGCAAAGAGCAAGACTGTGTACATGAAAACTTGGCAACTATTCCCCTTGTGTGCAAGAGTTGTACATCAACGCTTATCTCAACAATTTGGCACAGCTGTGATTTGCAAAACTCAGAACCACCCTGACACAAGTTAATTGTAGAAATGATTTTGCCTATTCACTGGCTTCATATCTGACAGAGGTTCACAGACAATTGCTGATTTAGTCAGGTTCACTATATAATTTTGTGGGAATTTTTTGGGGATTTGCTAAACTATACATTTTTGGAAAAGTTATTGTATAAAGAGTCAGAAAATCAATGTTTGCATTTGCCCAGATGTCTATGTGGTGGCCATAGTGAATTTTTAAAAATGGCCGCCGTAAAACTTTAATTTGTTGTTCGGCTTCTGAATAAGCTGAAATGTTGATTTTAAACTGTTAAACCCACATATTCAGGGTCAGGGAATCCAGTGGTGCTAGTTACAAAGCTACAAAACCTTACCACATTAACCCATAGATGCATAAGTGGGTCAAAAATGACCCGGTGTGGTTGTTTTCTTGTAATATCGTAATGAAAAGTTGTTCGCATTTAATATTCCATGTTCCTCAAAAAACATGTTTTTCATCATCATCCCATTGAAATACATCCACAATATGGGTAAAAAAACTACACATCACAAGCATTTGGTCAGATAACTCAGAGTTCCTTTAATTAAAGAATTTTTTCTTTGAGTTTAAAATTAGCTAATGTAAAACTTGGATGTTCCGGAACTATCGACATGCACATTTAGACCACAGTATGATTAAGCAACCTTTTTAATTAGACAGTTTCTATACATCATCATCATAATCATCATCACTTTCATGCATCACAGCTTGGGAATCATCATCATTCTGGCACTGGCTGCTGCACTGACACATGTCAGTACAGGCTAAGTCCTTAGCTCTGCAGGAGCACCTCCCAGAAGAGCAGTCAGATTTACACTTGCATTGGACCAACTCAAGGATGGCCTTTGGGGCTGGGAGGACCTCTGTGGTCACTGGTTTGAGCATGCCATCCGAGTGTTTGAAGTATCCGTTTTGCAGAGGATCAAGCTGTGGATCCTGCAGAGCAATGGCTGCCTGTGCCCATACTCTTGTTTGGACATGGATTCTCAAGATGTGCTGCTTCAGAGCTCCAAGTGTTGGAGGGAGCTTGTCACTTTCTGCCCTATGTTTGCAGAAGAGATGCCATCGCAGTTGAGGGATTGCCTTGATGTTGATCCCCTTGGGTGAGTAAGCTGCACATATAAAGGATTCCAGGGCTGACAGCATTCCTTCTGTCACATCTGCTTCATCCAAAAGCATCTGCAGAGCATTGACAATATCTTCATCTGTTTTGAGGTAGACCTGCAGCCAGGTTGCCTTGCCTATGCGGGAGAACCTTCCTGTGTTGTCGGCCCCAGTGAATGCATGGAAGGCCGGCAAAGCCTTTGCTCTTTCTTTACCTAGAGCTCGCCACAGTGGTTCAATCTGCACAACACCAGAGGCCATAGAAATGGACGTGTTCTTCAACATGAGATCATAGTTTGCTGTGACTAGCACTAAATCATCTGTATCTGGTGAAAAAAACACCAACTGTGCATCATGTGGGTTTCGCTGTGAAGCCAGCACAGTCTGGTGGATCAGCAGTGTGTCTGCTTCTTCGTGGTTGTTTTCTTCAAAGACAAGGTCTTTGTTGCTCCTAGTGAGCCCAGAAGCAGATGTGATGATCAGCTTGGAGGATCCCTTGTTGTACTCCAGAGTTTTGGCAGCAAGATATTCAGTCAGATCACTCTTAGTCTTGTCATGGGAGAGAAACCTGCTCATTGGGATGTGTTTGATGTTGGTGTCATCTCCGACTTGATACTGAATAGAAGCGTTTCCTTGTCTTCGTTTATCTCTAGTTGCACTCTTCAGAGAATCTGCTCTGTATGTGTCAAACACAAGGATGATTTCATCATAATCTCGTGTTAGTTGCATCAGTCTGTCATTGAAGCAGCCACTCAAATCCTTGACTGTCAATACAGTCGCTGTTTTTTTGCTCAGCTTCTGCACAAGCACCATACCATCCACCAGTGCTATCTTCCAACTTGGCTGATCAGTAGATGTGAGGTTTGTGAGTCCTGTATCCATTGCATCTTCGTGGGTAGAACTTCCAACTTGAGGTGGCTGATGGTCTTCATGGGGCATGTCTTCTTTTGTCAGCTTCTCAAGTAGATGGATTAACTTGGACTTGTCATGGCATGGCAGAGTTGTTCCATCAGGAGCGAACAGTGCCCTTGGTGTCAGAGTGAATTCATAATTTCCTATGGCCTCTTTCTGGTTGATGTCTCTGTTTGACCTGGCACGTACCATCAGCCTTGCAAACAGGTCCTTGGTCTCCTTCAGATCCACAGTATTGTCTCTGAGTTTCACTGTAATCTTCTTGTTCCCAGACAGGAACATCTTGTTGTTCTCTGTCTTCACAGGGGCCCAGAGGCTGACATCTCCATTGATACGCTCTGACACATAGTCTTCATACAATTTCTGGCCAGTGACATCAGCATTCAAGATCTGTGGTACATACTCATCCTGGATGTAGGCATGCGTGATCACATTGTACAGGTTGTCACCTTCAGTGGTAAAGGGGTTTCCATGGCTGAGTATGGCTGCCTTGATCTTGTCGATTGTATCATGTGCCCTCTTGACTGCACTTGACCCAAGCTCATGATGCTCTGTGATTCAATTTCAATTCAATTCAATTTTATTTATAAAGCCCAATATCACAAATCACAATTTGCCTCACAGGGCTTTACAGCATACGACATCCCTCTGTCCTTATGATCCTCGCAGCGGATAAGGAAAAACTCCCCAAAAAAACCCTTTAACGGGGAAAAAAAACGGTAGAAACCTCAGGAAGAGCAACTGAGGAGGGATCCCTCTTCCAGGACGGACAGACGTGCAATAGATGTCGTACAGAACAGATCAGCATAACAAATTAACAGTAATCCACATGACACAATGAGACAGAGAAAGAGAGAGAGAGAGATGCAGGTAATGACAGTAGCTTACAACAACATTATTGAAAGTAATAATATTATAGTTATAGTTCTGGCTACTGCGGTACAATATGTTGAAAGTATGTATTAATATCTGGCAGTATACAAGTGTGACAATAGTCATATGTGTATAATAACAGTAGAAGTATGACTAATGACTAATGATGGCAGCAGCAGCAGCAGCAGGAGGCATCTGGCAGGACCACGGCAGCAGCACAACCACACACGTCACGCTGTCCAGGCACCGCTGCGATATGAGTTAATCTGAGAGACAGTGGAGCACAAAGGCTCCGGAGAAGAGGCCGAGTTAGTGACATCCAGAATGGCTGAGTTAGCAAGATGCAGTAATAGAATACGAGAGAGAGAGAGAGAGAGAGAGAGAGAGAGAGAGAGAGAAGGAGAGAAGGTGCCCGGTGTATTATAGGGGGGTCCTCCGGCAGACTAGGCCTAAGTCAGCCTAACTAGGGGCTGGTACAGGGCAAGCCTGAGCCAGCCCTAACTATAAGCTTTATCAAAGAGGAAAGTCTTAAGTCTAGTCTTAAATGTGAAGACGGTGTCTGCCTCCCGGACCGTAACAGGAAGATGATTCCACAGGAGAGGAGCCTGATAGCTAAAGGCTCTGGCTCCTGATCTACTTTTGGAGACTTTAGGGACCACGAGTAACCCTGCGTTTTCAGAGCGCAGTGTTCTGGTGGGATAATATGGCACTATGAGCTCTCTAAGATATGACGGAGCTTGACCATTTAGAGCTTTATAAGTTAACAGTAAGATTTTAAATTCAATTCTGGATTTTACAGGGAGCCAGTGCAGAGAAGCTAAAACAGGAGAAATATGATGTTGTTTCTTAGTTCCTGTTAGTACACGTGCTGCTGCATTCTGAATTAGCTGGAGAGTTTTTAAGGACTTACTAGAGCTACCTGATAATAGAGAGTTACAGTAATCCAGCCTTGAGGTAACAAAAGCGTGGACCAATTTTTCTGCATCTTTTCGGGTCAGGATAGGCCTAATTTTCACAATATTACGCAGATGAAAAAATGCAGTCCGTGAGGTTTGTTTTAAATGAGAATTAAAAGACAAATCTTGATCAAATATTACTCCGAGGTTTCTTACGGTAGTGCTAGAGGCCAGAGCAATGCCATCTAGAGAAACTACGTCATCAGATAAAGAGTCTCTGAGTTGTTTGGGGCCAAGAACAATAACTTCAGTTTTGTCTGAATTTAACATCAGGAAATTGGTGCTCATCCAAGTTTTTATGTCTTTAAGGCAGTTATGGAGTTTAGTTAATTGATTACTTTCTTCTGGCTTCATCGATAAATACAACTGAGTATCATCCGCATAACAATGGAAATTTATAGAGTGATTTCTAATGATGTTACCTAAAGGAAGCATATATAGAGTAAATAGGATTGGTCCGAGCACAGAACCTTGCGGAACTCCAAAACAAACTTTGGTACGTAAGGACGATTCATTATGAACGTGAACAAACTGAAAACGATCAGATAAATAAGATTTAAACCAGCTCAGTACAGAACCTTTTAGGCCAATTAAGTGATCCAGTCTCTGCAGTAGAATTTGATGGTCAATTGTGTCAAACGCCGCACTAAGATCTAATAAAACAAGTACAGAGACAAGTCCTTTGTCTGAAGCAATCAGAAGGTCATTTGTAATTTTAACTAGTGCTGTCTCAGTGCTATGATGCACTCTAAATCCTGACTGAAATTCCTCAAATAAATTATTATCATGGAGAAAATCACATAGCTGGTCTGCGACTACTTTCTCAAGGATCTTTGACATAAAGGGAAGATTAGATATTGGTCTATAGTTGGCTAACACCTCTGGATCCAGGGTGGGCTTTTTTAGTAGAGGTTTAATTACAGCTACCTTAAAAGACTGTGGTACATAGCCTGTTAATAAGGATATATTGATCATATCTAATATATGAGTGTTAACTAAAGGAAAGACCTCCTTAAGTAGCCTAGTTGGGATGGGGTCTAAGAGACACGTTGATGATTTAGATGACGAAATCAGTGCAGTCAATTCTTGAAGAGAGATTGGGGAGAAGCAATCTAAATATATATTAGGTTTTACAGCTGTGTTTGAGGTTAGATAAGTACTATCTGAGGACAGGAGGTCATGAATTTTGCCTCTAATAGTTAGAATTTTGTCATTAAAAAAGCTCATAAAATCATTACTGCTAAGGGCTAAAGGAATACAAGGCTCAATAGAGCTTTGACTCTCAGTCAGCCTGGCTACAGTGCTGAAAAGAAACCTGGGGTTGTTCTTATTGTCTTCTATTAATGCTGAGTAATAGTTTGCTCTGGCATTGCGGAGGCCCCTCTTATAAGTTTTGAGACTGTCTGTCCAGATTAAACGAGATTCTTCCAGTTTGGTTAATCGCCAATTCCTTTCAAATTTTCGCGATATTTGTTTTAACTTACAGGTTTTAACTTTAGGGTTTTCACAGCTTCCATGTCAAACTGACTCTTGAACTCTTTCGACAGACGAGAAAGTTCTGGTGTGACCATGAAAAATCTCTGTCTGGCATTGGCATTGCTGGAGATGCCAATGATCCCAGAGCTAATCTTCATTAGCTTGTTCAGGTGTTCGCATGCATGGTCTGCCCCAACAGACACAAAGGGAGTGACACTCTTGGTGACTGATACATTGCCTGCTCGTAGTTCCTCCCATGCCTGAGGGTGATTGGTCCTCAAGTCATGCATGTCTGCGATGTATCTTGGCCAGAGTCGCTTGTACTTGATGCGGTCCATGGCAAAGAACAGGTTGCTCAGTGCTTCTCCAGCTTGTAGATGGAGTTCCAGGTCAGCATTCCGAGTTGCCGCTATGAAGGACAGGATTGTTTCCATACGATGTAGGTAATTCATCATGGCCTTGAACATTGCATTCTGGGATTTCTGTTCCTTCCATTTCTGGAATGCTGTGATGACCTCAGCTGTAGTCAAGGCTTCCAGGAGGGTGCTGTTTGCTTGCTTCATGGATTCAGCCTTCGTGTCTTTCCCTTCAGAGCAGGCAGCTTCTACTCCCTCTGTAGCCTTCAGGCACACATCTTTCAATCGTGAGTTGTCCTTGAAGAACTCTTCCAGAGCCATTTCAGAGAGTGCTACATAGGAGTAGATAGTGTGTGCATTTCAGGATTTGCCTTATCGTGGCAGGACCATAACATCAGCTTCCACCCAGGCATCATCTATGCCCGAGTTCTCCATGGAGGCACCAAGAGCTCTGAGGGCTGCCATGACGACATGCAACTCACCCAGTCTGGGAACAATCATTTGTTTCAAGTCAGGTCTGGCATCTAGGAGCTTCACCACTTTCTCATAGAGGGCCATGTCAAAGGTAATGACTGTGGGGTGGTCTTCCCCAACTGCCAACTTCCTCAGCTGATTTGCTTGCATGATCACAGTCAGCAGAGTTGACCACTCAACTCTATACTCTATACACTCTGCAGAAGATTCGAGGAAATGGGAGACCGGATGGCAGCGTGAGACCGCGAGACCACTGTGGGATTTTGAGATTCAACATGGCGGCGCTTAGCTGCTAGATTAGATATCAACAAACTAGCCAAATAAATATAATTACCTAACGGGTGACAACTCCAGCCTGCACCATCAGCCAGAGTGGAGGACCTAGAAGAGTTTATCGATCAATACTACTACGAGTGCGTCATGGAGGGTCCTGCCGACAACCCCAATAAGAGGAAGAAGACCGACTCAGCCACCGACACACAAGACTTGTTATCCTCCGAATTTAGCGTCTTGGAATCCATCAACAAGAAGCTAGAAGTGCTCGGTATGCTTCACCAGGAGATAAAAGACTTGAAGGTAAGCTTGGAGTTCACTTACCAGCAGATTAGCGACTTGCAGCAAAACAACGCTGAACTCCGCTCCACCTTAGCGGCGGTCGCTTCAGATGTAGATCTTCTCAAAAAGGAAAATAAACTCCTTAAGGAAACTGTCCTCGGTGCAGTCCAGAAGCATGAGAGACAATTTAATCATTTCTGGCATCCCGGAGAGCACACCAGACAACCCAGAAGTCCAGGTAAAAGTTCATGGTGACGGCCCTCAAGATCCCGGCGGAGACTGTAAACAACATCACCTTTCACCGCGTCCACAGGCTCGGACCCGAGAGGCCAGCGTCCTCGTCCGATCATCGCCAAATTCGAACATTATCAGCAGAAAATGCTCGTCAAGAGTAAAGGCGAGAACTAAAAGGCACTGCCGTTTGGTATGAACGATCAGTTCCCCAGGAAATCAACGAGAGGCGTAAAGTGTTATATCCCATTTTAAAGAGCACAGGCAGAAGGAAATAGGACCTCTCTTGTTGTCGACAAATTATACATAGATGGGCAGCTGTTCCGCCACTCTACCACCACCCCATGGCTCTTCTAAGTGAGATAAGTGCCCCTAAAACCACAAAACAAAGTAGAACCATAGCTTAATTGTATCATAAAAGGAATAAAAAAAAAAAATAAAAAAAAAAAGATGTGTGTATACATGTGTATATATATATATATATTGGGGCTGCACTATTCTTGAAATAAATAAATATATGTATGTATATTTCATTCAAAATGGTACTCTGACACATTTCTCCTGCAATAGATAATTAAGCATTCCTGCGATTGCAATGCAATTAATCATGCGGCCCTGGTATATATGTATGTATATATGTATATATGTAGATGTATATGTATGTATGTGAGAAGGTGTGTATGTGTGTGTGTATATATATATATATATATATATATTTATATGTATGTGTGTATATATATATATATATGTGTGTATATATATATATATATATATATAATGAACACAACACTGACTTATTGAAAAGAAGAAGAAAAAAAAAAATCTCACAGGGTGTGAATGTACACTTCACATACTCCACCCAGCATTCTCCCTTTCCTTCTCTATTTTTTTCCCTCTGTCATGTCCCCCCGCCACCCCCCCCCTCCCCCTATCCCTCTCACTCACTCCCCCTCCCTAACCTCACACACAAATACACTCCATGTAACCCCTTTGTCTTTTCAGGTTTGTAAATACTTCAAGGCACAGGCGCTTCTGGTTGTTGAACATGCTTGTATTCTAATGCTCTGCTCCATAACTCTACGGTGCTTCACCATGACACATCGGTTGACTGTAATACATACACTTAACAATTACACATACTCATGCAAAATCCACACAGATAGAAACTCACTTAGAAACACACACAGATCATTCTCCATACCCACACACAGTATGATCCCCACTTTGTCAATGTCACACCTAAACTTGATTTCCTGGAATGTACATGGCATCCGCTCAGCGAAAAAAAAATTAAAGTGATGGACTTTGTCACAAGATTGAAAACAGATATTTTTCTCCTACAAGAAACCCACTTGCTAAAGTCAGAAGAAAAATCTCTTAAAGATCCAAATTTTAATCAAATTTTTTCATCCTGCTATAACAACAGACAAAGAGGTGTCTCTATCATGGTCCACAAGAGACTACCATTTACTTTAAACAGCACAGTAACAGACCCAGAAGGCCGCTACATCATTATTCAGGCAACAATCTTTAACAAATTATATACAATCGTTAATCTGTATGCCCCTAATAATGATGATCCAGCCTTCTTTCACACAATCTTCTCTTTACTATCTAACCTATCAGACAGCTCGACAACTATAATAGGAGGAGACTTTAACACAGTCCTAAATGGTTCATTAGACCGATCTAGCAACTCAGCACACACAAAGCAATCACAATCGGCTAAGGTAATACAGGAATATATGGATGATTTTGGGCTTGGCGATGGCTGGAGACTCAAATACCCATCGAAGAGGGAATATACTTTCTTCTCTCCTGTGCATCGCTCATTTTCAAGAATTGACTTTTTTCTCTTAAACAACTCCATCTCACAAAAAATTACCACAAAAATACACCCGATCATTATCAGCGACCATGCACCAATATCACTCAATCTGCAAATAGAAACCATCCATAAACGGCCCCCAACATGGCGCTTTAATATCTCTTTACTTAAAGACCCAGACTTTGACAAAATGGTGAGACGGGAGTGGGCAAACTTTCTTGAAGACAATGACTCTCCAACTTTATCTCCATCTTTAATATGGGAAACTGGGAAGGCAGTAATCAGAGGAAAAATTATATCATACTCCTCCTACAAGAAGAAAAAGGAATTGCAAGCAGAAAAACATTGAGGAAAAAATTAAACAACTAACACAGGAATATGCAAACAATCCAAGTGATCAAGTATGGACCCAATTACAGTGTACAAAATCGCAACTGGACAATATTCTATCAAAGAAAACTGAATTTATCATACAGCAACTAAGATATAATAATTTTGAACACAGTAACAAATCAGGAAAATTTTTGGCTAATCAGCTCCAACGCAATAAAGAAAAATCTCTGATACCAACAATCCAGGGGCCGTCCGAAATTATACACAATCTCCTCAGGAGATCAATCAGATTTTCTATTCTTTCTACCATAACTTATATTCAACAGTAAACAATCCAAACCCAGAAGATATTCAGGCTTTTCTCGATAACCTAAATTTACCTCAGTTATCCACGGAACACAGAAATATGTTAGACGCCCCCCTGACTATTAATGACCTGCAGAATGCATTAGACAAAATGCCAACAGGTAAGGCTCCAGGTCCAGACGGCTTTCCTGCCGAATTTATAAAACATTTCTGGACAATATTAGCACCACTTTTCATCAGGACAGTGACAGAGATCAAAAGAACGGAGGTATAAGACCTCACATGAATACAGCAGCAATCAAATTATTACTTAAGCCAAACAAAGACCCCACACTTCCTTCTAGCTACCGTCCTCTATCACTAATTAACAGTGATATCAAAATTATCTCAAAGGCACTCGCTTCTAGACTGGAGAAAATAACCGCATCAATAATTCATAATGATCAAACGGGCTTCATTAATGGCAGACACTCAAGCAATAATGTCAGAAGAGTTCTTAATCTGATAAGTAAAGCACAACGCGTTAATACAAAAGCAATTATTTTGTCACTTGATGCAGAAAAAGCCGACAAGGTCAACTGGTCCTTCCTATTCGCCACCCTGAGTGGATTTGGCTTTGGAGAGTCATTTATCCAGTGGGTTTCAGCCTTATACACCCCTAAGGCCACAGTCACCACCAACGGGATCACATCTAAAAGCTTCATTTTGCAGAGAGGAACCAGACAAGGGTGCCCACTCGCCTCTACTGTTTGCAATATTCATCGAACCATTGGCTATAGCAGTCCGTCAGAACAGCAAGATCATAGGTATCCATTCCACCAATTCAGAACATAAAATTAATCTATATGCCGACGACATTTTACGTTATCTACAAGAACCGAAATCGTCTTTACATGAAGTATTTAATCTCATAACACATTTCACGAAACTTTCGGACTACTCCATCAACTGGTCCAAATCGACAATAATGCCAATAACGGAGAACTCTTGGAATCCTGCAGACCAACAATTTTCTCTCCCTGTGGGCAACATAAGATATCTAGGCATAAATATTTCACCCAAACTATCAGACCTGGTCCACCTGAACTTCAGCCCGCTGCTAGATAAGATCTGTGGTGACCTGAAGCGCTGAAATAATCTTCCCATCTCCCTCCTGGGACGAATAGCCACAGTTAAAATGAAAATTCTACCCCAAATTAACTATCTTTTTTCCATGATTCCATTCACACCCACATCAAAATGGTTCCTGTCATTAGATTCTGCAATTACAAAATTCTACTCAAAGAACAAGACAGCAAAAATTAGCCTAAGCACCCTTCAGAAAAACAAATTGGAAGGGGGATTAGACGCTCCTAACTTTAAACATTACTATTTAGCTAACCAGCTACAATATCTATTGAAATGGTTATATCCTAACGAAGACTACAACTCCTGGCTCGAATTAGAACAGGCGGACTGCAACAATATAAGACTCTCTGACCTCCCGTTTATCACCACTACACTCAGACGTCATAACTGTTTTAAGAACCCAATGATTGCTTCCACCCTATCAGCCTGGTGGAAAACACTAGAAATCACAAACTCTCCGATAGAACCTTGCTTGCTCTCTCCAATTTGGCACAACCCGGATTTTGAAATTGACAAAAGACCTCTCCATTTTAGCACATGGGAGATGAAGGAGTAACTCATCTCCATCACCTTTTCCAAGACAATATACTTATGACATACACAAACTTATTTCAAACTTTTGAAATAAGAAATGGCAATTTTCTACAATATTTACAATTGATAAAAACAATCAAGAGGAGAATTCCAGCGCCTCAGGACACTTTGCAGCCACCAGAATTTGCCAAACATATTACACAGCTTTCTCCGAGCAATAAGAAGAACCTTTCTAAGATTTATAAATTACTGTCAAAGACCAGTTCTATACATTTACCAACTTTAAAATGGGAAAAAGACCTGGGTGTATCACCGGACCCTGACTTCTGGACTCAGATATGCAAAAATACATTTAAGATGACAAGACACACTAATATACAACTTATCCAATTTAAAGTACTCCACAGAACACACATCACCCAACAAAAGATGAATAGAATGGGCTTTAGTCAATCTGACACATGCACTCAGTGTACTCAGAACACTGCAGACACCTACTTTCATGCACTCTGGTTATGTTCACCCGTCCAGCACTTCTGGTCTACAGTCACTCAAAACTCTCCTCCATTTTGGACTGCAGGATCCCATTATCTCCCAACCTGTGCTTAATTGGTGACCTGATGACAATTGACCTCCCAAACAGCCACTGCAACTCTCTTCTTGTAGCTCTCGCCATCGCCAAGAAAACAATCCTAGTCAACTGGAAAGATAAACAGACCCTCAACATCAAACATTGGCTGAATCTCCTTGTAGAACATATTTCGCTGGAGAAAATATCTGCTGGCCACAGAAACCAATTAACATACTTTACAGAAAAATGGTCACCATTTATTCACTCACTAAACGTGTCTGTATAGTGCCACTCAGCCTGTGAGCATATGCCACCTGTACATATAAATATTACAACTCAAGAAAGACTGTTGTGTAATATGTAACGTGTTTTTGTTAATGATGTAACCCCTAATCCCTCTATCTCTCTCACCACAATATACCACAGCGGTTCATCAGAACTCAAGGTCTTAAGCATGTGTTAGATGCACCTTCTTCCCTTTGAATCCGGGCCGTCTCCTAGCTCTGTGGGGATTGCGGGCCGGGCGGTTTCCTGGGAGCGGATGCGTCCTGGACTGCTCGCCCTGTGTGCCTGGGGCGGGGTCTCCGCGTGCGCCCTGGGCCTGGGGCGGCGTGGCCGGCCCCCGTGGGGGGCTGTTTCCGCCCCTGGTGGTGCGGGGTGGGTGGGCTCCTCCTCCCCCCCCCTTCGCTCCGCTCCCGCCCTTCCCTCTCCCTCCTCCCTCCCCACTCACCCCGTCCCTCCCTGCTCCTCCCTCCCGGCCTCGGGTGGGCCCGGGGTCCTCCCCTGGGTTGGGGGGCCTGGCGTGGGGGGTGGGTGCTGCCCGCGGGGGGTGTTCTGGTGCTGCGCAGTGTGGGCCTGCCCGTTGGTGTGCGGCCGCCGGTGGGGGGCGGGTCGGATGGGCTGGGGGTCCGGCCTTGGGTCTGTGGCGGTCTGGGGGGGTACTGGCGGGGTTGCGGGTTGGTCTGTGCTCCTGCGCGTCGGGGTTCGGGGGGGCTGGGGGGTGCCCGGCGTCCGTGCACCCTGGTGGTGCGCCTTGCCCTTCTGTTTGGGGCCGATTTGCTACGGGCGGTGTGGCCCAGGTCAGGACCACTGCGGGGGCCTGCCACTGCAGTTGCCAGTGGGGCGGGGTTAGGTGGGGGCCCGTTGGGTTTCCCTGGGGCCCGCCTGGCCCGCTGTCCATGGGTGCTGGGGGCCTCGCGGCGCCGGGGTCTGGTTGGTGCCACCTGCTAGCCCCTCCCATCCATTCCTCCGGCCCTCGGGCCGGGCCTACACTGGCCTGGCCTCCTAAACCACATTTAGTTCACTCGCCACACATTGCACAGTTTTAATGCACCACATACACTCACTCTTCGAGGTGCGGACCACGGATGGATTGGGGGGCTACATGATGGGGCAGGCTATGGGACAGTGGTGTCCGGTAGCCCTCCATGCTGCCCCCCGGCCCATCCTTATCTGCTCTCCAATTTTAAAGCACCACATACACCTACATTTTGGGGGACAGATGGGAACAGGTTCCAGGTGCCTTATGGCTGCACGGGCTACAGGACAGCAGTGGGCTGTAGCCATCAGCCTTGCCCCCACCTGTCTCCTATGTCCCTCAATTTTAATGCACCACATCACACTTATGGGCACTCACATTCACATTCACGGTGTAGGGTTAATGTTTCTCCGTCAGGGATCGGAGAATCATAGTAAGAGGGGGGGTGGTGGGTTTACACACACTGTAGATACGTATGGCATGGCTAGTGGGGCCCGGCCCTCCTGGGCTGAGGGTTGAAGCCAGGGAGCCCATTTACATCATGGTGGTTTGGCTGGATTCCCGGTGTCCGGGGGGTCCCGCGGCCCCGTGGCAGGTGGGCCGGGTGGCGCCCTGGGGGCTCTGTGGGATCCTGCCGGGGTTCTGCCTCCTGACCGGCTGTGGTTTATGGGCCCTCTGCTAGGGGGTCCCGATGGGGGATTGACTGCTCGTGGCGGTCCGCTCTCTCGTGTGTTGGTGGGGGCCCATCCTGGGGGGTTCGGGCGGGTGGCCCTTCGCGGTCCCCTGGTTCCCGATGCGCCGGGGACATATGCCTTGCAGTACCACCGCCTCCTTGCCTCCCTCGTCCGCCCGGGCCTGGGTGGGCTCTCATTACTGTCCGGTCCGGCGTCTGCTGGTGGCCGGCGCCTGGTGCGGGCCCGTCCGGTGCGGTGCTGGTTCTCTCCCCGGGGGCGGTGCCGGGCCCCCGCGCCTGGCTCCTTGGGTTGGGGTGGTCCTTGGGTGCATCCGTGGGTGGGGTGGGGCGGGGCGGGCGGGTGGTCGGGCGGGTGGTGGTTGGGGTGGTGGGGCGGTCCGCGTGGCGGCGGTGGGTGGCGGGCCCTCCTGCCCCGCCTGTCTGGGGTGTGTCTCTGGCTCTCTGGGGGGGCCGGCCTTCGCCGCCCGGCGTCCGTGGGCCTGCGTGGTGTCCTGCTGCCTCTGCGGCTCCCTGGTCTTGGGGTCTGGGCGCTCCTGCGTTCTTGGGATGCCATACCGCCCCCCTTCCCCCGCAGGGCTGGCCCTGGACCCTGGTGATGGTTTTCATAAACACATTGGGAGGGTTCAAATACATGCATGCATGTTCAATACTTCAGCTCCGTGACGCATCGCAAAGAACCGATGGGATCACTCCAAAGGGGCCCACTTGCGTCTCAGACCTACCACACCGCGCTGGCAACTCTTCTCTGCAATCAGGCTTTCCCCCTCCACCAAGACTCTCACATTTTTGGTGTTCGGTATAGACTTCTCTTTTGTTTTTGTTTTTCAGTACAGTATAGTAGACATGTATATGTTTATTTTTGATAATCTGCATGAAGCACAACCACCTCAAGGCTACAATACATCAGCTACACTGCCTGTTTCTCCCCTGTTTTTTTTCTTTCTTTCGTTTGTTTGTTCATTTGTTTGTTTTTCCTCCTTCTTCTCCGCATGCACTGTCACTATATAACTCAGGACTTAAGCACCTACCCCCTCCCCCTTGCTTGTTTCCTTACTTTCCCCCTGACACACTTTGGTGTATCACGGCCCTCTCTGACTCATATTAGGAAGTTTTTCCAATAAAGGCTGTTAGGCTAGTCTCCAGGGAGGGTGGGTGATGGTCACAACCACGCATTATGGGTATAAAATACTTGACTGCAAGATTAACAGTGCATCAATCTTCACAAGAAGCTTACACCCTTTAGTGGCGCTAAGCTATGAAGACCAATGCAGACAAGTATTAAAAAAAAAAAAAAAAAAAAAAAAAGCAGAGTTGACCACTCGTGTGCCACCTCTGGGAGTAGTGGCAAAGCTCCAACCTGTGTCAAGGAAAGGCTTTCAGACAGCAGTGAGTTGTATCCTGCCCAGCCTGGAATGTTGCTGGAAGTTTCTTCTGCTTTCATTCTTGATATAGCAGATGCAAAAACCCATCCTAGCTGTGTCAGCTGATAGGATTCTGAGATCCCCTGGTTGATGGCAAACTGTTGTGACCTCTTGGTAAGCTGTGGTTTTGGCTTGTCACAGTGACGCATCTCTACATGGTAGGGAGTGACTGATAGACTCTGTGCATCACCTATGATCAGAGGTTCTGCAACAGGTTCTTTAGAAGGATCAACCTTCTGGTACACTGCAGTGATTGTTCCGTGAGTGGTTCCTTTTCCATCAGGAGTGTCCTCTGCAAAGTCTGTGTTATCTGCTGCAAAAAACACGAAGGTCCCCTTCTTCAGGAATGGTGGTACATAGAGGCCTTGGTGCGCTTTGATGTTTTCTACAACAGCACTGGCCAAAGCAGTTTCCATGAGAAGGGCACGGCCATGTGAAACAGAGTAGCCATGAGCATTGAGAAGATTCATCAGCTTCTTATTGCATGTGTCATGGTGGACAGTCAGTGCTAGTCCCAGAACCTGTGGGTTCTCTCGTGCTTGGGGTGACCTGAATGATGCTGATTCACTGCTCGGCATGTACTTTACCTGTGCACAGAATTTGAACCCATACATGATATTCTGGCTCACCGTCAGTGTTGCTCGGTCAACAATTCTGGTTCTCTTTTCAGTTTCCAGCTTTTTAACAGGCCCAACCATTATCCAATGTACCTGTATGACATTTCTCTCCTTGGTCTTGGTAAAGGTTGCAATGCTTTTCCTTATTATCTGTGCTGCTTTGTAGATTGTCTTCATGCTGTTCTCCTCCTCCTTGCCAGCTGTCATTGTGGTAGTAACCATGTCCTCTTCACATGCATCTGGGGAGTAGAGGACTGCTGGCTTCATTCTATTTGGATGAACAGACAGTGTGACAAATCAGTGAGGATTCTTTCTTTCAGCCATTTTCTGCTGAATGCAGGTACATGAGTTTCAAAGACTTCTGAACCAAGCAAATTGAGATAAGTGGTTTCCATGTCATCCATATGAAGGTACGCTTGGTTTCGTGTTTCCACATCAATAAGGTTGACCAGCTCAAGCAGACTCGACCTTTGTAGAAAGGGTTCTTTGGCAGTTTTGCTAGTGGTAGTTTCTCAAAGAGCGTGGAACACATTTTCTCTCCAGCAAGGTTTGTGGTATTTCACATCAATTGCATGTGCATCACCAGGTGAGATGCAGGTGTTCAGCCTTGTCTTCAGTGCAGTGTTATGGGATCTTTCCACAGCATCTTTGAGATCTTTACCAGCATTCTCAGTCCTGATCTGGGACAGTGGTTGGCCATTGTCCTTTTGGCAGAAGAAGCACTCTTCCTTATCCAGTGGACTTGTATGGGATCGTGTGAATGGCAATGAAGAACTAGATGTTGAGGGGTCTGGCACAGCCGTTTCTGTGCGTCCTCTTTTCTGTCCACGCTTTTTGGCAGTGTAGTGTCCTGTAGCTAAAGCATGTGCATTGTGGTCTCTTGTATGTTGTATTTCAACCTTATTAGTTGCACTTGAGTGACAGGAGCGATGCCAGACTGCCTTCTCTGTGCACATTGTTGATGGTGTGCAGTTCTGCAGTCGCCTTTGTACTTGGACATAGTCCCCATCATTCAAACTGGCCCTCTCTTGAACTACCTGAAGAATGAGCCCATAGGACTCTAATCTAGGGTGCTGGACCAGGACTCCTTTCTTTTTATCATCAGACTGGCAGAAAATGCACTGCTTCCAGTTAATGGACTCCTCAGCTTGACATAACCCCTTCTTTACCTTGTGACTTGTCACTCATGCTTGGCACCTGCAAAGACATAAAATATTATCAAGCTAGCTAGTGTTGTTATCTAACTACAACGGGTAATTTGATGATACATATTAGCACATGCTCTCAACATAATAATTATGAATGTAGGCTACAT
Source organism: Epinephelus fuscoguttatus (assembly GCF_011397635.1). Taxonomy (NCBI): domain Eukaryota; kingdom Metazoa; phylum Chordata; class Actinopteri; order Perciformes; family Serranidae; genus Epinephelus; species Epinephelus fuscoguttatus. Next base: position 5,366,272 of record NC_064771.1, on the reverse strand, counting down.
ACAGCAGCCTGATGTTAGCTAGCTAGTTAGCTAGCTAGTTAACGAGTGTTAGCTAGCTAGTTAGCGAGTGTTAGCTAGCTAGTCAGCTAGTTAGTGAGTGTTAGCTAGCTAGTTAGCTAGCTAGTTAGCGAGTGTTAGCTAACTATAAAGTAGGCTAATTTTTAGGGGAAAAAAATACTCTTTCAAACAATTATCATTAATGACACTGACACATACTATACAGTAATGTTAGCGACCTGTTAGCTGTAGTCATAAATGTATATGTTGTTGAAATATAACATTTTGGGGTAAAAATTAAGATAATAGGCTACTTACTATACATGTACCAGATGCTCTGTAAAACAATGTTCTTGAGGGATGACACAGCTGATATAGTATGTTGTGTGTTCCACAACAACTATCCCAGTATATCAGAAGTCTGAGGAGCAAAAGTCATATATGACACACACTATACAATAATAGTAGCTAGCTTAGTTAGCTGTAGTCATAAATGTATAAATATGTTGTTGAAATATATAACATTTTCTGAAGTAAAATGAAGATCATACTTACTATACATGTGTTAGATGCTCTGTAAAACAGTGTTCTTAAGGGATGACACTTCTGATATAGCAAGTCTGAGGAAGAGCCATTGGCTCGAAATATCACTGCAAATAAAATCTTTCAACAGGAACTACTTTGTGTGTGGATCACTCTCAGAACCCATTCTAGTAGGTTTGCAACGTGCATGTCCTTGTAATCATTCCCACAATAAATATTAAATGTTTTAATGAGTGATATAAAAAATGTTTATTTTTTGAAGAACAGCTGGAATATGACATGATAACTTTTCATTACAAAGATATTGCAAGAAAACAACCACACCGGGTCATTTTTTACCTACTAATGCATCGAAGGGTTAATATGGTAAAGTGTAACTAGCACCATTGGATTCCCTGACCTGACCTGAAAATGTGGGTTTAGCAGTTAAAATCAACATTCCAGCTTATTTAAAAGTTGAGATATTACAATTGTAAATTTTACGGTGGCCATTTTTTAAACTTCAGTATGGCCGCCATATAAACATCTGAGCAAATGCAAACACTGATTTTCTGACTCCTTATACAATAACCTTTCCAAAAATGTATAGTTTAGCAAATCCCCAAAAAAATCCCACAAAGGTTAAAATCTAAATATAATGAACCTCATTAATTATTCGATGTTCTTTAGAGGTATAGTAAGCATTGCACTCCAACTGGTCAAGGTGGGTTTTTCCAACTCTTTCAAGTGTGAAACTAATATCACCAACACATAGAGGTCTTCCAAGTCAATATGAAATCCTGTCTCTACTCTTCAGATGTATTCCCCAGGAAGACAAGATGTCTTGCGCAAATGATCACAATCTGATCTTTGTAGATATTTTCTCTTTTTTTTTTGAGAAAAACATCATCCCCTCAGAGCCTGGGTAGCTCAGATGGTAGAGCATCAGACTTTTAATCTGAGGGTCCAGGGTTCAAGTCCCTGTTCAGGCGTTGGCTTGACACTTTCATTTCTTCCCACAAGTATCTTTCTCAATAGGGTCCAGCTTGCAATAATGCTGTGGGACTTCAAACCCAACACTTGACCAGTAGTAGAACATTAATACATTCCATTAGCCCATCGAAGAAGAACTGTACAGCTTTACATGTGATGTACATGCAAATTGGGTGTGAAAAAGCCTCTTTGCAATCATCAGATGCTTGACAAATGGAATGGGTGCTTTGGCACTTTTCTGGCAGCTTTGGTTTCTTCCAACCATTCAAACTGTATTGGTGACTTGCTGGAACAGTTGCACCTTTATGAGGGTAGCAGCTCGGTGGCTGATGAAATGCAGTGTAACAGCACTCACTGTCCACACTGGGGGCAGAAATAGTTCACTTGGGAGAGCGTAAGACTGAAGACCTAAAGGCCCCCACTTCAATCCTGGGTTTTGGGAAGAGAGCTCAGCATTCTTTGTTGACAGGAACCACACTTGTGGAATGTAATATGCTATATTCATGTAAAATCTGGCATTGGACACATTCGTCCTACTGCTTCCTATGAAGCGGTACAATTGAGAGTCATAGCAAAGAGCAAGACTGTGTACATGAAACTTGGCAACTATTCCCCTTGTGTGCAAGAGTTGTACATCAACGCTTATCTCAACAATTTGGCACAGCTGTGATTAGCAAAACTCAGAACCACCCTGACACAAGTTAATTGAAGAAATGATTTTGCCTATTCACTGGCTTCATATCTGACAGAGGTTCACAGACAATTGCTGATTATTCGATGTTCTTTAGAGGTATAGTAAGCATTGCACTCCAACTGGTCAAGGTAGGTTTTTTCCAACTCTTTCAAGTGTGAAACTAATATCACCAACACATAGAGGTCTTCCAAGTCAATATGAAATCCTGTCTCTACTCTTCAGATGTATTCCCCAGGAAGACAAGATGTCTTGCGCAAATGATCACAATCTGATCTTTGTAGATGTTTTCTCTTTTTTTTTTTTTTTTTTTTTTTTGAGAAAAACATCATCCCCTCAGAGCCTGGGTAGCTCAGATGGTAGAGCATCAGACTTTTAATTTGAGGGTCCAGGGTTCAAGTCCCTGTTCAGGCGTTGGCTTGACACTTTCATTTCTTCCCACAAGTATCTTTCTCAATAGGGTCCAGCTTGCAATAATGCTGTGGGACTTCAAACCCAACACTTGACCAGTAGTAGAACATTAATACATTCCATTAGCCCATCGAAGAAGAAATGTACAGCTTTACATGTGATGTACATGAAAATTGAGTGTGAAAAAGCCTCTTTGCAATCATCAAATGCTTGACAAATGGAATGGATGCTTTGGCACTTTTCTGGCAGCTTTGGTTTCTTCCAACCATTCAAACTGTATTGGTGACTTGCTGGAACAGTTGCACCTTTATGAGGATAGTACTTAGGTGGCTGATGACATGTAGTGTAACAGCACTCACTGTCCACACTGGGGGCAGAAATAGTTCACTTGGGAGAACGTAAGACTGAAGACCTAAAGGCCCCCACTTCAATCCTGGGTTTTGGGAAGAGAGCTCAGCATTCTCTGTTGACAGGAACCACACTTGTGGAATGTAATATGCTATATTCATGTAAAATCTGGCATTGGACACATTCATCCTACTGCTTCCTGTGAAGCGGCACAATTGAGAGTCCTAGCAAAGAGCAAGACTGCGTACATGAAAACTTGGCAACTATTCCCCTTGTGTGCAAGAGTTGTACATCAACGCTTATCTCAACAATTTGGCACAGCTGTGATTAGCAAAACTCAGAACCAGCCTGACACAAGTTAATTGAAGAAATGATTTTGCCTATTCACTGGCTTCATATCTGACAGAGGTTCACAGACAATTGCTGATTATTCGATGTTCTTTAGAGGTATAGTAAGCATTGCACTCTCCAGCTGGTCAAGGTGGGTTTTTCCAACTCTTTCAAGTGTGAAACTAATATCACCAACACATAGAGGTCTTCCAAGTCAATATGAAATCCTGTCTCTACTCTTCAGATGTATTCCCCAGGAAGACAAGATGTCTTGCGCAAATGATCACAATCTGATCTTTGTAGATGTTTTCTCTTTTTTTTTTTTTTTTTTGAGAAAAACATCATCCCCTCAGAGCCTGGGTAGCTCAGATGGTAGAGCATCAGACTTTTAATCTGAGGGTCCAGGGTTCAAGTCCCTGTTCAGGCGTTGGCTTGACACTTTCATTTCTTCCCACAAGTATCTTTCTCAATAGGGTCCAGCTTGCAATAATGCTGTGGGACTTCAAACCCAACACTTGACCAGTAGTAGAACATTAATACATTCCATTAGCCCATCGAAGAAGAACTGTACAGCTTTACATGTGATGTACATGCAAATTGGGTGTGAAAAAGCCTCTTTGCAATCATCAGATGCTTGACAAATGGAATGGATGCTTTGGCACTTTTCTGGCAGCTTTGGTTTCTTCCAACCATTCAAACTGTATTGGTGACTTGCTGGAACAGTTGCACCTTTATGAGGGTAGCAGCTCGGTGGCTGATGAAATGCAGTGTAACAGCACTCACTGTCCACACTGGGGGCAGAAATAGTTCACTTGGGAGAGCGTAAGACTGAAGACCTAAAGGCCCCCACTTCAATCCTGGGTTTTGGGAAGAGAGCTCAGCATTCTTTGTTGACAAGAACCACACTTGTGGAATGTAATATGCTATATTCATGTAAAATCTGGCATTGGACACATTCGTCCTACTGCTTCCTATGAAGCGGTACAATTGAGAGTCCTAGCAAAGAGCAAGACTGTGTACATGAAACTTGGCAACTATTCCCCTTGTGTGCAAGAGTTGCACATCAACGCTTATCTCAACAATTTGGCACAGCTGTGATTAGCAAAACTCAGAACCAGCCTGACACAAGTTAATTGAAGAAATGATTTTGCCTATTCACTGGCTTCATATCTGACAGAGGTTCACAGACAATTGCTGATTATTCGATGTTCTTTAGAGGTATAGTAAGCATTGCACTCCAACTGGTCAAGGTAGGTTTTTTCCAACTCTTTCAAGTGTGAAACTAATATCACCAACACATAGCGGTCTTCCAAGTCAATATGAAATCCTGTCTCTACTCTTCAGATGTATTCCCCAGGAAGACAAGATGTCTTGCGCAAATGATCACAATCTGATCTTTGTAGATGTTTTCTCTTTTTTTTTTTTTTGCGAAAAACAGCATCCCCTCAGAGCCTGGGTAGCTCAGACGGTAGAGCATCAGACTTTTAATCTGAGGGTCCAGGGTTCAAGTCCCTGTTCAGGCGTTGGCTTGACACTTTCATTTCTTCCCACAAGTATCTTTCTCAATAGGGTCCAGCTTGCAATAATGCTGTGGGACTTCAAACCCAACACTTGACCAGTAGTAGAACATTAATACATTCCATTAGCCCATCGAAGAAGAACTGTACAGCTTTTACATGTGATGTACATGCAAATTGGGTGTGAAAGCCTCTTTGCAATCATCAGATGCTTGACAAATGGAATGGATGCTTTGGTACTTTTCTGGCAGCTTTGGTTTCTTCCAACCATTCAAACTGTATTGGTGACTTGCTGGAACAGTTGCACCTTTATGAGGATAGTACTTAGGTGGCTGATGACATGTAGTGTAACAGCACTCACTGTCCACACTGAGGGCAGAAATAGTTCACTTGGGAGAGCGTAAGACTGAAGATCTAAAGGCCCCACTTCAATCCTGGGTTTTGGGAAGAGAGCTCAGCATTCTCTGTTGACAGGAACCACACTTGTGGAATGTAATATGCTATATTCATGTAAAATCTGGCATTGGACACATTCGTCCTACTGTTTCCTGTGAAGCGGCACAATTGAGAGTCCTAGCAAAGAGCAAGACTGCGTACATGAAAACTTGGCAACTATTCCCCTTGTGTGCAAGAGTTGTACATCAACGCTTATCTCAACAATTTGGCACAGCTGTGATTAGCAAAACTCAGAACCAGCCTGACACAAGTTAATTGAAGAAATGATTTTGCCTATTCACTGGCTTCATATCTGACAGAGGTTCACAGACAATTGCTGATTATTCGATGTTCTTTAGAGGTATAGTAAGCATTGCACTCCAACTGGTCAAGGTGGGTTTTTCCAACTCTTTCAAGTGTGAAACTAATATCACCAACACATAGCGGTCTTCCAAGTCAATATGAAATCCTGTCTCTACTCTTCAGATGTATTCCCCAGGAAGACAAGATGTCTTGCGCAAATGATCACAATCTGATCTTTGTAGATGTTTTCTCTTTTTTTTTTTTTTGCGAAAAACAGCATCCCCTCAGAGCCTGGGTAGCTCAGACGGTAGAGCATCAGACTTTTAATCTGAGGGTCCAGGGTTCAAGTCCCTGTTCAGGTGTTGGCTTGACACTTTCATTTCTTCCCACAAGTATCTTTCTCAATAGGGTCCAGCTTGCAATAATGCTGTGGGACTTCAAACCCAACACTTGACCAGTAGTAGAACATTAATACATTCCATTAGCCCATCGAAGAAGAACTGTACAGCTTTACATGTGATGTACATGCAAATTGGGTGTGAAAAAGCCTCTTTGCAATCATCAGATGCTTGACAAATGGAATGGATGCTTTGGTACTTTTCTGGCAGCTTTGGTTTCTTCCAACCATTCAAACTGTATTGGTGACTTGCTGGAACAGTTGCACCTTTATGAGGATAGTACTTAGGTGGCTGATGACATGTAGTGTAACAGCACTCACTGTCCACACTGAGGGCAGAAATAGTTCACTTGGGAGAGCGTAAGACTGAAGATCTAAAGGCCCCCACTTCAATCCTGGGTTTTGGGAAGAGAGCTCAGCATTCTCTGTTGACAGGAACCACACTTGTGGAATGTAATATGCTATATTCATGTAAAATCTGGCATTGGACACATTCGTCCTCCTGCTTCCTGTGAAGCGGCACAATTGAGAGTCCTAGCAAAGAGCAAGACTGCGTACATGAAAACTTGGCAACTATTCCCCTTGTGTGCAAGAGTTGTACATCAACGCTTATCTCAACAATTTGGCACAGCTGTGATTAGCAAAACTCAGAACCAGCCTGACACAAGTTAATTGAAGAAATGATTTTGCCTATTCACTGGCTTCATATCTGACAGAGGTTCACAGACAATTGCTGATTATTCGATGTTCTTTAGAGGTATAGTAAGCATTGCACTCCAACTGGTCAAGGTGGGTTTTTCCAACTCTTTCAAGTGTGAAACTAATATCACCAACACATAGAGGTCTTCCAAGTCAATATGAAATCCTGTCTCTACTCTTCAGATATATTCCCCAGGAAGACAAGATGTCTTGCGCAAATGATCACAATCTGATCTTTGTAGATGCTTTCTCTTTTTTTTTGAGAAAAACATCATCCCCTCAGAGCCTGGGTAGCTCAGATGGTAGAGCATCAGACTTTTAATCTGAGGGTCCAGAGTTCAAGTCCCTGTTCAGGTGTTGGCTTGATACTTTCATTTCTTCCCACAAGTATCTTTCTCAATAGGGTCCAGCTTGCAATAATGCTGTGGGACTTCAAACCCAACACTTGACCAGTAGTAGAACATTAATACATTCCATTAGCCCATCGAAGAAGAAATGTGCAGCTTTACATGTGAAGAAGCCTGTGAAAAAGCCTCTTTGCAATCATCAGATGCTTGACAAATGGAATGGATGCTTTGGCACTTTTCTGGCAGCTTTGGTTTCTTCCAACCATTCAAACTGTACTGGTGACTTGCTGGAACAGTTGCACCTTTATGAGGGTAGCACCCCGGTGGCTGATGAAATGCAGTGTAACAGCACTCACTGTCCACACTGGGGGCAGAAATAGTTCAGTTACTTGAGTTACTTTTCTCAGGGAGTAACTTTGTAAAGTAACTGGTTACTTTTCAAAAAAGTAACTTAGTAAAGTAATTTGATTATTTTTAAAGTAATCCTTACCCAACTCTGGTTGGAAGAGCATTAGACTGAGATCTAAAGGCCCCCACTTCAATCCTGGGTTTCAGCAAGAGAGCTCAGCATTCTCTGTTTACAGAAACCACACTTGTGGAAGGTAGTATGCCATATTGCATGTGTGATCTGTGATCTTGAAAGTCATAGCAATGAGCATATCCAAGACTGTGTTTTGCAGAAATGATTTTGCGTTGCACTCCAACTGGCCAAGATGTGTTTTCTTTGAACTTTTTCAGTTGTGAAAGTGATATAACCAACACAAATGAGTCTTTAAAGTCAATATAAGAGCTTGTCTCTGATATTCAGATATATTCCCCAGTAAGACATGATGTCTTGTGGAAATGATAAAAGGGTGATCCTTTGAAATCTTTCCTTTTTTAAAATGTTTTATCCAGCATTACAAAGACAGAGACAAAGAGTGCATTGTCTGTAATCTGCAGATGATTTCTTTAAGGAAAAAAACACTTCTTTGTTTGTTTCAGAGTCTGGTTAACAGACAGCAGAGCACAATCAGAGTACAATCAGAGAGTCCAGGGTTTAAGTCTTTGTTCAGGTGCTCTTTCCTCACAACAAGTTTTTCGCTATGTGAACCTTAAACCCAGCAGATGACCAGTGGTGGAACAACCCCCTCCATTAGTGCATTTATGAAACTTTCTCCTGCAGTGGTGAACTGGTTCTGAAGAAAACCTATTTGCAGGCATTGCAGGCATGATATTCTTGATGTTGGCACATGCAAGACACTTTTTTCACATGATTTGGCAAAGTGGAATGGGCCCTTAATTGCCCATAAAATTCTCAGGGAACACTGGGTTTTGATAGACATTGGCCTTGCACAAACTGATGGACCAAACCATTACACCTATTGGCTGACTTCATTTCAGACAGGGGTTCACTGAGAATTGCTCAATAATGAACATCCCTCATATGTATAGTTTGTGTCACATTGCAACATATCCACACCCCAGGTTTACGAACAATTTAATTGAATAAGCAGTAAAAGGTAGTCAATTACATTTTATAAAAAGTATATCCATAAGGGGAACTGATGCCATGAAACTTTTCTGAAAATTCTGAATTTTGACAGTTTTACTTGAACTCTTAAAATGTATTTCACCATGGCTGTGAGACATTTTTCAATGCTGGTATAGGTTTAGTCGTATTCTTTCATTCAACCATTTTGCAGCACTTTGGTGCAATATTTATCATCCTGCTTTTTCTTCATTTTAGACTGCTGACACCATATTTTGATGATGGTATTGCTGCCTTTTGAAAACCTGACAGAATGCATTTGTTGTGGCTCAAACATGTCAAGCAGGTTTACCAGTTGTGTATCAAAAAACAAATGTGGTAAGAACAATAATGAAATGACAACAACTTTCATACTGTCGATGTCCCCACACTGTTGTATGACAAGGGAAAATAGTGTTGGAAAAAATTTCCCCCAAATAGACTGTGATTTAGAATTTGTCTTCCAGACCAGAAAAGCAAAAGTGACCCTTGATCATTATCAAACAACAATAGTGCAACTGGGCTTTAAATAGTTTGGGAAGCCATTCTGCCGTGTGGCCCTTTGAATAGGTTCAAACTGTGATTTTTCAGTCCATATTATGTCCACCTGATATTCCCTGATCAAATTCCAAGAGTGCTACCTTATACAAGACTAACCTTCTATTTCTATTGTGTAGATTAAAGAATCTACACTAAAACAGGGACATGTTCCTGTTTAAATGTGCACATATTTTTAATGCCAAGCTTCCAGTTTCTTTTACCAGCGACTGGTGATTTAATCTATTCTCATTTAACTGTTGCTTATAGATAACTTTTCTTCCTTTTCTCTCAGATGTCCGGTAGGTTGATCCATTGTACAAGGTTTTGTTCTCCATCGACAAAATATTACTGTTTTGTAAAAAAATGTTTGCCTCACAATCACCATGGCAAAAGATAAAATAGTTGTTTTGACGTTGGATAAACCTTCAGATTCATGGATCTGTTACTCAAACTGGACATCCTGGATTGTAAATCATGTTCCCCTGGCACCTGAAGCAACATGGTCCCACCAACACAACCCCGTGCGCTCTTTGGATTTATGGATGATTTTAGTCTGAATGCCCGCTATGAGCAGTCCCAGTTTATATCAATACATTTAGAGGTTTATTAAGAGTACAAAAAATATGAGACAGCGTGTTTTGAGGCCATATTCATTTAACACTTGTGATATCCGTGGTCTTGTAAAGATGAAGTGATCGGATGGTTTGAGGGGGAGGGGGCCCAAGCAAATTAAGGCCAGTCCTGTATGCTTTTGTCTCTGTCTGTGTCTTTCTCTCTCTCTCTCTGCCATTTACTCAAACACACCTTGACACACACAGTTGCTTCATTACATTCAGAGACTGACTGGTAGAAGATGCTTGATGAATTCTTCAGGAGCTCTCCTGACCAAACAAGGCCATATAATTGGCCACTTTTATACAGTGTGTTGAAACAAGGCAATGGCCAGACTCTCATGACCCCAAAACACACACACAGACACACAGACACACACACACTGAACAATGAGTGTCCAACGAGGAAGTGAGTTAAGTAGTTTTTGTACTCTTACAAAGCACAGAGAATAGACTGAGAAATGAAGTGAATGTGAAGTGCTTTGATAAAATCACCAGATATCCCCCTGAGACCCAAACATTTGTTTAGTATGCATTTTTAATTTCTCTTAGCTGTTTGGGATTAATAGGACCTGATAAGTATAAAACATGAAACATTGTCTCGTTTGAGGATAAGTCCCGATATCCTCAAACGAAAGGATAATTAAGGTCCGATATCCTCATACAAGATGATAATAAAGTCCCAATGTCCTCAAACAAGACAATAATAAAACCCCAGTGTCTATCGATGACCTAATGATAAGAGTGTCTTCAAACAGATTCTCTATAATAAACAACACCTCAGCTTGTTACCATTTCTAAAATTGGTAAAATGTGTGTGGCATTTTAGGTAACATCCATCTGTCAATCTTTCCTGGTGAAAACATCATTACGGCTTTGTAAAAGTCGTTCTCACAGGCGGGATAGCAGCACAGTTGTTGACTGATAGCACAGCCACATACAGTATAGTCAATCATTTCTTTGGTACCAGTCCATTTAAAAACATTTTCTGTCCCTTTTGTTGATGTAGCTTGGTTAAAGCTGAGGTTATTCTCCCTCTCACTATAATTTCCTTTTTGCTTTGAGAATCAAATTTTCAAAATAATTCAATTTGGAGATGTCTGCGGCTGCCACCATGATAACATTTATGTTGACTTTCATTGGCTGTTGGCAAATGTAAGTTCTGAGGTTCTTACGTAGTGACGTCCAAATCCAACTGCGCACATTTCCACTCTTGATAATGTGTATTATACTTTAAAGGCATTACTGTCATATTTACGTAAAAAGGCGCAGAAGAGCTGCTTTTTGACATTAATGTTGTAGAATATGGGATTGAAGTGCACAGATGCAACAGGCTTTTTTTGGTATGCATTCACAGTGAAAGGGGATTAAACACACCTTTCTCCCATTTATTTTCATACTCAGTGATGTGCAACTGGTACGTTTCTCTTCATAACGTCTAAACTATTTAATTAATACAAAAATGATAAGATACAAATCATCAGAATAAACAGTAATATTGCAAATAAAACTTTACCTATATCATGTAATATATTATTGGTTAAAGAAAACGGGATTTACAAGGGAGACAGGGTACGCACTGCCTAACTTGCCTACCCTGGCAGCATGGCACTGCACAGCTGGTGTTTAGGTAGTGTCAAAGCTATAATCATAATCTTTTTTTCCCCTGGATAGGTACTTGACAGTCAAAACACACTTCGTAGCACCTGTCAGTGGCTGTTTTAAGTGTTTCTAATGTCACTATATTTAAGTCTAAAAGGACTTAATTGAAGATTGAGCTGCTGTTTTATCCACATTAAAAGTCCAGTGTGTAGGATTAAGGGAGTATATTGGCAGGAATGGTATATAATATAAGAAACATGTTTTACGTTATTGTATAATGGGTTGAAAATTATAATTGTTGTGTTTTTATTTCCTTGGAATGAGCAGTTTATATCTACCTTGAGAGCGAGTCCTTATCTACAGAGATTGCAATGTTTCACCACCATGTTTCTACAGTAGCCCAGAATGGACAAACTAAACACTGGCTCTAGATAGTGCCATTCACATTTTTTCACATGACACTACTTTTTTCAGTGTTTTTACTGGTTTAAAATACCAAGTCTGTTTGTTTAGCAGAGGAGGAGACCAGCTCCTGGTAAAAACCTCCTGAGTGTCTGAATCAAACATAAGGGCCTCTAGGCGGAGGCGCAGCGCACCTGCACTTCGCCAACTGGGTGTGGCCAGGCGGATTTTGCAAGTTTGGCACACCGTGCGCCTGGTGCAGCTACTCCTCCTTCCCACCTTCGTCCCTCCTACCGGCGCAAGTCGGAAAGAGGGAGGAGAGAAGGCATGGAGTGTGTTTTATACACATCACACACCAGTCAAATGAGCCCCTCTCCTCGCCCTTAAATGCGCCGTGCGAAGAGAAAGAAGAGAGCAGCAGCGTCATACGGCCAAACTTCTCCCAGGAGGAAACTGGTGTTTTGGTCCGGGAGGTCCAAGCTCACAGTGTCCGAATATACGGAACTGTGAGCAGACCTCCACGGGCTGATGATGGAAAGGTAGCCTGGGAGGAGGTCACCACAATTGTAAATCAATGTTACATTTCTCTCGTGCGCACGCTCTCTCTTTCTCTCTTTCTCTCTCGCAGTCTCACTCTGTTTCTTTTCTTTTGACTTTTCTAAGATGACAGATGCTGAATATATACTCCCTATCTGATGCTGTGGCTGTTTGTGGTTGGCTGAGAGGGATGTGAACTCATTAGTTTGCAGCTGTGTTAATCAAATCAGGTTGGGTTTCCACTACGCGTGCCAAACATGCCAAACGGTGCCAATCCCCTTTGATCTGACATCAGATGTGATGGGACAGTCGATATAGAGATACATTTATGTGCTGATTGCAGATAGTTGCATTGAATAGTGTGCCGCTGGTCAGCCAAACTTCCACTTACACCGGCTGTGCTCCCCCTGCGCTGACAGTAGACCTGGTTTCAGATGGCGAGCTTTTAGCACACCTTCAGCGAAGCCTTTTGGCACGAAACTGTCACTGCACCAAGCTGGATCTGTCGACACCTCTCCCTGCTGTGCCACCACACCCATCTCAGTGCACCTCGGTCTGCCAAACTACCAAACTGAGCGCGCCTCGGGTTGCGCTGCTCGAAACTAGCTCTGCGTGGGGTTCGCCACCCTGCGTTGTGCCAGGAAACTAGAGCCCATGGTGAGCACACATTAGCAGATGCTGGGCTTGTGGCCCATTGCCGACATGCCAAACAGGGCCAAACAGTGTTTTTACCAGTTTAAATCTCCTGGTTTGTTTGTTTTGGAGGAGCAGAGACCTCTGCAGATAATTTGGCTCACTGTAAAAAAAAAAACCCTCCTGAACCATGAAAACTCAGGAACTCTAACCAGGAGAAGTTTCAGCTGATTGCAGACTGCAATCCTCAATGCTGATGCCACTAAATCCCCCTAAATCTTATACACTGCTCCTCTAAGAGGTAGTGTTGTAATTGTTTTTAAACTTAACTACTTCTCTTTGAGTTGTGTCAGACTTTGAGAAAGAATGGATGAGGCAGCAGACTTCTCTCAGATTGGGAGACCATTATTTGACTCTGCCAGTTTGCCACACCTGAATCCTTAGTAGTCATCAGTGTATCAGTGCACCTGGATTTCATCATGGCGTATTAACATTTCTGTGCAGGCTGAGATCACCACGAGACCACATAGTGGCTTATCTACAGGACAACAGACCACAGGACATCAGGTCACCTGCCAGACAATGCTAAGATAGGCAATTATAAAATCATTAATTATTGAAAATTGTGTGCAGACAAACTCTGAGCTAAAGTCTGCATTGATTGCAGTCAAGTTATTTTGACCCTGTGCCATTTTCAGTATAAAGTATAATAATACAGATACTGTAGTGAATTTGACAGATACAGAGAGTAGCTTTGCCAATTTTAACTAGAAAAAACAAATTGTTAGTGCTGTTTTTTAAATTTATAAAGAAATAAAAAAGAAATATCTGTCCACATGTCAAGATGTGTCAGTAATGGCCATACAGACCACCATCGTCTACAGTGCTGCCTCTGCTTAAAGGTCTTTTATCATAACCTCCTTCACTGTTGTCTCATTTGTTGCTGTGTGAAACTTTTGACTCAGCCCTCCAAGTGCCATCTATTGACTTTATCTATACCAACATAAAGGGCGCATGGAAGTATGAGGGCAGTTACGTTTTTTAAGTTTGAAATGGACATAACCTGAAGATGTCGCTTAGACCCAAGTCTCCTCGATGTTGACTGATCTGCAGTCAGGTGCCTCCCATTTAGCAAGAGCTGTATTTAATTTCTTCGATTTAGTTTCATCCACTGGTCTGTGGGGTTTTACCCACTCCAAAATAGTGCTTTGCCGGCTTTGGTGATGCGATTGCCAGGGAACATCAGTCTGATTAGCTGCACCTGTATGGTCAGCTTGTAGCTCAAACTCAAAGTACACTGCTCAAAAAAAATTAAGGAAACACTTAAATCACACATCAGATCTTGAAGAATGAATTATTTAAATTCAAAATCTTAACTGATATACGTTGTATAATTTGTTGAGAACAAAATGACCAAACTTTCTTGCAACCGTGTGTATAGATGTGCCATCCTGGAGGAGCTGGACTACCTGTGCAACCTGATTGGGCTGCAGGTACCGCCTCATGCTACCAGTAGTGACAAGGACACTAGCAGAACACAAAACTAGAGCAGAATCAGTCAGGAAGGATAAGGAGAGAGCAACTGTCTGTGGCCACCACATGTAAAACCATTCCCTTTTTGGAGGTTGTCTTGCTTTTGCCTCTCCATTGCACCTGTTGTCACTTTCTTTTGCACCAAAGCAGGTGAAACTGATTCACAATCACTTGTACTTCCTAAATGGATACATTGATATCTCTAAAGTTTAACTGACTTGGTGTTACACTGTGAAAAATAAGGCTTCCCTTAATTTTTTTGAGCAGTGTACTTCCGTATTATTTTAATATATTTAATACAAAGTGCATACTACCTTGTCTTGTCAACTGAGCCATATGGGAGTTTTTTTTAAGTGAAATGGGCCATTCAAAAGCACAGTGATGTAGTTATTACCATCACTGTGGCAGCAGGAAGCAGGGTTGGTGCATTGAAGGGAAGCAGCAGATTAATGCAATAAAACAACAACAACAACAACAACAACAAAAATATGTGCGGACCTTAACTGCATTGCGATTAATGCCTAAACACTGACAGCCCTACTACATTTTTTAACATATTTTTGTTAGCATTCATATTTGCGCTGTGAGGGTCCTTAGGACAGAGGGATGCTGTATGCTGTAAAGCCCTCTGAGGCAAATTGTGATTTGTGATATTGGGCTTTATAAATAAAATTGAAATTGAACACAGCTTTTCCACCTTTAAAACATTATTACTCTAAATAACAGCTATTTTTTCTTTCTTTTTTAAATGATTTTTTAAAATCCATTTTATGCTTTATTTTTCAAAATAAAGCATAAAATAATGAGCCTCAAACGTAATCCAAGACAACAGCCATTGAGACATTGTGACATATTGAGACGTTGTCAGTGGTGAGTCATATGTGTATGCCATTGTGTCCACAGCCTGTAAGTTCTATATGAAGAGTAGCTACAAAGCAGGGACAGACTTCCAAAATGTTGAAGCAAGAATATTCTGCTGTTCACAAGTTAATAAATAAAGTTTTATTTTCAAAATCATGCAAATCCATTCATTACTCATAGACTCAGTCCCTCTTTATACATTTATCTCTCAGAAGTAGCAACAGCCTACTCAAAAAGTCTACATGATGCACTACTGTGTGGCAAACTAAACATGCCCCCTCTGTGGTACATATGGAAAATATATATTTTTACATGAGCAAAATACCACTTTGTAATGGCATTATTCGGTCTGATGTGGTATTGCAATGAAAATAAAAAGTAAAAAATAGGTATGACATCAGCATGGCATAATGAGCACACTGCATTTTACATAACACCCACACTGGCTGGTTGCAACTGTAACACTATATTATCATACTTGTATAGTCATGTGTGCTAAATGTAAATCGCACATGCATCCTCACTCAACATTAAAGGTGCAATCAGTAAAGGAGGCTTTTTAGCAGCCTCTAGTTGGCAGCACGTCTTTGTACGCAAATTGTATGATGGAATTTCTCGCAGTCATATCTCATCCATGTTTTTCACAGCAGGAGTACCGCTCTTATTAGCTGTGGTGTGCTGACATTGGTAACGTAGCAAAAGATAAGATGCTACTGGTAACTGCATCATGTAAGTCGCTTATTATGGAGACCCAAAACATTCAATATTTAATAAGAAATTACTATATATAAATAATATAAATGCATACAAATGATATAACCATTAAATGCCCTCACTAAAGTTTGTTTTGTTTCATCATTTTTCACACTTTTTCTCACAAAGGTGGTCAAGACAAACGGGGCAGAAACAGTTGTGTATCAGGCCCTGAATGAGTGATCCGCCAATCATACAAGTGGCCCTGCCTCTGGATTTAATATCACTTCGTAATAATGAGTTTTAAAAACGTTTAGATTATCACACAATTTCAGGGTTAATTATGCATTTTATTTCATCAGTTTCTGGGGATTGAAAAATGAAGCCAACCAACAATTGCCAAAAACAGCAGTTCCTCTTTTGGCCACTTGAGGCTGGCTCCAAGAGTGAGTAAATCCCCATAGACTTCAATGTTAAAATGCCCAACTTTACAGCAGAAATAAATATGTTTACAGCCTGGTGCAAAAAATGTTTTGGTCTTTAAATGTAATTTTAACATTTATGACAACCTTATAGGAGTGAATTTTTATATAACTCATCCGTTAAAATGTTATCATGGTTTAAAGTTCTGGATAATTAAAGGTGCAGTCGCTTTGAGTGACAGGTGGTTGCCGTCCGTTGAAGAGTCGCTATCATGGCAACAACATTGGTCAGGTAACGTAACAATGGCGTAACCCCAGATTTACAGATGATCTAAAAATGTCTTGTTCAGCGATTAGTTGTACTAAAAGACCCTCAAAGGAGTCAAATCTTCAGTTTTCTCAGGTAGGTACCTTTTGTTTTATTGCTTTTAGGCCTGTTTTTGTTCATGAAAATTAGCATTAGCATTATCACAGTTAACCATAGCTGTAAATGAACTGTGCTAACTAAGCTAACAGCTACCACTTCTGTTACATCTGGTTCCAAAAAAAGCAAGATGGTGACGGCCAAAATGCCAGAGTAGAGGCTTTAAAACAGAAGTTCACAGACTACTGCGTGATACCTTGGTGGCTATATCTATTATTTTATACAGTCTATGATTTGATTATATGATTAATTTATCTTGTTTACTTGTTTAATATTAAACACTTTGGGTCTTTATACTGACCTTACTGGTCTAAGAAACATGATCCTAATTCATCACTATTTAAGTATTTCAGAGTCTGAAGCTCAATTCCCCTTTTACAAACTCCACTCATGGTAACTTGGGTTTTAGAAAAACCACACTGAGCACAGAGGGTATGCCATGCCATTCTCAGCAGGTTTAAAAAATAGGACTTCCTGTACCTGTTTTGGAAAGCTGATAGCAGAAACAAAAAAGTGACAGGCGATGTTCAGACAAACCTATATGTAAGTAATGGTGGTTTTGTGCATAGAGCCAACAAAAATATTTTTTATATATATTGCACCTTTAAGATTAAGTGGTAAAACTAATTGAACAGAGCCTCAGCTTTATTCCCTTACCATTATCTGTTAAGTAAATAAAATACATAGATAATAAATGAATAAATAATTTTATTTTTAAATTGAGACAAAGTTAAGCAAGCTTTTATTTGTTTCGCCTTTGTTTGCAATTTACAATGGTTGGTCACCTCCCATACACTCCCTGAAGGGCTATTGCTTGAGCTTAAAACCAAATGATACTTAAAGAAACCTCTGACTCATAGTATATTAAAAGAGAGATGGTTAAGTGAGAGAAAAGCAGCAGCCACTTTTTTTCTTTTTTTTTTTTTCAGAGGGATGCACTCGTGGCAAATGACTTGAAGAGTTACAATGAAGCCCACAACACTTAAATACAATAATACAGAAATCTTAATTCATCTTAAATAATCCTATCAAACAATTTATGGGTGACATAGATTCAGTGTCTTTGTTATACTTGATAATTAAACCCGCATAATAAACATGCAATGGCATTTTTTTTCTGAGATATTCTTTTGGAGAACGTCTATATAAAAAGAGTAACTCTCTTTGCTGTATTGCATAAGATCACCACCAAAAAAACAAAACAAAACAAAAAAAAAAACAACCCAAAAAACATCAAATAAACAATCCTCATTTGAAAATGTTTCCAGGACATTTGCCAGCTCTGAGCATTCATTATAACAACACACATTTCATATCACTGAGGAATGAATCAGTAAGAATATGAAAAATAAACAATACTGCAATAATAATTATGCTTTAAATAGATTATTTTGTTTCTGATACTATAATTTTTTCATTTAATTCATTCGGCCTTTGCGCACCCAAGTCCTACAAGGTCAGACTTCATGAGTCATGAAATGTTTTCTTTGGAAGGTTTTAACACTGTCAGTGAATCTTCCTGCTTTGCAGTGAGGGGTGTAACAATTAAAATAAAAAGGTTGAAAAAAGAAAGAGCGTATAATCCAACATGTTGATATGGATGATGGAATTCTGTCTCTTGATGTTGACTCCCATATTGCATGAGACAGAATGTTTACAGTATGTGTCTGCAGCAGAGTGTGTACTGACACAAAGCTAAAATAACAAGATGAATCCATCTTTAAAGTTGATGGTATGGCAGCCTGATAAATGATTAATACTGTTAAGTGTTATGGAAACTGTTGGAACAGCAATCAAGCACATGGAGCTTGTTCTGGAAGTATTGTGGTATACACACAGTTCCAAGTTTTTTTGGTCCATCTGGCTGAAACTTATGCAATCTAGCAACCCAGCAATACAACTTACTATAGGCTATTGTTTGCCTGTTTATACTCAGAAGTGTTTCTGATATTTTGTACTCCCCATTTATATAAATTATTAGTAGTTGATTAAATACTATAAACACCTCAAGCACCACAAAACAGTTGAATCAACACATCTCTTAAACTGTATTAGTACAATTTGGTGAACCAAATAAACTGACAACTGTAAGTGTATATGGAGCCATCCAAAGGAACTGAATGCTTCTGTTAAAATGAAAAAGCCATTTGCACAGGACAAGTTGCTTGTTAAAAATCTCCACTCAATTTACAGTATGAAGTATGACCTCATTTGCTGCAGTCATTTCAGCCCAGATGCCAGGATAAATGTTGGTGCTGTACATTTCTGAAAACCACAGATTTCTGAATTTGTACATCTCATACACATCGTAAACATTTCTTAAGTGATGTAGTGGGATTACATGCACATGAGCTGAGTTTCTCATCAAGGGAGGAGGGGGAGGGGATGGTGTGACACCTAGAGAAGATGTCTGCCAGGCAGCAGACAGCACCAGACCACTTTTCAAGACTAACACAAGTGTTTTTTGTTTTTTTTTACACAAGTTTGGGATATTTCCAACCATGTTTGTTGTGACCAAACCTGGTATTTTTTAACATGGGTTAGGATAATGTTTGTAGCAACAGAAGCAGGTATTTCTAAACCAGAGCTTAACATGTCCAGTCATGTTTGTAACGTCAAAAGTGGGTATTTTTTAATGTGGGTTTGGGTAATGTTCAGCTGTGTTTTTAGCACCATTTTTTGAATGGAAATGGGATATTTCCAACCATGTCTGTAGTGACCAAACCAGATATTGTTTAACAAGGGTTTGGGTAACATCCAGTCATGTTTATAACATCATAGTAGTTATTTTTTGGCGAGAGTTTGGGACATGTCCAGCCTTGTTTGCAGTGACATGTCCAGTGTTTGTAGTGTCAGATGCGGTTGTTTTTAACAAGGATTTGGGGCATTTCCAGCCTTGTTTGTGGCGACCAAACCTGATATTTTTTAACAAAGATTTCCATAATGTTCAATCGTGTTTGTAGCAACAGAGGCAGGTATTTTAAAACCAGAATTGTGGACTTAGGCAGCTTTGTTTGTAGCGAGAAAAGAAGGTATTTTCAAACAAGTTTGGGACATTTCCCACCATGTTTGTAGCATTAGGAGGTTAGGGTTAGAGGATAACGGTTAACCCCAACCCTCTGGCAAAACCAGTTGTTTTCCTGAACCTAAACAAGTGGGGTTTTTTTGTACCAAAACCTAACCACACATTAACCACAGTGTTGTTATAACATAAAATTGTAACGTAAAGTTTTAACATATCTGCTACATATGAAACTTACAAAGATAACTGTGGTTTGCAGACACGTACAATGTCAACATGTATTTTGGCGATTGGAATGGTCATTTCAAGCTGAAACCTGACATCCCATAACTTTACAAGACAACTTAATCATCTGATAGTAATGTATAATTAAACAGAATTGATTAAAACATATCTTAAATAAAATTGTAACACCCCTTTTTCACTGCATAAAGCTATAATGCAAGCACAACTGAAAATTTAAGTTATTTTTAATGTGGATATTTATACTAAGGTCTGCACCAAATAGCGTAAGAACCAGTGAGAAATGCTATATTTGTGTTATATTATACATGTATAACAAATATAACACGTGTTATACATGTTATATTTGTAATAACAAAATCCTGAGGGCATTTCTCTCCCTGTCCTTCTTCCGTCTGAATTTCTACTTTCCTATAGTGCTCACATGTGGTATGTTTCTGTCTTTCATAAACATGCCATCACCCAGCTCTTGGTCTTATCCTCAGTCTCTACATCATATTCTCTGACATTCCTCTCTCCTCCTCCAGCTTGCATAACTCACCCCTGGCTTAGTAAGGCACTGTATCCTCCTGTCTCCACTCCTTCTGCTTTCATCCAAACATTGATCATCATCTGTCTTTAGCCTGTCCTCCTGATCTAACTGATAGGTTGCTCCAGCCCGGTTGATTATTTATCTTAGCTAATAAGCATGCGCTAACTTTGTCGGCAGCTATAAAGTCTGAAACAGACAAATCACTTTTTTGCTGCTTTGGTATTGCTTTCATAAAACTACATTGTTTGATTAACAAATGTACGGAGCAAGCCCTAATTAAGTAGCATTAATTGAAAAAAGACAGTCTAAAGCTCCGATAGGGACACCTAGAGGCTATGATGTTTCTTACACACCAAAATACTGTTGGACAGAACAAACATGCAGAATTTAGTTATTCTTAGAGCCTTGACCTGTAGCGGGGCTAAACAGTTGTCTGAATGGTGATGTTAAATGATGTGGTCAGTAAATTCCATGGCAATCTGACCAGTAGTTTCCCACATATATTGATCTGAACCAGCTTGTTGGACACTATCCTAAAACCATGATGCTACTGGGGCAAAAGATCAAATAAAAGAAAAAAAATTAGTAAACATTATGTCAACAATGGATTCAACCGTTTTGCAAGCATAGTTTTCGGGACATATATTTACTTCTGTTGTCTTAAAAAAAGATGATAACTTGCAAGCTGATGGAGAATCATGACTTGTTGACGTCCGTATGTTGGCTGGGTTTCCAGCTCACTCAGCTCCACTGGAACAAATGGACTGCTGATTATGTTGCTAATGATGTGAACACTTAGTTAAGGAGCCCTTCACACACAGTGTTGGCATGTACAGGGTGTGGACACGATATTAACATCTGTAAACTATATTTTAAGTCAATCCAGTACAACGGCTCTATTTGTAAGGATCAGGATGTTCAGTGTTTGTGACATTGTCATAGAGGTGTTGATTCGACTCTGTGGTAATTGTGTAGTTCGGTGGTGTGCTGGATTAGATTATGTAGAGGCACCTCACATCTTCCTGCTTGGCATGTACCACAAACTAAAAAAAGAATACCTCAGAGTTTAATCCCGCACCCCTTTGACAGTCTTAACAAAGCAGACCCATAGGCTTCTCAAAGGTCGCATTTATTGCAGAACTGTTGTGTTGGATTACAGCAGGGTTGTAGGTGTTCCTTCTTTGTGTCCACCCCCTGTACCTACATGCAACGTGCATTGTACACATGAAAAGTCGTAAACATCATCATACTAATGTTTGCTCTTTGTGTATCGATCATTGTCCTGAAAGTCTTTCAGGAAAAATTCTCTCTTCATTTTCTCTCCACTCTCCTTCTCTGTCCATCTTTGGGTCCTTCCTTTTGCTCTTGCTCCATTATTCCTTTATATTTTTTGCTTGTTACTGTGAATGTAGAATAAGATGAAGCAAAGAAGTCATCATCTGAGCCAAAAACCTTGACGTGCCACCAGTCACATATTGTACAGCATATACTCTGATATTTTCTATGTACAAAGTCAGAGTTAGAAGCATTCCAAACAAAGTGTGCTGGAAGTTGGGGCAGAGCTGGCGAGTTGAGTGTCTGGATGAGGAAGAGCTGGGAGGAAGGCTTAGGGCGGGGCCTGTAGAGGACGCTGGAGATTCCTCCTGGACTGGGAGCCGAGTATAGAACCCATCGTTCACTGGAACAGGGACTCCTTAGAGAGCAGTAAGAAAGGTTTGAGGGATAAGCAAAGGGAAGATGTCTGTAGAGGGCCTTGAACAGGTTACAGTATGAAAGCTTGTTGCCCCAAGAACAGATCAGTTGAGCTGATCTTCGTACTGTTTCCGGAAACAGTCACCTGCAGGGAAAAACTCCCAGCAACGCTCCTGGTACATCTTCCATACGTAAGACTCCTTTAAGACAGACAGATGGGAGGAGGTAGAAAGGGATTACATTATATACAACATATTTAGAGTCACCTACTGAGGTTAGTAACAGCAGTGTGAGCTTCAAACACTGAGCCACCAATGGCCCCAGTATGTGTTCAAACAAATTGTTGTAGGACCAGGGCAGAAGTGTTTCTACCTGTTCCAAATAGCCAAACTCTGTCAGTATGTTCACATGCACAGTTAAGTCAAGCTATGGTTATAGCTCAACTAGCCCATTTAACTGAACTACTGTCACGGGAGGGGAACGGATTTATTGACCCCTTTCAGCTTGTTAGTACTGGACCTTTTTTCAGTTGACCTACTACGTCTCAGACCAAACAATCGGCAAAGTTAGCTATGGGTAGCTAGTGGCAAACTGGTACCATGGTGAAAAACGTCACAGCCCTGTACATTTTGTCCGTCCAGAAATGCACAGCTCTGATGTAGATTTTGCCATTTTGTTATCGGCTACTTCTTCCTCTGTTACACATTTAATGCGATGTGACTCGGGTCAAAGCCTGGGGTGGAAACTGTGGAGCATGCACAGAACGCCTAGGCCAGTTTGGGTCTGACTGACTGTATACATGCAGGAGTAATTTGACTCTCAAGTCACATTATCTGAGTGTGTTAGTCCAACTTTGAGAAATTCAATTTAGTATGATTTCAGTGGGACTAGCATGTTTACATGTGTTTTTGGAAGTCTGGTTTTAGTTGGACTAACACAACAGGACTGACAGGATTTATTTTATTTGGAATATAATGGACAAGCAAAAGTCACCTACATTTCTTTATAAATCTATAAAGAACGATGATGTCTTTACATAGCCTGCCTTTCAGTTGTTTTTAAGGTCAATAAACACAGACAATATTTGACTGGAATCTCTCCTATTTGTCCAGGACACTATCAGGACATGTAGCAGCACCATTTTTTTTTCTACAGGAAACCATACAGAGGGGTGAGATTCCACTATTGGACATGGGTTTCAGATGCTGTTAGAGGATCTGACAGGCACTTTGTTTGAAGCATACCGAGGCTTTAACCATGCAAACAGCAAGGATCAGAAACACTGGAGGAGAATTTGAAGTTGAGCTGTACTAACTACATTACAATATCATAGTAATGTATATTTCATAAGACCAAAAGAAAAAAAGCTGTTTTACCTGGCCTGTGTGCTCTGTTTCATCTTTGTTGATGAGATACATCACAAAGAATCTGAAACACACACACGCACATACATTAGAAGAACATATCCACTGACAATATTGTCACACATACACCCACATGCACAAACATACACCAACAGAACCTGATGTTAAAGGGTAAATTTGGTGTTTTTCAACCTAGACCCTATTTTTCCATGTTAATGTGAATAGTGGGGACAACAATTTTATTAATTGGTCCAGTATTGAGGGAGATTGCTGCAGCCCAATGTAATCACTCAGGGCATGTTTGCACTGTCAATTAATGTCCACTCTGTTTGTTTTTGTCAAGAGCCTCAGGCTCAGGTTGTCATTCTAAATGTCTGACAACATTATGAAAAGGATCCCTACAGTGCTAAACTTTTTGTTAAAGAGTAAGATCCTTTTTGTTTTACCAGAAACACCCCTGAAATCCCTATCACCAAACCCGACAGACTCCATTAAAATAAACAGCTTAAAACACACTTCATTCAAAGTTGCCAGAAACAAAAAAAAAAAAAAAAAAAGCAACTGACAAAACCATTTTGGTTCATCTTTACCCTGCTCTGAAAATCATTAACTCTGGTTTTGTTGAAATAAACCCTTAATTTACCTAGTTAGAAGTGAAAATATACTGGCTCAATACTCGATACAAATTTATGTTTATTTAAATGAAGTCTGGTGGGTTTGGCGATAGTGGGGCTGTTTCTGGTTAAACAAAAAGGATCTTACTGCTAAAAAGGTCTATCTCTGTAGGGATCCTTTACATAATATTGTCAGACACTTAGAATAACAATTTGAGCCTGTCAGTTTATTATTGTTTATTGTTTATTTGGATCCCCATTAGTCTTCATGGAAATGAAGACTATTCTTCCTGGGGTCCACATTAGTGGCAAAAACAAACACTTTCAGTGGACGTACATTGATAGTGCGAACATGCCCTGAGTGGTAACACTGCAGCACGCTACGCTTACACTCAATACAGGACCAGTTCCAAAAATTGTTGTTCCCATTAATGTTGTAGACATAAAAACATGGAAAAACAGGGTCCATGTTGAAAATGACCAAAAAACGCCAGCACTTACTACTACAACTACTGGTTGTGCAGAGGAAGGTTTGAAACATGTCTAAAATCATACAGCTGAGAACTGTGTCCACTGTTTTGTTGTTTGTTGAGTTTGAACATTATACATTCAGTAACAAAGTGTTCTGACATAAATAACAGCACACACAACAGATTAGCCACATGTTGTAATGGGGGACATGTAGCGGAGTAGCATTCAGGATTGTGGGGGCCAGCTCCCAGAATCTTTACTGCGTACAAGGACCCTCAAACAACCACACTGGTGTTTAAATGATTTGTGTCACTGCTCGAAACATTCCCAGTTATAAATTGGAGGCAAAGACCAATGAGAACACAACATTTGTTGAGTCTTTCAATCAGGTGCATTGCACAAGGCAGGCATGATTATAAAATACCAGGTTACACTTCGTTAGAGGTACATGTACACACATACAAACACACAGAAACTCCAGATGTACTCACAGGTAGTTGGCTAGGTTGTGCTCCTGTAGCGTGTGCGTTTCAAAGCCATGTGGCACTGTGTCAAAGTAGTCATTACCTATTCCACAGATAAAACATTTTGTCTGGAAGAGAAAGATGGATGTTACGTGATTCTCGTTATACAAAACCTTTAACTGACACTCTTTACTTGTAACCATATTGGCTGTTAAAGTGCAACCAGCCAGTCACGTGCTGTATAATACTGCATTGTTTTAGGTGGTAGAGAATGTATGAGTGTGTCTTTTCACCTCCATGTCTTCTTTCACTTGTTCCTGCTGGTCCCTCAGCTCTCCAAAAGCATCAATGATCAACCCTTGAATGTTCAGACCACAGACGGTGGAGAAATTAACTAACCAG
Organism: Epinephelus fuscoguttatus; assembly: GCF_011397635.1. Lineage (NCBI taxonomy): Eukaryota > Metazoa > Chordata > Actinopteri > Perciformes > Serranidae > Epinephelus > Epinephelus fuscoguttatus. The sequence goes on along the minus strand of NC_064771.1, from coordinate 5,340,710 downwards.
ACCACAACCAACAGCATAAGCCCTTTGTTTTACTCAATAATCTTTAATAGTACTTCATGTAACAGTCTTCATATTACTGTCATACAATGATCACAACTTTATTTGGGTTTGTGGGAATCTAAAACAAAATGTTAAAAACAGCTTTAAAACAATGCCACTACAACGTTTAACATGTAAAATGTGACGCTTATGATATCATATTTGACTGATATAATCATCTGCTTGTAATTCTGGAATGAAAGAGAAAAAAATAAAGACAATTCATGCCCAAAACATGTCACTGCAGAAAAACACAGGTGGTTCTAATTAATGCTATTATTTTCACTTGTGTCTGCTGTGAAAAAGTCCTGCTACTTGTAGCTGCAATATGATGCTGCAATATGGCCAACTTTACAGCAGAAGTAAATATGCTTACAGCCTGGTACAAAAAACAGTTACGACCTCGATAGCTAATTTCCCCTGCTCCTGAAAACTGTATGGGGGTAAAGGGGTGCATTTTTATGACACACCCCTTTAAATGTTATTGAGGTGTAAAGTTACACAAAGGGCATGACTGCTTTGAGTGACAGGTATGAGCTGTTCACTGACAATTTGCTACCACGGTGACAATGTTGGTAAGGTTATGCAACCATAGCATAACCCCAGAGTCAGTATAGTATAAGTGCAGCCATTGCTGTCACTATTTTAATGTTTTGTCAGTTCATGACAGTAACATTTTAGTCCCCTAAAAAAGTGTTATTCAGCATTTGGTTGAACTAAAAGATGTTCAGTTTTTCTCGTATATGTACATCTAATTGGTTAATGGTTTTAAGTCTGTTTTTCCGCTAGCAAAGCTGACGTTAGCATTATTACTGTTAACCTTAGATGCACCATGCTAACCAAGCTAGAGGCCAGCATTAGCTCCACTCTCTTGTCCAAACATGGACACCTCAGGCTCCAAAAAAAACATACAAGATGGCGACCGTCAAAACACCAAACTCAAGGCTTCAAAATGGAAATCCACAAACCAGTGGCGTGACGTCACAGTGGCTACATCAGGTAGTTTCTACTGTCTACAGTATGGCTCTTTAATGTGGGCGTGTGTGGTTGTGCTGCTGCCGTGGTCCTGCCTGATGCCTCCTGCTGCTGCTGTTATCATTAGTCATACTTCTGATGTTATTATACACATATGATTATTGTCACATACGTATACTATCAGATATATTAATTATAATATTATTACTTTCATTACTGCTGTTGTAAGCTACTGTCACTACTGTCTGTCCTGCATCTCTCCCTCTCTGTCTCATTGTGTCATACAGTTTACTGTTAATTTATAATGCTGATCTGTTCTGTACGACATCAATTGTACGTCTGTCCGTCCTGGAAGAGGGATCCCTCCTCAGTTGCTCTTCCTGAGGTTTCTACCGTTTTTTTTCCCTGTTAAAGGGTTTTTGGGGGAGTTTTTCCTTATCCGCTGTAAGGGTCCTAAGGACAGAGGGATGTCGTATGCTGTAAAGCCCTGTGAGGCAAATTGTGATTTGTGATATTGGGCTTTATAAATAAAATTGATTGATTGATTGATTGATTGATTGACTGATTGATTAAACAAATGCCGGCATGACCCAGACTATGATGTAGGCTCCGGACTTGAGTAAATTCCACAGACCCCTTTGATAATTCTAACAAAGCAGCTTAAAACAAAAGGGAGTCATCTTCATGGGTTTGCACCCTTCTTTACTGATGGGGCAATGTGTGTGTGTGTGTGTGTGTGTGTGTGTGTGTGTGTGTGTGTGTGCGCGCGTGCACACACATGTATGGGTTGGACCTCTCACCCTGGATGATGGCCAGGAGGATAACGATGACAAAGAAGAAGAAGGTAATGTCAAAGATGATGCGATAGATCTCATACTCGTCACCTGCTGGGTCCTCAATCTGGTCACCAATCCCTCCACCTGCTCGTACACCAACATACATGTGGAACATGTAGCACTGTGAGAGGGTGAGAGAGAGAGAGAGAGAGAGAGAGAGAGAGAGAATTAACATGCTGGATTTGAAATGAGGACTAGTTATGATTTTTACAACTCACTGAAAGGTGCACACCTTTTTTTCCTTATTTTGCACTAAATTAAAGTAATATTTTTTTTTTTAAAAAAAGTGCGGGTCAGGATGACAGAAATGGGACTGACTAAAGAACTCTTTGACAACTACGTTTCAGTAAAAGGAAAATAAGTCTTTAAAAGTCAGTCAGTCTTCATCCGTGGAATGATTTTATTGTGTCAAATCTGGGTTATATGGTCTCTGACCCAGTACATTCAACAATGTTTCCACAATGAACATTTGCAGTATGACCACCATAATTTGAGCAACAAAGTACTATAACAATAATGACTTTAAAATGAAGTTAAAAGTAAGGGAATAATGTGTTAATGGGAAAACAGGAAAGAGAAGAAATCTTAAATCAGACATACTGTGTATATAAAAGGAACAAGAGTGCAGTGAGGAACTAACAAAAGGAGAAAGAGGAAAGAAGATTGTAAAACCCTAGTACACTGAGAGAAAGATGGAGGCTAAGAGAGGAACAAGTGGAACAGAAAAGAAGAGATCAGCTCAGATCCTCTCATCCTGCTGGGAGTGTTATTGTAAGAGATTTAATCACATAAAGGGAGGAGAGGAAAGAGCAAAAACCTGCCTGGGGCAGTGGCCCTTCATCAGTCTATCCCTCCATCCCACTAAGCCCCTGTCACCTTCCTGTACACCAGTTAAAACTGCCACCCGCGGCCCCTTAATAGGAAATAGAAGAGCTCTATGGAATGCTATGGGTGAGTGACTATAGGGGATTAGAGTGTGTGTCCTGAAATTTCCGGGTGACAGAAGGCCCCCTCCCACCCCCAGAAAACACACACCATAGAGCCCTTATATAGTATTTCTTTCAGAAGGCTCTGTAGCAGAGAACAGCCTCATTATAGCAGTGATTCACTCTGTCTTTACCTGCTTCCTCCCTTCATCAGACAAGATGTGTCTAGATATTTGATTTGACACGTTTATGCTTCCTACCTGATTAAGCTAATATGCATTAAAGGCACAGACCTTTTTGTAAATGTTTAGACTACTAGTAGGTAGTTTACACTACCAAAGATTAAAATGCACGATAAACCTATTAGCACTGTACCATGGCCTCTAGCATGAAGTCAGTGCCAGTATCGCTATCCTGTACCACATAGCTGGGTCACTTTTAACCCTCATACCTACTTCCTTTTCCTTTTCATATCCAATTATCCTGGGCTATCACTGGTACTGTACCCAAGGAGCCTCAAACTGAGCTTGCATCATAGAAAACAAACCCAGGTTAGTAACAATTAAAAGTCATCTTTCTTATGGTCACACGCACTGTTGCTATTCCTACAAAGCTAACAGATGCCTGGAAAAGAAACTGACAAAAGAAAGCATGTAATCTTACAGCATTTCAGCTGAACCACAGACAGAGCCTGAGGGTGAACACTGTCAGACTAAAAGCTCTGACCCATGACTTTCTGACCATAAATGGAGCTGGACCCTCTTTACAGACAGGCTCCTCAGGATGCTTCCTACTTTCAGTGAGGCAGGCTTTACTGATATTAGCAGCGAGAACAGCAGTGAGCCACGGCCCAGAGCAATGAGACTAAATAGTTGTGAAGAGACAAAATCATGGTCTCAAAAGGTAACTTCTGTGTCTTCAACCTGGACCCTATTTCCCATGTTTTTGTGTCTAAATGACTAATGGTAAAAGAATGTTTTTGACATTGGTCTAGTATTGTGTGAGAGTGCTGCAACCAGTAGCACCGAAACAGGCTGCAACGTAACCACTTGAGGCATGTTTGCACCGTCAATTCATGTCCACTAATAGTGCATGGTTTTGCTACTGACAGGCTCAGATTATAGGCTTGGGTGACATCATGGTATTAGGGTATACCAGGGTATTTAGAAGTTACGATGGTAAGATTTTCAATAACGTCAAAACTACAGATGCTCATCTTTCAGTAGCTGCATTGAGGATGATATATGTAGTGCACATTATGCACCACCAGAGGTCAGTGTTTTATTGGTGGAACATTACAGACTGGAGCTTTAGGGGTGGGTTAGCCCTGCAGACAAATGCAGTCATATACCACATACCCTGGTAGAATTTCAGGAAGGCATGAAAAAATAGATACCACCCAGCCAATCAGATTATTATAAGTGTCTGACAGCATCTCAGAAAGGATCCCTGGAGAGACAGACCTTTATGTGAAAGAGTAAGGTCCTTTTTGTTTAACCAGAAACTCTTACTCTTTAATAAAAAGGTCTATCTCTGTAGAGATCCTTTCCATAATGTTGTCAGACAGAATGGAAAATTGAGCCTGTCAGTGCCAAATACAAGCACTTTTAGTAAATGTAAATCGATGGTGTGAACATGCCCCAAGTGGTTACATTGCAGCTGGTTTTGCTGAGGCCGGCTTCAGGACTCTCACTCAGCACTGGAACAATATCAAAAATTGTTGAACCCATGAGTCACTTCAAACACAAAAACATGGGAAAATAGGGTCCAGGTTGAAAAATTCTGAAGTTACCCTTTGACATTTGACAACACCCAACTGCACAGATGTGAGAAATATATATATTCAACAAAAGCAATGGGCAGATTTTAGTTTCAGATTATTTCTTGAAAAGTCAGAAATGATCCAGGTCAGGATAGCCGTTGGTCCACATCACCGTTTTATATCCAACACTACTGCCTGTCACCAGTGCCACGTACACATTCATTCATATAACAGGACTGCTTCCCAGTGTCCATACATCTAACTGCTACCTGCTGAAAAACAGTATAAACCAACTTACCCTTCATCTACATGTTATGAATTTCAAGTTCATTCATTAACCTCTTGTCTTGTTACGTGTTACATCAGATATTTGTTCCTGTCCTCATTTAAAATGCTGTCATTATGTTCACAGCTAACACTGACCAACAAAGTAATGCCTAGATGCTGCCTTGAGCCATTAGACCTAAGGCAACTGTAGTTGCCATTCTAGTAAAGCACAATATGTTGGCAAAGTGTCGGACTGCACTACAGCACAGAAAGCTATACACATGTCACACTCACTGTCAGCATGTCGTCACACTTCATGTCTGGCAGTTCTCCATCTTCACTCTTGTTGTAGAACTTCCTGAAGAAGTTGAAGGCCACTACTGTGTATAGGTACACCACCACTGCTAACAGGCCAACTGTTAACACCAGCTGGAAGACAGGAGAGAAGACAAGGCTGCTCTGATGCACAACAGTCTGGGTACAGAAAAAATACAACAACATGGGCAACTAAAATAACAACATGTTTGTATGCTTTAAAAAATGTGAGATGGTCTCTAAAATACTTTATAAAATGGTGGTTAGTGGTTGATCTGGACACTTTGAATGTACTATTTCTGTGCTGGTGTTATTTAAGGTACTTTAAAACCCCCTTGTGGACAACAGTAGAAAAAACCTCTATTTGGCAGCAGGGTGGCTTTAACAAGCATGCAGGCGATCACTTTGCTTTCTTCCCTCAAGTTTGGATGTATGTACAGCAGAAATAGTCTGCAACACACTGGGAAGATACATTTTATTAAAGATAATCTGTCTTTAGTAGTTTTTATGGAGAATCGTTGAATGAGTTATTTGACAAGCTTTACATGTCAGCTACAATATGGATACAGTATATTAGGGGTAGTATAATACAGAGTGCTAAAAGGTGGTAACATTTAAATATATGATTGGAATGTATTTATGTAACATTTTTCATACTGTGTTGATGCCATAGGAGTAGGGAAAAAGAGTTGTTATATGTGCTGGTATGTAAAAGGCAGAGAGTGAGTGGGGGAAAATGCATTTAATTCCAGGGGCAGTGAGGCTGGAGATAGAATAGTGGCATCAAAGGCCGCCGCGTGTCCTGGAGCAGCATTTCTAGTTGCCGCCGGAGTGGGGTTGTACACTGAAAATAATGGGGGCGTATTTTTTGATGCGCGGCATTCACTGCCAGTTTGTTTTGGCCTTTACTGGACTCTGTTAGCTGTTTGTCAAGTCTGACAATGCAACATCAGACAAGGATTCTATGTTACTATGTTTAACACAGTAGTTGCAGGAAGGTGTTTAAGTACAGACATGCAAATGCTGTAATATGTGTGCATTTTTTCGACCATAGTGTAGCTGGGTATGTCGTAGTTTACCTGTTTGCCATTGTGTGTGACTGAGGACAGGATGGTTCGGAGTGTCTTGAAGCCCATGGCAATATCGAGCAGATGGGCAGCAAAGAAGAAGTTGTTATAGTGACCCAGGATGGACATGGTCATATACCAGGCCAGATACAGGAAGGACTGTATGGTGCGAGGGACAGTGAGGTTAGTTAATACAGTTACATAAGGACAATATCAATGTTCAGTTTCTGGCTGCATTTACATGGCTTTTCAATTTTGGCACAGATTAGTGTATCAGTTCATGAAAATATCACATGAAGTGACTGTTAATGATCCCAGAATTTGACGGGACCAAAACTTTGCATAAATGAGACAACAGTACGTTAGAAAAAGCCAGAGGTAAGCTAGTACTATATTTCCGTATATGTTGTTGATATGCTTCAATATCTGCATACTGCAACCTTCAGTGAAAGGCAATATAGTGTAATATATCGAAAGTGCAGTTAATTTGAATCAGAAATCGGAAAATGTCTGCAAAGATGGCAAATCAAGCCTCAGTTTGACATTTTATTATCATTCATTAACAGTTTTTTAATTTTTATTATTGATTAAATACCTCTGGAATGCCTGCTGACATCATGATAATATTTAAATTCTTAAATGTAAAGAGGCAATGTTTTTGAAACCCTGTTACTTCCAATCCACATAATGGAGCCAGACATGGCTGCTAAATGATTTTGTGCCTCTACATACTTACATTGTCTGTGAACACAACCCCCAGCTTCCAGATCTGGTACTTGACATCAATGGAGTTCAGCCTGAAAACAGATGGAGAAGAGGCTCACAGAGGACGATCATGTGTGAGACCATATGACCAACAGAGGACCCTGAGCCTCTGAAGAAGACCCAGCTTTCAGGGTGAATAAAAGTCCTGCTTGTAAAACCTGATACTATTAACTCCAAATCCCATTTCAAGTGTGTACAGATCAGCCTACTGGAAATGATTCATACCAATAAAGGAAAACAGGTCTATCTGTTCTCAGATTAGAGCTGCTATTCTGCCTCTTCATATTGTAACAGGTTGGTGGGCTGCTTTGAAAGAAGAAAATTTTGTCCAGTGTGTGATCTGAGATAAACAAAAAAATGAGTTTAATTTTGCTTTTTACTGCCCTTTATACTGTAAATTGTACCGTGAACTTTTAATAATGACATACAGGGCACGGGCGGCCGTGGCTCAGAGGTAGGGTGGGTCGTCCACCAATCGAAAGATCATCAGTTCGATCCCGGGCTCCTCCAGGCTGCAGATCGAAGTATCCTTGAGCAAGGTACTGAACCCCAAATTGCTCCCGATGGCTGTTTCATCGGTGTGTGAGTGTGTTAAAACTGAGTAGCAGGTGGCACCTTGTATGGTAGCCTCGGCCGCCAGTGTATGAATGTGTGTGTGAATGGGTGAATGTGACTCGTAGCGTAAAAAGCGCTTTGAGTGGTCAGTAGATGACTAGAAAGGTGCTATACAAATGCAGGTCCATTTACCATTTACAGAACACAAGTGGATATGAATGACTCAAGTCATCTGAAATGGTTATTTAAATATGTGTTCAATTGAACTGTCCCATTTTTCATGTATGGGAGGTCAGGATGACCTTGTATTAGTAAGCAGTGTATGGTAACTATGGTCGCTGTTTTCCTGAATTATATATTTATTTCTTGTTAAATAAAATTTAGTTTTCATTTATTCATAAGTAGTATTTATTGCTATGTATGTGCATTGACTTGAACAGCATAAAATTGACCTTTCTTTAATCATACAAAGAAAACTGATTAAGAATATAGATGTGGATGCACTTTGACTAAGTTTGTCCTGGCAGTGTACGATAACTATGGTCAGCCTACCGTGAAATGCTGCAGCCATTGTTAACATTATTACGCTTTGGTGTAAAATATTTTGTAAGATTCATGATTTAAAATCAAGCTTTAGTGTGCAGGTATGTATTATTACATATTTGTGTCTCATAAACACATAAACGCACACACGCACACATACACACATACACACACACACACACACACACACACACACAGAGTACTCACACAGCAGCCAATGAGCTGTCTCTCCTGGGCTTTCTCTTTTTGTGAGAGTCGCTGAAGTCCAGAGCAGCCTTGTCCATTCCCAGCAGCTCACTGATGCGGTCATGGCCGTAGAACTCTCCATATTTATCCATCACCTGAGGAGAAGCAGGGAGAAAACACTTTCCAGTAGGACAACATCTCAGGTAGAATAGACTGTATTTTTCGCATTGAACGTCATTCATACAAGGACAGATGACAAGATGTCATCTGTCAACAATACAACTACTATCCTCATTTTATGGCAACCAGTACATACACTGTGCTTTACTAGAGACACACAGGGTTTAGCCTTATTAATCTTCAATTTAATCCTTCCAGGATTACAGCAGTAATGTAAGTCATTTACAAAAGGAAAAAAAAGACACCTTATCTCGTTATGATGAGTTACTATCTCATAAGCACGACATCAGGATCTTGTGTTTATGAGAGAAGTTCTCATAGTTATGGAAGACTGTTAACGTATGAGGTTATATCCAATAAGTATCTTTCCATTTTTTCCATCAATTTTGTGTAACCTCTTATCCTTTGACATTGGGTGAGAGGTGATATACATCCTGAATGTGTCACCAGACTTTCACAGGGCTGACACACAGAGACAGACAATCCCTCATACTCACATTAACATCTGGCGGCAATTTAAAGTCACCAGTTAACCTAACCTGCATGTCTGTGGGCTGTAGGAGTAAGCAGGAGAACCCATGGAAACCATTCATTGTCCCCTGTCTTATCCTCTAGCCAAGATTAGCTGTGACTGAAACTATCTTTTCTCATAATTCAGAAAACATTTTTTTCTTTTGTGAATGCAGTGTGTTTTCATATAAATCACCAAAGAGGCAGGAATAGAAATGAAAGAGCAACTGGCTGCTTTTGTGGGTTTACTGAACAGCTGATCAGGCAGGAGAGGGCCTCACTGAAATGTGGCATAAATAATCATAACATGTAACATGTATGACATAACTGTACAGAGAAAAGAGAGATGGAGTGAGAGAGACTTTGTGTGTGTCTGTGCGTGTGTGTGAGTGTGAGTGTGAGTGTGAGAGAGGGAGAGGAGTTAGATCATGTCTGTCAGAGAGAAAGGTAAATGTGGCACACCTCTGTCACAATAAACTTTAATGTAGTTTGTGATCAGTGATGTGCAATTATTTTGTAATCTTGTTACCGGTTACAGAGAAGAAATTCAGTAAAATGTATCTACATTGGTGTGATACAACCAGCTGTATAATGACTCCTATGGTCTAAACCCAACCTAAATATAACAGTCAGTGAATATACAAAAAATCTAATGAACATCTTCCAACACCTGTCCTGAGTCTATGGTAGCTCAGTTATACGTGCTCCCTGTTCCACAGTTAAAAACTGAGTGGATGAGTCGAACCTTATCTGGGGTTGTATTCACAAGACATCCTGAATCTAAAAGAAGCTCAGAGAAGGTTGAGTTTGGAGAAACTCCTGAGAATAAGAGCAGCATCACAGTCCTAACTTTGGAACTCTTAAGTTTTTGGTCTATGAGTTATTCACAAAGCATGTTAATGCTAAAAGTAGTTCCCTCAGAGAACTGACCTCACAATGTGCCTTGTCAGCTGTGTAGATGTGAGAAAGGAGCCAGAGTTTGAACTTCTCATCAAGCTCTCTTTTTTCACTCTTGACACAACTATTTCTGTCTCTCTCCATGTGAACAACTGAGTGCAATATGTCTTTCAGGAGAGACTGTCTGAAAATGTGCGCCACTTTTTAAATGATTTCACTTCTCCCCCTCTTTAGAAATGCTGGCTTTTTGCCCTGTTGTTCGAATCACGTATAAACTTTTGAATTCCAAACTAGTTGGGCAACACGCTGTATGAACCACTTCTTTTCTAGAATAACCTGGCCCTAAGACCTGCCCACAGTCAGTGATGTACTGCAGGTAAGGTGCCTCATCAAATCAGTGCTTTCTAAAAACAGGGATAATGAATTTCTAATCCATATTTGCAAAAAATGTGGACAATACAGTAGAGCCTGACCAATATATCAGTATCGGTGTATATGTTGTGCCATATGCACTGATATGAACGTTTATGTTTTCTTTAATATATTTTAAGAAAAAGATGCTGATTTGTAATTATTAAATCCCCAAAGAAGTTGACTGTTATAGTACAATGATGTCATTTTTAACAGTAAGAGTTACTGTAAAACCTAGTTTAGATTAATGATTCACTATGAGACAAAACTGTTTTAGAACGTTGCAAAGAAAAGTTGCAGTGGTGTGAACTGGCCGGTCTGAGCTCGACTCAAGCCAGCTGATGGTGTCAACTGCAACTCAGGTGGTCAATTTGCTGACGGCTTGTTTTAGAACGTAAGCATGTCACCTGTTTCAACAGCCAATTGGCTTGCAGCGAAGTCTGCTGTGCAAGTCAAAACAATTGCAAACAGTGTGTTTGCTTGCTGCAGCAGGTGCTCCTCCCCCACTGAGCCCTCTGTTTCTGTCTTCATGGTGTACCAGTGTCAAATGGTGGGTCGCTGCTGCTGCTTGCTGTATGCGCTTATGCCTCCCTCACACACATTCTCATTTACTGCTTACTTGGTGCTTGTTATATATATTAGTGTGACGTATTTATTAATGATACAGTCCATCTGATGCTCGTTTTCTTTATGTTTTTCGCTGTTTCATCACTACTACAAATGCAACTGTGGCTCACTTTCACTATCCTCATTCATATTTTAACAAATTATATTCAGTCATATAATAAGCCTGAAAAGCTGGAATTCAGAACAAAAGTACAGAGAGTTGTTGCATAGAGATGATACACAATCCCATCTAGTTGCACTGGTGTGAACCAGCAGGTTTTTAGTTGCAGAAGGGCACATTGCATGTAGTTGCCTGTTTCAAGCCGTATCATCGTGAATCTTTGGTCGGGACTGGGAGTTGCCTGTTTCAAGCCGTATCATCGTGAATCTTTGGTCGGGACTGGGCTTTAAACTGTATAATATCCTGCCTCTATTACTATCACACGGCCAATAAATAAAGTATTGGTAGAGCTCTAAAATAGAGTTTCAGAAGTATTTATCTAACAAACAATCAGTCAATCAATCAATCAATCAATCCATCCATCCATCCATCCATCCATCCATCCATCCATCCATCAATCAATCAGTCTATCAGCCAATCAGTCCATAAATCAATCAATCAATCCATCCGTCTGTCTGTCCGTCCATTTAGATTTTCTCTGCTCTTCACATTTCTCTATATTGAGGAAAATGTTATTTCACATTCATTGACAAACAGGCAACTCATCAAACACTGAGGACACAGTGAAGAAGTTCAGGAAAGAAACATGATGTCATCCAACGCGGTCAACTCCGCCCCCTCTCGTAGCTTAGTCTTTGTTCTTCAGTAAAAGTGTCTCTCAGCAGCTTTGTGAATAGCTCTGAAGACGAAACTCTTAGCTGGAAACTTTGGGAGGACACCTGGTGGTAAGATAAGAACCTTTGTGAATATGGCCACAGGTCTACAAAAACAATGACTCCTACCTTCCTCTTCACAAACTTATCCCAGTAGTTGTTGGGGAAAGATCTGAAAATCAGAGGAGAACAGGCTCATGAGTCACATAAGATGGATAATTATGAAAATGTTTACAAAAAACACAAGAGAAATGCATTTGCTCAAACTTTCACTGTTGGTTTTCTCAGAGTTTGTCATGGACATGGTAATAGTTATTGTAATCATAATGTCCCCTCTGCCCTCTCTCCTTGTCGCTGCTAACTCTGTATATTGGAATGCACAAGGTACCTCTAATCTTTGTTTGCACTGCTGTGCCTGCAATGGGTTTTCTCAAACCTCATCTCGTGTTCTTGTTCTTCCTCCTGGTTCTTCAGACATCTTCCACTTAATGGCACTTGTCTTTTTAATGGATGTTGTAGCATATACTGTGCAACGTAAACTACACACTCTCAAACACACACACAGGGTGTACTCACTGTGTGTTGATTACCAGTCTGTCCCACTGTCCTTTGATGTCATCCTCAGATGGTTGTTCTGTGATATAAAGACCATCAAATTCCAGCTTCCTGGCCACCTCCTTTTCACGCTTAAAGATCACCAGTGGCACCTACACACACAGACACACACATGCACACCAATATAGTTGTAAAATAACAAACAATGTAATGTAATTACCGAAAATTCAAATCCTTGAATATGAAATGTCTGAAAATATCTAGGAAAACATTAAATAGGTAACTTTTTAGGATTTAGCTGGTTAAGGTTCTTATTAACAGCAGATACAGATTCCAACTATGTAAATGACTTCTGCTGGATCAACAGTCAGTGTCCTGCCTTGAGACAGTAGTATCCGATGATGCAGAAGAAGGAGATGACAGTGTGCAGGACAGCCAGGATCCGTAACATGGGCTCCATGTATCCACTGCTCTCCTCCAGGACAAAACGAACTGTGACAGGCTTCAGCAGCTCTCTAGCCTCATCCACCACGTCCTCCTTTGTCTCCAATGCTTCTCCTCCGAGAGGATCCCACTGAACGCCGCTGTCTGGTTGGCTGCTGGTGTACACCACCTCCCTTTCCTCAACCACAGACGAGGATGTAGAAACCTGGTAGGGGACAATTTATCAGTCTTAAAATAATAAATCAAGCTGAGTGTGTGAGAATAAAATGATGTAACTGATAACAGAATCACAAGCGGGATATAAAACGTGTAATATTATACTTTAGCCTCACAATAAAATATACTACCTTATAGAGCTAAGAATATTTAAGGGTTTTGTTTGATTGTCAGAGACGGCTTCATTGCCTTATAATGAATGGAGAGCATCTAAAGTGATGTAAAGTGATCCAACACAATTGTTCTTCCCCACATACAGCTTTTTAAAACTCCTTATGTTGTGTTTTGTTGAGACTTTGTCCTGCAGGAGCTGATTTGCTATTTTTTTTTTAAGATTTTTGCCCATATTTTGTGTTGCATTATTTTGCACAGTAGTGACTGTGTCCAACCCCTACGAATTGTGAGGGGTGAAAATAAACCGACTACAGTCCCAACCCAAGCTAATTTAATTGATTTTTTTCACCATTTGTAGGCAGGAGAGCCAGCTGTAAGTGCAGTATTATCATCATATAGAATTGATACTGCACATCCAAATTCTGTTTTGAGTTTGTTTTGGCTTGTGTGAGAGCTGTCAAGTGAACCCTGACAAAACAACTGTATTGAGATTGCCTGAAAAGTGGGCCTTAGTGCGGTTCGTTTGTGGTGTGAAAGCAAATGAACAACCCACAGGATTTTACGATAGCATATATGTGATCTTAACATAATTTCAAAACCCTTAACTACAAATAAATCCATCAGCTAATTGTGAAATCTGTCTGTGATCTTATAACTGATATTTATAAGGCTAAGTCACATTTTTTTTATATGGCCAAGTATATAACCTATTTATACAAATCATTTGGTAACCATGGTAACATGTATGGACCTCAGTGAGGATATTTACCCTGATTAAAAACCTGTGAAAACTGCTGTGCGTGTATCTGACTCTATTCCTTTTTGTTCATTTATTTATTATGTTAAAAAGTGCGTGACAGCAGTCCCACAGTGATGAGCCCTAAATCATTATTGTACGGGACACCTCCTTTTCATTTTGTCTCTTCCTGTTAGTCATTATTCAACATGTGGCTGACTTGCAGTCTAATAAAATAATCATACTCATAAGCACTTATTTCTTTGTGAGCTCTCTGTGACACCGAAGAACATAGGAACACACATCAGAGGCACTCAATGAGCTATCAGTCACCACTGATATCAGTCACTGAACACAGCTGCGTGGAAACATCGCTGATGAGAGCAGTGAGACTAAACCAAAACAGTTAAATTGTGGGCTGTAAAATGAAAACAGTGAGCTGAAAGAAGCTCTGTAGAACTGAGAGGAACGGCAGAGTTGGGTGATCGTTCTCTGTGGGTCCATTACTGTAAGCAACAACTTCCACTTTACATGTAGTCATCTGACTCACATATAAAAATACTGATAAATGCAACTTAAAAAATTTGTACTCCAAAATTTTCGTCTACATCTTCTAATCTCTCCCACTTGTACTGTCACTGTGGCAAAAATAAAATCCACGCAATGACATCAGGTGGAATATCCAATAGCATGAACAGTTATCAGCTGTCCTTTAGCTCATGACCATCACAATATCTTGCAAGTCCTCCATTTGGAAGTTATGAGCCTCTTTGTTAAAGGCTATTCCCACTAACCCCCCCTTTTGCCGCCCAATCTCTAACCTCATAACAACATCCCTGCTACGCCATTACCTTATAGAACAGGAGGATGAAATTGATTGCAAAGGCAACAAACAGCGCCAGCATCCTCATGTTGTAGAAATTCCTGGCAAAGTAGTTCTGCAGGGGAGAAAGGGAGAAGAGCTTTTAATGTGTTTTATATGTTGGACAACTAAGCAACTGCATATTAAGGCTACTTTTGGTTGCTGTAATCATTCCTCCTGTCCATATTGGCAATGATGAGATTCCTTCCGAACCAGATTCCAATGTAAGTGGTGGGGATCAAAATATAGTGTCTTCTTTCTGTGTAAAAATGACTTCTAGGGCTCACAGAAGTTAAGATGAGGCTTCAGCAGTCTGAGTTGGTGCAAATAAGTGGGTATCTATTAAGTCAAAACACACCGGCTGTGAATGGTACGCATCGAATAATATCCCCCAATTATTTCAAATGTACAACCACACACCAGCTGTGGCTAGACGCGTGTTGGCGCTCCTTGACGCGCTGCCGCACTTCATGCCACTGTCCTATTTCCAGCCCCGCCCCCTCGGAATAAAATGCACTTTCTCCCCTACTTGCACTCTGCTTATACATACCGACCCCCCTTGCAACTCTTTTTCTCTGCCCCTATTGCAGCTCAACAGCTGAGGTCAAGAAATATCTCAAGCTGAACAACTCGCAAACAGGACATTATAAAAACCATGGTCAAAAAGATATTGTCTGGCATAGTTCTTGTGATTGGCACCTCAGGTAAGAAATCAACATTCATTGGGGGTGTCAACATATGATTTTGAGCTAATGCAGAGAATAAAGAGGTACAGATCTTTACGTAAAAGAAGTAATAACTCACTAGTAATTTATCTTATTAATGTAATTTATGTGCACTTGTTTAATTTCAGCTCAGTGTGAGAGTCTTTACTGTGTTTTGCTGTCATTTATGGTTGCGCTATTTTCTCTCCACACTGTTTTGAAAAGGGCGGGACTCTGCTCTGCTCCCTCCACACACTACGGAGCAAAGTACAGGAGAGGAGAAACAGGTGAATTGAACGTTACTCGAATTAACAACATTTTGTCACAGGACATGATAAAAGCCATCATTGTTTGCTAACACAATACTATTAGCTACCACTTGTGAAATGTAAACACAATGCAGTGACACACGTCTACAGGCGATGTGTGCACGTGGTCATAATGTCAAGAACTGGAATTTAAATTTAAAATTTTTTACTTTTCTGCACTGAGACATAATCTTTCAAGAGAGAATAAGGATGTGTCTAAAATTTTATTTTTTTTCTCCAGCCCTGGTATCTTCCAAAGATTCCCTGGATGATGTTCCCATGCTAAGCTGCTGCGAGGGGATGGTAAAACAGAGAGGGTGCCCTGCTGCTTTTCCCGTTTCTATTTTTCATTTTATATTTTATTTTTTAAGTTTGGCCCATGGTATCAATTCTCAATTGAAAACGTGATGCATTTGAGTTTAATTCTGTGAGACTGCAGGAGCCTCTGCCCATCCCTCTTCTATTTCCCTTGTTGTCAGCCAAAACAGTTAACGCACACAAACCAAGGGCCCTGCAGAGCAGCATCCACGTGTCCCTGACCTGCCCTCATGGACAGCCAGGTAACAATAGTGTTTGCCCTAAGCCTCAGAATTGTTTGTCACTGCTGTGAAATTTAAAAAAAAAAAAAAAAAAAAAAAAAAAATCTCAATACAGCCACACTAATTTAGGCAATAACCCACCATAAAGCTTAACACCAATCGAGCCAATCTCCCTTCTCTGACTAATTCTGGTTCACCAACTTCCCATTGTGAGTGGAGACAGCTGTGTAACTACTTTCCCACTTCTATGTGTTTCTATAAACCTGAACTTAACATAAAATAATGTTTGTGCCTCTCACATTGCAGCTCTGATAATTAATTTAAGAAATCTGGCGTGGTCTGATGCTGCAACTGCTGCAGTTGTCTATTCTCTGGGATTCTTTAAGAATATTTAAAGCTGATTTAGAGGATAATTATAAGAATTAGTCGCGGGGGGGCTGGAGCCTATCCCAGCTACATCGGGCGAGAGGCAGGGTACACCCTGGACAGGTCGCCAGACTATCGCAGGGCTGACACATAGAGACAGACAACCATTCACGCTCACATTCACACCTATGGACAATTTAGAGTCTCCAATTAACCTAGTCCCCAATCTGCATGTCTTTGGACTGTGGGAGGAAGCCGGAGTGCCCGGAGAGAACCCACGCTGACACGGGGAGAACATGCAAACTCCACACAGAAGGGCTCGAACCGGCAACCCTCTTGCTGTGAGGCGAGAGTGCTAACCACCACACCACCGTGCCGCCCCAGTTTTCTTTTATACAAAACATTATTGTTTATCATTTTTAAAGCGGTGGATTGAATTTAAAAAATGTGAATTAATTTCATTTATGAGCCAACAGGAAAAAATATAAAAACAAGCCCTGCAATAACGCATGTATAGGCTGAAGTTAATGTCAATGAACCAAACTTTCCCTCAAAAGACTATTTTTCTTTTCAGCAATCTGGATTTCATATCTAACTGAAGAACTTTGATATAGAAATCATCAGAGTGTGTCTGTGTGTCAGAGCAACATCAAGACATTTCCACCGCAAACTGATGCAGGAAAATTCAGCAGAATGCAGAAAATTAAGTGGTTGATGATCAGATAATCCTGGACACTGGTCCTCACCACATTAGAATCACATTATGAAGGGGACCTATTTCTGGCCTGTATGAACAGGAGCAGTGACTTCAGCAACCAAAAACTATAAAACTGTGTGAATATGTTTATGACTGGAAAATTCTGAGTTAGCAGAGACAGTTGACCACTACCACTAAATAAATGGAAAAGTTGTACCAGTAGTTTCCTCTGGTAGGCTATGATCTTCTTCAAGAAGGCAGACTCCTGTAGATCTGGTTCATCAGACTTTGAGGTGTGGTGTCTTCTGACTTTTGGCTTCATCTTCTCATTCTTCTGTTGTTTCTCTTGTTTCTCTACATGTCCACTCCTGGAATCACGAGACAAATGACACTTACACACAGCTAACAATAAAATGCTGATTCACTGTGGCTTCCTTTGGAAGGCTCAGTAAATAGACTGGCCAATAAATGATTTTTACAATAATGGTCTTCAAACAAAAACTAAATAGTAAAGGTGTGTACATTTATAAGTCGCTACATCTAACTCCACATATTCCCACTGATCATCATGTTTCCTTTCAACAGAAAGCATGTGGCAAATGACAAGGTTGAAGTATTCAGAATGTACAATTGTTTTGTTTGTGGACAACATTATCTACAAAACACATTTGCTTTTGAATTCTTAACTCGCTCTAAAATGTGGTTGAAAGCTCTGGAAAAAAAAAATAGAAAGTGGATTGAGGATTATCTTTTCTTTTTTTTTTTGTTTTGGTCAAAATATTCTGCACAGTGAGTGTAGACTGGTTTTGGCTACGACTGTTATCTTTCACTCTAATGACCAACCTAACATGTAGTGGTGACAGGTTGTACCTCTTCTGTAACTGGTTACTATTGTAGTAATCAGATTACATAACAAAAATATGTACATACTCTGTTTTCTCAGGTTCACATTCTGTTTCTGCTGTTGCTTCCTTCTCCTCTGAGGTAGAGCTCTTTGACTGCAACAGAAAATATCATTAGACAGACCAGACAATTTTTATTTGTATTTATATACATACAAGCTGCGAAATTTCGGTTTATTTCAACCCGTCTCCTATCATCCTAAATTTGTTTCAAGTCACTAGTGACATAGAAATAATAGTTAGCATGTTAGCCGTTAGCCTAGATACAGTCGTAGCGTCAGACCTTTTAAAACTTGATTGAATGAGCATCCTTTCAAGTGCAAAGTTAGTCCACTAAACGAGCTTTTTCTCCACAAAGACCGCCTCATATCGTTAGAATAAATGTCAGAGAACATATAGAAAATGACATGTAAACATGTTGTCTTACCTTACCGGTGTGGTGCCATGTTTGTTGTTTACCATTTAGCTAAGGCTGCAACTGGTCCCATTCCTTGCAACAGAGGTATTCCTCTTCTGTGGGCACTGGGGCACAGCATTGACAGGTAACGTTACACCACCGATCTCCAGAGCTAAATCCTTCCAGCAGCCATTCCTCCTCTGTCGTCCTCTACCTGTTGCGCCTCTCTCTCTCTCCTCCTCCATTCTTCAGTTTCACGAAGCTCTTTGTCAGTGTATTCTGGCTCAAATAAATAAGGGTGGCCATCGCCTCTCGATGTGGAAAGCCTATATACTAACATTCCACATTTAGGTGGTCTTCAGAGTTGTTGTCTTACCTTACTGTGTGTTTACCGTTTACCTCTGCTTCCCAAAGCGCGGCCGAAATATCGTGAGAACAAGCAGCGATCTCATACCGTGCCTGAAATCTCGTGAGAACACGCCATAGCAGCTGCAAGGCAGAACTGGACAGTAGCCTGAAAGGTTCATTCATTTATTTTATGAAAGATTTATAGAATAATGGCTGACTTTTTGCCAGACTTTGACTTTGTGGAGGAGGAATTTGATTTTGCATTGTTTTATGGCCGCCCTTATTTATTAGAGCCAGAATATACTGACGAAGAGCTTCGTGAAATTGAAGAACGGAGGAGGAGAGAGAGAGAGGCGCAACAGGTAGAGGACGACAGAGGAAGAATGGCTGCTGGAAGGATTTAGTTCTGGAGATCGGTGGTGTAACGTTACCTGTGAATGCTGTACCCCAATGCCCACAGAAGAGGAATACCTCTGTTGCAAGGAATGGGACTGGTTGCAGCCTTAGCTAAATGGTAAACAACAAACATGGCACCACACCGGTAAGGTAAGACAACACGTTTACATGTCGTTTTCTATATGTTCTCTGACATTTATCCTAACGATATGAGGCGGTCTTTGTGGAGAAAAAGCTCGTTTAGTGGACTAACTTTGCACTTGCCCGTTCAATCAAGTTTTAACAGGTCTGACGCTACAGCTGTATCTAGGCTAACGGCTAACATGCTAACTATTATTTCTATGTCACTAGTCACTTGAAACAAATTTAGGACGATAGGAGACAGGTTGAAATGAACCCAAATTTCCCTTTAAAAGCCCTGAAAACCTATTTTCTCAATCAGCTTCTTCTTGTGGCTGATAGTATCCTTCATGAACACAAAATTGTTTGCCAAAGTTAGAATTATTTAGACAATCTGAGGCAGGACATTTATGTTCCTCTTCTTTATCTGTGTTTATGAGACTGCTTGGAAGTGGGTGGAACTTGAAAATTGGAAAAACATGTCACATAATTTGATGCACTAATCAGGATTTAGCAACATCTGAATCAAATTTGAAGACACTGATCTGCACACATAGTCCTAAAGATGCAGATTACAAGGGTTTACCATCATACCTAAGGGCATTTTGTTCCCTGGACTTTAAATGTGATTGTTTCTTATTTAGTCATGATTGTCAATGTCTGTCTTACGGTCGGTCTACCACTTTGGTTCAGACTGAAATGCCTCAACAATGACCGCATAGATTGTCATAAAATTTAGCACACACATTCATGTTCCCCTCAGGATGAACCGAAATAACATTTTTGATTCTCTTACTTTTCCTCATGTGCCATCATCAGGTCAACATTTTAATTTGTCCAGTAATTTGGTTTATGATTTGGTTTATGGCCAAATTACTGCAAACCTGATGACACTCCCATCAGCGTCATCTGTATTTTATGTTTAGTGCTAACAAGCAAATGTTAGCTTACACAAACACTAAACTACAGAAGTAAACATGGCAAAGATCACTCCTGCTCAACCTCAGCATGTCAGCATGCTGACTTAAGCATTTTGCTCGGAACACCGCTGTGCCTAAGTACAGTTTCCCAGAGCTGCTGCCACATTTGTGAGGAACATATTATCAGTTTGGTTTTCTAGCACCCAATATTGTACGACAAACACCACAACAACCAAACAAGGACAATATATGGGTTAAGACTGACCAACAGGTAACGTGATATGTTGGTCCCA
The DNA here is from genome assembly GCF_011397635.1 of Epinephelus fuscoguttatus. Classification (NCBI taxonomy): domain Eukaryota; kingdom Metazoa; phylum Chordata; class Actinopteri; order Perciformes; family Serranidae; genus Epinephelus; species Epinephelus fuscoguttatus. Next base: position 5,320,119 of record NC_064771.1, on the reverse strand, counting down.
GAGCAAGGCTAACCACAACAGCTAGCACTTGGAGTCCAATTTGTTTATGTATTGTGTAGTTAATGTTAGCTTCTTAGATATTCTTTTTCCGGATGGGTTTGTGTGGCAAGGACATTCACTGGGCCTCATTCATGAAATGTCCAGAACCTGGAACACATCAACGCTGATAATTAGCACAGGACCCAGTATGCACAGTTGTCACGCAGAAAATTTGCATCCAGAATTTTTCCTTTTCCTGAAAATGATTTTTGTCTACAGGTTGTATTTCTGTATGATTGACCACATCAGTCAATTTTTGAGAGACCAGTTGAAAATGACAGGAATTTAAGAAAGACTGAAAGAAAGAAAGAACGTCTGTCCGTCCTGGAAGAGGGATCCCTCCTCAGTTGCTGTTCTTGAGGTTTCTACCATTCCCCGTTCAAGGCTTTTTTTTTTGGGGGGGGGGGGGATTTCCTTATCCGCTGTGAGGATGGATATTGTATGCTGTAAAACCCTCTGAGGCAAATTGTGATTTGTGATATTGGGCTTTATGAATAAAATTGACTGATTGATTGATTGATTGATTGATAAGATTATGAAAAAATAACTGAAGACTTACGTGATGCCTCCGTCTGAGCTCAGGTGCTGCTGTGGGTGGGGTTGGGGGGGTTGGGGAAGGAACTGGGGAGTTGAGCAGTTCGGTCAGGCTGGCATTAGGGTTATGTGGGGTGATCTTGTATTGGCCTCCCTCTCTTCTTAAGTCAAGGCCAAAAATGTCTGACAGCAGCTCTGTCTCACTGGTGTTCACTGCCAGGTCAGCCAGGTCCTCTTTTGGGGAGCTGCGGTCAGAGGTTCTCCTCTCTCTGTCCTCCCCTTCACCCCTCACCTCATCCTGGGTGGGGTCAGGCATGTTGGCCAGCAGCTCTGACACCTGGAATAGGCAGTTATGTATTTAAGAACAGCTCTTATTGTGTTTAGTTTCAATGACCTGTGCATACACTGCTGTATTGTTTTAGAATTATGTGTAGTAACCTTTATAGTCTTGGCCCCCTCCACCAGATTGCCTCCCATGAAGGTATTGTAGAAGATTCTGCAAAATCCTCGGGCCACACTGAATGCCACATGGAGGAGGCCCAGCAGCACTGACCAGTAGAAGGACACCAGGGTGGTCACCATGTCCTTCACTGTCATGTTCTTTATCTTCTTCATCTGCTTCTTCAAACTCTTCATGGACAGGACCTGAAAAAAGAGAAAAGGTATAGCTGGTCCATTTAGTGGTACATAACTACTTACTGCTGAGTAGTGACAAGGACTGTTCAATGCCCAGCATTTACACATTGAACCGGTGAATGGTCAAGCTCCAAAAATAGAAATCAATACATGGCGGCAGATACTGTCATTGTTGACGGGCCACCACAACTAAATGAATGTGTGGGAATCTGTGCACATAAACATTTAAAAAAAACTCTCTTTCATACTTTTTGCTAGAGTGCCATTAGTTCATACTGCATGCCAATGGTGGCACTGGTGCCCAAGGTTGCCGACTCCTAGCTTAGCATAAGACTGGAAGCAGGGGGGGGGACAGCAAGCTTGGCATTGTCCAATCCTCAAATACACCTCTAAAGCTTACTTCCGAACACAGTTATCTTTTTTGTAGCCTATAACTTGTACAGAAAACAGAATTGTAAAAGCGAAAATTTGTGTTCAAAAGTTATGTGCTGGAACTATAACCAATATTTAAAGCTGGAGTAGGCAGATTTATTTTGGCTTTAATGGGCAAAAATTCCACATTAAACATTGACCATATTGTAATTCAGTTCCTCTTGGTTCTGTTTTTAGGCTTCAGAAAATCTAGCCCCTGATATGAGACCTTGGCCAAACACAGGTCATTTCAGAGAGAAAGTTGCTATTCCAGCACTGGCAACAGCTGTATACACTGCAAAGTTACTTTAAAAAAGGAAGACAGACTTATCAAACAGTTTAAAAGAAAGTCAGACAATGAACACAAGAAAACGTGTCAATATCGGCAAAGTATTTCAAAGATGGAGAGAAAATTGCTGCTAATAGTTTAGTCTTTTGCTAACTGGAGCCAAAGGGTCATGGCTGCTGTTAATCTAAGTTTATATTTATGTAGGTAACGTTAGCTTAAATCTTGAATCACAGTTTGCCCTTCAACTCATTCCACAGCAAACTTTCTGTTGCTGCTGTAACAAACGTTAGAACTGGTACTTCCACTGGCCACCAGTCACCAACCAATGATTCGTGTCCAGAGCTGCTGTCTGCTCTCTTGCGAAGCAGTCCACAGTGGTGGGGAGTGAGATGTAGGGACTGTAGGGTGGCTAGCAGCTAATTCTTGTGTCATTTGTGGTCTGATAGAAAGACAGAGTGGAGCAAGGAGGGGTTGAGCAAATGTGCTGTGTGCAACTGTTCAGTGATATAACATTAGATAAATCAATGTATGGGAAACACTGGGTTACTATGAAGCATGTGTAAATGCCCATGGTCTTCTGGTGGGAGGGGCTTAGGATACAGAGAGGAGAGCAGCAGCAGGAGGGTGCATTTCCAAATTCTGCCTTTTTTTTTTTTTTTCCTTTTCTAGATTTCTGCCAACCCCAGCTTTAACACACAGGCATGAGATTCTATCAATCTTCTCACCCCACCCGTGAAAAAAAAAAAAACAACAATCTTATTTTCAAAAATCTGTTAGCTGTGTTTGGGGCTGTGTGTGCTCTCACCTTTATCAGCAGCATGACGTTGTATCTCAGAGCCAACAGAGCCATGCGGACAGTGGTAACAGAGAAGAAGCCCATCTCAGGGTTCTCCTCGTCTGGCTTCTCTCGCTCACTCTCCTCTTTCACTGCTGAGCGCTCACCAGCATCAGACATCTGAGCCGCCAGCTGCATTTCAAAGATGGTATCCTCACAGAAGTTCACAAACAGCTCCATCTTTTCCTTCTCCCCTCCTTCATTCACCACATCAAAGATGAATTGACGCTTGGATTCTTTGACCTGGGCACAAGATATATTAGTGAAAACAAGGAGCTGGAAGGAAATTTGCAGATTTCTAGTCACTTTTCAGTCCTGTAACCAAATGGAGTGGTGTGACAATCAAATGACAAGTGTCATATTAATTGTTTGATGTGCTTTGCCATCTTTACCTGAGGTTTCTCCCACTGTGTGCGACTGGACTCGCTGATCTCAAAGTAGACCCTCTCAATACGCTTGGCACTGCCCATGATCTCGATCCGGCCCAGGTAGGGTTGGAAGTAGTTGAGGACACTATCTGCAAGCTCCAGGAAGGTCTGCAGCCGCGTGTCATGAGGCATGTGCTCCGATAGGTTGGTCAGCAAAACCGCCACATTGAAGCCAATATCCTTTTAAATCACAGTTCAAAGTGTTTTTTTTTCTCATTTGCATAAAAGCTTGTTTTTTCAGCACTCAACCTCTGGAAATCTTTAATAAAAGAACAGTTTACCCTAAAATCAAAAATACATATTCAAATTCTTACCTGTGGTGCTACATATAAATCTAGATTGTTTTGGTGTGAGTTGCTGAGTGTTGGAGATATCAGCCGTAGAGATGTCTGCCTTCTCACCAATATGCAGTAATGGAACTAGATGGCACTCGGCTTGTGGTGCTCAAAGTGCCAAAAAAATACATTTAAAAAATCCAACAACAATATCTCTTTCCAGAATTCATGACTGAGTTACTCAAGATAATCCACAAACCTTGATTTCAGCAGTTTCAGTTGCATCTACTCATGGATGAGAGGCTTGTGCTTGTGACAGCTTAAAATGTAAACATTAATAGCGTCCTCAGCTGAGCTGTAACGTTAGCTAGCTCAGTGGTGCTAGGTGAGCATCAGTACATGCATGCTTCCTTCTGCGTGGTGATACGGTTGACAGGTGTAGTTCAGTAGTAAGAAAATAGTTCCTGAATGAAACTGCTCACAACAAGGTTTGTGGATTATCTGGAGAAACTAGGTCATGACTTCTGGAAAAAGACATTGCTGTTGAGTTTTTCAAATGTACTTTTTGGCACTTTCAGCACCACAAGCCCAGTGTCATCTTGCTCCATCATGCTGGAGAAAAGGCAGACATCTCTATGGTAGATATCGCCAACACTCATCAGCTCACACCAAAACAAAGATGAATAGCACTGCAGGTAGGAGGAAAATAACTGTCTCTTGAAGCATTCTGATGTGATTCAAGAAACTGAAAAGTTGTTGCAGTATAAATTTAAACTACAGTATGTTGTTAATCTCTCCATAATGAGTGCTGTCCCACTTGAGCTCAGAAACTAATTCAATACTAAGCCTTTCTTATCCCACCTCACTGTAATTCAAGCAAGTAGAGCCATTGTATGATCCCCGGAACCAACAAAACAAAGGGGCTAATTAGTGTCTGATTAAGCTGCTAATACAGAAGCTCAAGAACAGGGGATGCCCCATGTTGGGTTCCCCATACAGTGTGTGTGCCACACTTGTGAGAAATACTAACTCGGAATCACCAGACCTCTCAGTGCATTTCTTGGCCTTATTAATAGGCGCAGACCAAAATACCAAAAACCAAAATAGACTTATGACCAATCAGAGCAACAAAATGTGACCTACAATCAGTCAGAGCAATGAAACCCTTTTCTGCAAACATTTGAGGGGAGAAATAGACAATGCAGAGACAGAATCTTGATTCATAATTGATCAGCGCTGCCTTGTTTGACACTTTGATCTGAGTTTTGTGAGCATGGTGCATATCACTGCACAGAGCAGAGACCAATGAGGCTCCTCTGTCAATCATTATATCAGTATTAGATAGATAGTTGTGATTGACCTGCCCAGGATCTGGCCAGTGTTTGAATGGGACGGGGACCAGACGCATCTGCCAGAGCAACTGAAACATGACCTCACTTTGTCTGGTTCTCAGGCTGAAGAAATACAAAAATTCTACAAATTACTGATTCTACTCTGATATTGCTAGAAAAAATATCCTCAACTCCTTTATCCAGTCCAACAAAGAGATAGAAAAAAGGAGACAGAAATAGAAATAAGCAGAGAGCTCTCCTACTAAACCCCCTCTGAGATGTTGAAACCATTCTCTAAGAATAGATTTTAATAACTGATTTAAAGGGCTTATAGTTGGACAATATAAGGCCTTTTAAGACTTTCTTAGAGATCTTTAAGATCTGTAAACATCAAGGCTGTTACCTTGGCTGGCTCATGAAAACGCTCCACAAATTCTTCATAGTCCAGGAGTTCATTCTCATCAGTCTCAGCACACGAGAGTAGGAACTCTGTCTCAGACTGAGTGTAGTGTTTGTGGCTCTCCATGGCCTTATGGAAGTCCCTCTTGGAGATGACACCTGTGAGTTCAATCATAAATCTATAAATCATCATCAGCTTTCTCCAAGTAACTTTGGAAATCACTGTACATTCATATAATTCTGATGCTTCCCCCCTGACAAACATGATTAAAGAAAATGTGTTTTTAGAGCCTTGCCTTTTCCATCAGGGTCATACTCCTTGAAGGCATCTGAAGAGGTCAGGTCTTTCAGCTTGAGGAACATGTCAAAAAACTTGAGGATCATCTCCACATTGTTGGAGGACTCTACTAACATGTCCACCATCTGCTTCCCAATGGTGCCATTCACCACGTTACCTGCCAAACACATTTCCCATAAAAGAAGTACCTTGACACCACAACATGCCAGATTTTGAACTATACACAGCAGAAAATACCTTGATCAAAGTGTTTGCAATGAGCATTTTGAGGTTTAAAAGGTGTTTAAAATGGTGATGGTGAAAAGAATAGGTTAAAAAGTAAGTTCTTTTTACAGACTATTTTAAGATGTTGATTGAACAGTTACATTTAGACCATATTTCATATTGATTTTCAACTGAGAAATTTGGATGTGCTTTCTTAGTAAGGCCCCAAAATGATGATAGGGTATTATTTGCACACTATAGAGGATGAAAAATCTCCTTATTGCAAATCTCGGTGAAATATGTTCTAAATGTGAATGTTCAATCAACAACTTTAAATAGTCGGTGGAAAAACTTTCACTTTTGAACTGGTTCTGAATGTCTTTTTCACTGGCGACCAACAGAAAAAGTTCACTGGGTTAATCATGTTTTCAGAACTCAATATTTGATGCCTGTTTGCTTATGACACTGCTCATTTTGTCGTAGGACACTGACAACATGACAGTCAACTGAATTAACAGTGACCTGCCACACTAGTTTAACAGAACAAGTTTCAGTTTGTCCGACAAGACATCCATCCAGAACAATGCATGGTAGTGGGCAAAATTTTAGGATGTGCTTAATGAGATGATTCAAAGCATGACATCAATTTAAGAAGTATCATTGTTTCATTTATCCTTGGAATGCAATGTCTTTTACTATGCAATATGAAAGTAGACAGATACGTCTGTTTCCTTTGTCACTGGCCTATCTAGCGCTATAGATAAAGCCCTCTGATAGCCATATGTGCTTTTTTGAGAGACGATCAAGACTTTGCAATAGTAAACTTAAAGTTCCCCTCCAAACACGTCTTATGCTGGGTTCACACTACATGACATTTTTGTCTGTTCCGACAGTCATAACAGATTAGGCGATTGTGGAGTCATAAAATCGTGCCCTGACTTGGCCGACAGACATGACAGACTGCAAAATGGTCCACGACCAATCATCCCTGGTTGTTTTTTTTACGTGTGATGTCAATACCATTATTTCAGTCACTGTGTCTGTTCATGTGCCAGCTGAAATATTATTGTAGTAACATAGAAAGCGCCACCAAATGGGAGGAGCTACATTTGAAGTACCATATGACAATTATGCGAGTTACCGAATCCTTCCTTCATGTTTCACAATAAAAGCCTGTTTTGAAAATGAAGGGATTCTCTCAACTGAATTATAAGGGGCTTTTAATTTTAAACAGATACAAGAGGTGTTAAGTTTAAAATTATGGCGTGACGCATTAACTTTATCAAGGCAAATGGGAGCGGATTAAAAGTAGAAGTAGAAAAATACAGAGGGAATGAGAAATAAAGACCAGTTTCTAATGTAGTCTGTTTCAAATGAAGGTGGTATCCTCTGCAGTTGTGGTACATAAAAGCCCAAACACTATTTGTGAATTGTATTACTTTACATCCCTTTCCACTAAGAAGAAATAACATTCTTTGCTAGCCTAATGCTAATGGCAGTACTAACTGGGTTGCTGAAGTGCCTCTGTTGTTTTACACCATCACTTTTCTTTTTTACTCTGTTGTGGTAACGTCCCTAAAGGAAATATCAAAAAGGCTGGAGTGTTGCTGACTTACAGTTGTCCATGGCAGCAGATCTCTCTGTGTTTCTATTGGTCAAAGTGACGGCTGTGACGGGAGATGTCGGGAACGACAAAAAGAAAATCAAACATGCTAGACTTTCTGTCGGGACGCTGTAAGGTGTCCCATACACTGCACCGGTTGTTGTCCACTATGACACACCACACGATATGAAACAATGGGTTATCCTGTACGATACTCATTGTTGTTCACGACCTGAGCCAACACCGTACGACGTAATGTCGGGCTATAATCGGGCTGATGTTGTGTATTGTGAACCCTGCATTAAAGAAACCTACGTAAAAATACTCTACTATGATTCATATTTTTTTTAACATGGCTTTCCCACATAAAAAGAAAAGAAAAAACTCTGAAAAGGAGCTGGAAGCACATCTACTCTTTCTCCCTCAATGAGAAATTTTGGAACCAGCCTACACCCTTGCCCACCACTGCAGCTTGCAGTAGGTGTCTCTTTCAGTTTCCACTTTCTCCAGCATTTAAACAGTGATACTGAGGGTGTCATCACAAGTTTCATCATAATACAATATTATGGATTCTTGGGAAAATATTTGCTGATTTCACAAAGTCTCAATTTCACAAATGATTTTATTTCGATTTAACTCAGGGGCCTGTGATCTATATGAGACAGTATCAGGAAATACCCCCCTTATCTTTTTCTTGGCTGCTTGCCATTATTTGCCTAGTGCTATGCTGCTGGCACTGTCAGTGTTTAGGGAGGAGGTGCAGTTGGATGGAAATGGTGACAGAAACGTGCAATAGGAACTCAACATAAAGGTATATTTTAAAGACGACAACATGTAGCAATGTTTTCACTTTTCAAAGATGATATTGGCTCGTTGATCATTTAATCGATACATTAATCCAGATCGATGTTTTGTTACACATGTAAGCATACTAGTGCTAGGTTAACTGGTGACAGAGCAGCCTTGGAGGAAACAGTCACAGCCAGACTCAGATGAGGAGTCTGTTGGACAACAAAATCAGAGACTACCAGATGTATCAGAATGTCAAGTGTAGTTGCACCTTGTATTTGTGTATGCTGCTTGTTAGCTTGTAGTTTACTGGTAGTGGCTTACAGAGCATTAGTTGTGAAACATACGATATCTGCCATGATGTTACATTGTGTTCACTTTGGTCCAGTTTACACTGGTCCAGAAACTATTCACTCCACCATGTTTGCTGTCAAAACTTTCACTACGCTAATGCTTTCTGTACTGACAGTTTGCTCTGTGCTGGAGGTGTGTCAAAGACTGTTTCCCCGTCCTTATGTGTTTCCTGTATTACACAGCCATTGGCTTTCATATCAGTGATGTACCTGCAGTAATCTAGCAATCTAGTAATCTAGTAATCTACTAATCTAGTGTTTGAATGTCATATTCTGAAGAAGTGAACAGACATCCTCCCCTTCAGTAAAGCAATGTGGAAACAATTCTCCGGTGACAAACTTTGCACAGATACAAGATTCAGTAAGGTGGTCAGACATTTTAGGGGACATAAATAGAAGAAAAACACATTTTTGAGTGGAGGGAGGCTTACAAAAACACTGCCAAGACTGATTTCACAAATTTCAGTAAACTGGGCAAATACCCTTGTGATGACCTCATGATCTTGTGCTCATGATCTTCTGTTTCTGTCATGGTGTCAGCTCTGTCAATAAGCCACAACTGCTTCAATATTTAGTACAGGAGTACTCATGGAAGCAAACTTACCCTCCAGCATAGAGAGCAGCATGACCACCATATCTTTCTGAAGATCCATTAGTTCCTTCAGTAACTCAATCTGACTGGAGTCCTGAGGTAAAAAAGGGAGAGAAAGAAAGAGATGGTTAAAGAAAGAGGGGGAAAGAGAACTCAATTTCTACCGTAGTTACTTTCTATAGAGAATTTGACCAATTTAGCCAATATTTATCAAGATATTACATTAGTGGCATGCTTTCCATAAGTCATCAGTCTAAAAAAATAACTTTTCACACTGTCTATTCTAAGCCCTTTTTACACACCCCCCACTTTTTTTTTTTTATTTTAAACGTACCTAAACCCAGGGCTATGTGATTCACACTGCACTTCTACCGGCCCTGGGTTAAATGTCCATTTAAACATGTAACTGATGTTTACATTGTAAAATAAAGAAACTACATCAGCAATGCTAAGATGTTGCATCAGCAGGGCTTAATGTAAGAGTGGTGCTGAAACATCAAAAGAAGATTATAGCTGCTCTGCAGCGATGGGTCGGGTATGGGCAATTAGGAAATTCTGAGCAACAAGCAGAAGAATTGGAAGACATTTAGAAATTTAGCAACACAATCTGCCTTTTGCATCAGCTGAGGCTTGAACTCACAACCTCTGAGGCTAAGAATCAATTTCTATCTCACTGAGCTAATTAGTCAGTGACAATTTCATATGTAGCTTCACAAATTGACTGAGCCAGACGTGCAGGTTTAGCAGCCGTCCATGCATGGAAAAGCAGATTGCAAACCACTGTAAAAAAAAATCAGTTATCGAAACAAAAATCTGAAAATACATACAGTGGTGGAAAAAAGTTTTCGGACACTCTTAAAATTTTACACAATCTCATATATTATCTCAAATATTATCATGAAATATTTATATATATATATATATATATATATATATATTATCATCATAATATATTTTTTGTGTTTCAAAAGGTGTGGCTGCATTAGACAGATACAAACAAATACAAATTATATTTTTTTGTTTATTGTTTACAAGAAAAACTAACAAAACTAAATTCTTGACAATTTCAATATGTCAGTTCTCAACATTGTCGGTATCAAAGTCAACAAATAACAGAGAATGTGTTCAAAACTGAACAAAAAATAAATAAACCATCACATCATCAAATTAATATTTAGTAGTCCTGCCATTGGCATGTAGTAGAGCTCTAATCCTGGCTGGCATGTTCCCCACGAGCCTTTCACACTGTTGAGGGGTAATCTTGTCCCATTCTTCTTGAATTACTGCTTTTAATTCTTCTAAATTCTTTGGTTTATGCTTTGAAACAGACCTTTAGATAATCCACCACAGATTTTCAATGGGGCTCATGTCCGGTGATTGAGCTGGCCACTCTAAGACCTGGATACTGTGCTCCTGCAGCCAAGTTCTACTGGCCTTGGATGTGTGGCAAGGGGCATTATCTTGTTGAAACATCCAGTTTTTACCTCGACAGAACAGTGCACGCGCAGAAGGGAGCATGTGGGTTTCGATAATGGCACAATACTTGGTAGAGTTCAATGTGCCATCACAGACAGTGAGATGACCAACACCAGCAGCACTCATGCATCCCCAAACCATGATACTGCCTCCACCATGCTTGACAGTAGGTACTGTACATGCTGGAGATAATGCTTCGCCTGGCCTTCTGCGTACCCTCACATTAGTAGGAGGAAGATAAAGCTGGAAACTGGACTCATCTGACCACAAAATCTTCTTCCAATTCCTGGCTGTCCAGTTCTTGTGTGCCTGGGCCCAACGACGCTAACCTCTGTCTCTCATTGATCAGGGGCTTCTTGATAGCCTTGTAGGACCTTAAGCCATGATCTAAAAGTCGGCCACGACAGTGCGGGTGGAACACTGGACACCAGTTTGGTTTGACCACTGCTGCTGAAGCTCCTGTGATGTCATTTGGCGGTTTTGCCTGCACATGCGGATCAGGATGCGGTCATTTCTTGCTGAAGAAACCCTTGGACGCCCAGATCTTGGTTTGTCTTCCAAGCTGTTGGTTCGTCTGTATTTCTGCAGAGTGTATCCAACTGCTGAAGGACTGCATCTGCACTTCCTGGCTATCTGGCGGCAGCTGTACCCTTCCTGGCTGAGAATCTTTATCTTCAGGCGTGTTTCCTGCGTTAGGTTCCTTGTTTTAGCCATTTTTGTGTCTGAAGAACTTTCAGATGTGCTGGCTTTATGTAGACATGAAGCTTGGCAACAAAAATTGTGTCTTTTAATAAAAAGAACGACCTTCATCACTGGTACCAAAATGACCCAATACTCAAAATTTCTTATGTATTTTTATGGAACCAATCAATTTTAAGTTTTTAATGGCTTTTTTAGGATTTATTTAGTATTTTGGCTGTGACTGTACTAAAAGAAATTGCACTTGAAGACCTAAGAGTGATTCTTAATGCAATATTTCACAAAGGCATGGGGTGTCCGAAAACTTTTTTCCACCACTGTATATTGCATCTAGACAGCATGGAGATGTTGGTAATTTATTTTAACAATGATTGATTTGCTTCATAAGTGAAAAACTGATGTTTAATTAGTTGAGCCATGTGCAAAGTAAGAAGCCTCAGATGGTTTCACACTGAAGTATTGACACTGGATCTTTGTGCAAAGTTTGGTTTATTTTCAAGCATGAGAAGGCAGATTTTCTCACAGAAAAAAAAAACTTGAAGATGCTGCACAGTGATCAGTCACGCTCAGGTAATTTTAAGCAATAAGCTGGAGCACAAGAACATGTTTACATTACAATGTGGATTCTGCACAAGTTGAGGCTCGAATCCGCAACCTCTGGAACCTAAGACGGTCATCTACCGCTCTGAGCTAATTGGCAAGTAGCAACTCAACAGTGGCTTCACAAACTGAGTAAGCCATTCACTGTTGTGTAGGAAAGCAGCCATCCGTGCATGGAAAGGCAGATTTCAAACCACTGTAAAAAATTCAGTTATCGAAACAAAAATCTGAAAATACACATATTGCATCTAGACAGCATGGAGATGTTGGTAATTTATTTTAACAATGATTGATTTCCTCCATAAGTGAAAAACTGATGTTTAAAATTGCCATTTTTACATTGACTCCAATTGTTCACATTAGAGCAAAATTCAAAATGCTGTCCAAAATTCAGTTTTTGAGATAAAATTCTGAAATTTGCCACGCATCATCTACCATGACTCTAGAATGTTGTCATTTTTTTCATGAACATTGAAGATTTATTTAGCAAGAATTTGCGTGTATATGTTTACAGTACCGTTTACATTTTGATGCACTGTAGGCTCAATTTTTGATAAATCAAAAATCTGAGAAACGTAGTTTTTGTAGGACAGTCTGAAGATGCTCTGTCGCAAGTTTGGTGTCAATTGAGCAAAAATTGTGGGAGGAGATAGGTTTAAGAAGTTTTACAGTTTTTGAAAAAAAAAAACAGAGTGATGAACTTCATAATTTTTAATAGGTTTACAAAAGTTTCTTCAGTATTGGGGCTACAGTTTGATGAAAGTTGTGAAGTTGTAGCACATATGGTTGATTTGTTATGAATTTTCAAAGTTTTGAACTTTAGACGCTTGCTGTAGTGCCACCATCAGGACTACTGGCTTGAGTTTACAGCTGAGGATATCTGGCATGAGACTGGACCTTTGTGCAAAGTTTGGTGAGTTTTCACCCATGGGAAGTATGATTTCCTCGGAAGAAGAAGAAGAAGAAGAAGAAGAAGAAAGAATAAGAAGAAGAATACCTAGGATTACAATAGTGTCCTGGCAGCTTAGCTACCCGGACCCTAATGAACAGCAGAGAAAGGAAAGATTGAAAAGAAGATGTCTGTTGTTTCACCTTTGAGCAAGTCTCTTCCTGAGATATTGTTGGTTTGGTTAGTAGTAGTTGGCATGGTTACAACATAAACATAAAGTACACTGATGACATGACCAAGAAGTTGTGTGATTGGCAACAAAAAAGGGACGCTAATTCCCTTAGGTAAATTTCACATTAGCAACTTAAACTCTCATGTTCAGTCAATTTGCAGGAGATAACCCCGCAAATTAAAAGCTAACCCTGCTCTAGAGGAGGGTCAGCAAGCCCTAGGTTAAAATTGGGATTAGCCAACTTGGAATGTGTCAGGATTGTACTAGTGTAAAAAAGCTTTATTTGCCTCAGGCTAACAGCTGCCTTAGCCTGGAGCTAAGTGCAGTGTGAAAAGGGTTAAATATTATAATGACATTCAAAAGCTTATTTTTTATTGAACAGCTGCATACTTGGCCAGCAGTGTTAAATTTGTTAATTAAAACTATGAGGAAAATTATTTGTCAGTGACCTTTTATTCCATGACAAAGACGAGACATCGAACAGCTAAAAATAGATCTCGATGATTAACACTTAGACAAAATCTATGTATAATTTTCATTGACAAGATGGGATGAAAATATTAATGGTGGACTATCAGGCTAAATGTTTTAAACTAGAGAGATGTTAAATGCTGTACTTGCAATTATCTCTTAATGCCCTATGAGCAGTATGAGATGGGAGGGCCAACTGGCTGTAAACTCCAAAATTACTTATTTGTAGTGTCAAAGTTTTTGAGACTATAAATTAAGAGATGTTAAGATTTTCAAATGATGTACAGTGCAGCTGAGAACATTTCTACACACAATTTCCACATCATCAAGTCATTGTTCAGCTCTGCTTATCTCACTTTGCAAAATAAGAAAATAAAATAAAAAGTTGGTTTCACATCTATGTGTAGTCTTTTTGGTTGAAAACAATTTAAGATGTCTAGTCAAACATGTCCACCCAGTAACCCCTCTGTGTTCATCCATCAAATGACCAGAGTTAACAAACCATGTTGAAACAATAGGTTTGTCTGTGGAGTCCTCCCTGAACAGATTTATTTAGGCCTAGCAGTGAGGACCCCAACCCATAATCCTCCTGCAGACACACCTGTAGAGGAGAGTATAAAGAGTCTGGACTAAACTGAGTCAAACATCGAGCTTCAAGGAGTCTCTCCGCAGCAGACTCTCCACAGAAGCTCCACAGCCACCCTGAAGATGACTCTCTCTGCCAGCCTGCTGCTGCTGCTCCTGCTCGGCCTCTCTCAGGCTCATTCTCTCACAGAGGAAGGAAGTGGAGCAGAGGTCCAAGTGGACAAAGAAGACACTGTCGACATCAGCACCAGGATCCTGACAACCAACAACGCCACGGATGAGATCTTGCTGGAAGGAGACTTGCTGGCTCCCAAATCAAGAAATGCTATAATGTGCTGGTCCCAGATCTGCCTGTGGAGGAAAGCCTCCAATGGCCTGGCGATGATCCCCTTCACCGTGAGCAGTGAGTTCACCAGCTAGGAGAGGCAGAAGATCGACAACGCCATGAAGGCCTTCCACAGCAGCACCTGCCTCCACTTCGTCCCCCGTCAGAATGAGTACGACTTCATCAGCATCGAGAACAGAGCCGGACGTTTCTCGGCTCTGGGCAGACAGGGAGGCAGACAGGTGCTCTCTCTCAATAAGCAGGGCTGCCTCTACCATGGCATCATCCAGCACGAGATCAACCACGCTCTGGGTTTCCGGCACAAGCAGACCAGGAGTGACCGCGACTACTACGTCAGGATTAACTGGGAGAACATCAACCCACAGATGGCTTACAACTTCTACAAACAGAACACCAACAACCTGAACACTCCCTACGACTACTCCTCCATCATGCACTATGGAAGAACAGCTTTTTCCATCCAGTATGGCAGGGACAGCATCACCCCCATCCCCGACCCCAACGTCCAGATCGGCCAGAGGCAGGGCTTGTCCTACTGGGACATCATGAGGATCAACCTGCTTTATGGTTGCTAACGACAAAACTTCCTATCCATTCTAATCCAAAGTCCTCATTCAGCATAACAATAAAAACAGTTTTCCACTTATCTATCCAGTTATTTATCAAAAACTACTAGAGCCTGTGATCATCATCAGCTATGGATTTCACTTTCTGTGACATCATTTTGTTCCTCATGTCTAAAATACCTGCTATAAAGCTGAATGCAAACTAAATAAAAATAATGTTGGGCAGCAGCATTAATCTGTCTTCATTCCCTCTTTCATTCTGCCATCTGTCCTTCTTCCTTTCCCCCACATCTTTAATTCACTGCACTCAAATTCATTCACTCTCTGCATGTAAATTAACTTCCAACAACAGTAGTGACTGAGTAAGCTATGGTGGAGCCTATGACGTAAGCGGTTTAACTAACATGGGTGTGATAAGCAAGTGAGGCCACATGCTCTCATGCACAGCCTGAATGACAGGCACACAGAGAGGGCTGGTACAGAGACAGACTTTAACACACAGATCAGGAGTAGCTGGGACCCACAGGATCCAAATGCAGCCCTCTATTAGCTAGTTTACAGTGGAAATGT
This sequence comes from Epinephelus fuscoguttatus, assembly GCF_011397635.1. Classification (NCBI taxonomy): domain Eukaryota; kingdom Metazoa; phylum Chordata; class Actinopteri; order Perciformes; family Serranidae; genus Epinephelus; species Epinephelus fuscoguttatus. The sequence goes on along the minus strand of NC_064771.1, from coordinate 5,304,669 downwards.
GAAATCAGGGAATAAGGGTAAAGAGAGGGTGTAAGACAGGTCCATCGATCAAACTGGCAAGACATAATGACTTTAACTCACCTGAGACAATTTCATCTGCATATGAGCGAAGACATGCAGGAACCCAACCACAGCGTCCCACAGTCGACTATGGGCCAGACTCTGCTGGTTGCCAGTACACGGACCCTATAACATCATCAGCAACAATCACAATCACATCACAACCAACAAATACCTTTACTCAGTAGCTTTCCTACATTCAAATGAGCCACAGTTACAGCCTACACATACTGTAGAATATCAGTGTTATGTTGCTTTTTAGAGCTGCCCATTATCCTACAAAGTAGGATCACTAATTTCTTATCCAACTTAAAAACAGATGGTCATGGCTAACATAATAATTTTCTTATTATAACTGTGACTTTAAACATTTCCCCAAATTATGATCTGAAGTAAAAAAAAAAAAAACAAAAACAAAAAAAAACCTAATGACTAATCATGACTTTTAAACAACTTCACTTTGGATTATTAAAGACCTTTTCATCAACATTTGAGAATACTAGTTCATTCTACAGTATATAACAGTATTAACAATGACAAATACAGTTTTTTCTCATACCTGGATGTACTCTGTGAGTGTATTGAACACCTGCTTGGCCACATTAATTGCCTTGGAGAAATTCCTCTGGCCCTGCTCATCAATTACATCTTTCCCTGAATAATACCAATAGAAATCACTGATAGATTCCTAGAGGAGGGTCAGGAGGCAGCAGGGGAGGGGCAGTCAGACAAGGAGAAGAAAAGAAGACAAAAATTAGACAGATTAACTATTAATAAATTATTTGAAGACAGAGTTTCAACAGTTTTGATTATGATAATCCCTAGTATAGTGGTAACAGTAGCAGTAGAAGCAGCAGTATACCAATGTGGAGCAGAATGTATCAAAGTGTAATTTACATTTAAAAAGCAATCTCAGTAAAACAACCAAAAGAGAAACAAATAAAAGTCAGCCTGTTAAAAAAATTGTTTTGACTACCTTTTTTTTCATCAGGGTTGCTTTAGCCCAGGGGATTTTCTATCCAGTAAAACAAGTAACACACTGTCAGTTTGACTATTTTGTATCCCATGTCTTTGGAGAATAAAGGGAACAATAAACTGTGTTGCTCCAAAGAACAGTTTACCCTTAAATCAAAAATCCATCCACCCACAAACCTAGTTAGCTCAGTAGTTTGGTAGAAAGAAAATAGTTCCTACATGAAACTGCTCACAACAAGGTCTGTAACTCAGCAGCCATCTTTGATGTGGCCAACCCCTTTGTAGCCCCTGTTGTCAGCCATTTGCCTTTGGCTTTGTGTTCATACTCATAACTACACACACCTCTTTAGCTACCAGTTAAGATTTGTGTATTTTGTTTCTCGTTTGGTTATAGTTATTAATTTAATTATTAAACAGAGTTCCAAACTGATTGTTTAGTGTATTTTATGAAACAGATTTCATTAATTGGCTCTCATTTTTTCCTTCTTGGGAATGGTGCCACACAAAGTGATTTAATGTAAATTAAATCACATTATTTGACATAATTAATCATTTTTACCAATTCTGATTCTGATTCTATTTCTGATTGCCATTTTGATACTTTGAACCGTAAGATCCCAACAGTTACAATACAAGATTTCTTCCAGAAAGGGCTTTTAGGAGAGGCTTTCTGACTGAAAGCCCTGAGGGTGAACTTATCCCATGTGCTGTTTGTGTATGTTAGTGGAATCAGTTTAAAATAAACATTAAAACATTTAACCAGTTTCTATTATCTAAAATTACTGTTTTGTTTTTTTGGTGGCAAAAAGTAAAAAAGGGGGCCCCTGAATTAAAGTGAAATTGTATTGTGCCAGACATTGTGATGTCGGCAATAACCAATACAATATCATATTGTGATGAAACTAATGATTTCCACCCCTAAAAAATACATTCATATTAGAAAGTAGCAGGAGTGAACAAAAGGAGCTAACCTGTACTCTGAGGAGGTAGTCGACAGTAGAGATTATGATGTTGACCGTCGTGTTGTTGCCTGTTTGCGTCCTCAAGTAATTCTGGAAGTCTGAAACATGATATTGCAAAAGATTGCAATTTTGCGCTTGTAAAAAGTGTGGAAATTAATCAATAAAGTAGACGTAACATTTCTGTAAATTATTGCGTGACATTTTATGTAATGCCTCAGACGTCTGAATGAAATCCACACAGAGGAAAGCTTATAGAATCAAAAATATAAGGGATCATCTTCTTAGTAAATCTGCATCATTCAGTGGGTTAAAAAAGACACTGAAAAAAGTTTTGACATGTTGGTTGAAGAAACAAATTTTCCATCAGTTTTTTTTCAATGAATAACAGAACCTGCATACACACCTGAGTTGTGTCCTTCACAGAGCAGCTGCAGGAAGCGGAAAAGGTCACAGGTGAACTCATCATCCTGCATGACCTTCTCACCTGGCCGGAGAGAAGAAACACACCCATACACATACATGCACACACACGGACACCCACGCACACACATGCAGACACACATATGCACGAGCACATACATAGGTATGCACAAACGTACACACGAGAACACGGGCAAGTGCAAACACACACACATGAATGTACACACACATTCATATAAACAGACACACAAACACATAAAGAAAGTCAGAGAAAAGGGGAGACAGAAGCAGACGACATATAGGAGAGGGATAGACATACAAGAAGATGGAGAGTGAAGAAGTATTAAAAAGAGATGGTGCTATGCGAGGAAATCCCCCATGTTTTCTTTCAGTCAGTGAAAGGTGTAGGGTCATAATACACCATTCTGACCTAACGCACAAACACACACACACTCTTGGATGAACAGTGGGCAGCCACAGCACTTGGTGGTGGACTGAAGTGGGTTGGTTTTTAAACTGCAGCATTTTACAGTCAGGACTGGGTTTAGTTTATTTTTATGTTGTGTCAAAGCAGTTTTGATTAAACAAAAATAGATGTTGCTTACTGCTCGCCATTGTAGATTCTGCATAGATTACAAATACACTGGGAACAGCTGCTCTGACTGTGCTAAAATGCTGCTTCAAACCAAGGAATGCAAAAGGAAAAGAGGGGCAGAGAAGTGAAGATGAGACACGATACAATAACAGAAACATTAACAGAACACATCCATACAATATGACAACAAACTGGACTGGGCTGGGGGAGGAAAATCTGTAGGTCTGAAACAAGGCTGAAAGTGCAGTTTTCTTTTTTCTTTCAATGCAGGCAGTTTAGTGGAAGTACAACATATTAAAGACCCGCCCCACTAGAATGTCAGAGGTTTAGCTTTACTAATGGCACAAAATGTCTGAATTCGTGCTGACATTTGCTGAAGTAAGAATTTCCAAACCGGTTTGATATTAAACCAATTACTGGACCAGTACACCAAATTTTACCAATAGGTGTCGCACTTAACTCAGCTGCTGCTCCCAAGTATAACAGCAACAGCAAATAAGCGTCTGACTATCTCGTTGCATCGCATAATATTGGAGCTCTTTGTCCACACTAAATCCAATAAATATGCCCCTCTGTTACGTCATGTAAACAAACCACGTACCTATCAGCTGTGCACTCAAGATCAGACTGGAGACGTAAGGTGGGTGAGTATTTTCTATCTTCCTACCGTTGTAACTTCTTAAACAGAAAACACACAATTTTTATTTTGATATTTACTGGAAATATCCAAGTGGCAGTTCATAGAATGGCCACTTGAGGCTGACTCCAAGTGTGACAGTCTCTATAGATCCCCATGTTAAAATGCTGGCAGAAATAAACATGTTTACAGCTGGTACAGAAAACAGTTTGAGTGTCTATGGCCCTGTTTATACCTCATATTACCATGCGTCTCAGGTGATCAGATCAAAATTAGACAGTGCTAAATACACATGTAAATGGACACCAAAAAGATCTGTGAGCTGATTACTCAAACCACATGCCAAGGTGGTCTGGGACACAGCTGACCACATCTTCTGTAAACGCTGATGCTGTCCTGATGCGTCCCCTGACAAGGACTACATCATCAGTGCAGGATGTGGTGGTTGTTTAGGTGACTGTGCGCTAATGCTCTATTCTGTCATTGGACAAAGTGATGTGTGACTAGGCTATCTGTGAGGGGTACCTATTGTCTATGAGTCAGATCCAACCTTCGATCCTCCACAGCTCCAGCCTCTAGTCCAAGTATAGTCACTTCCGACTGCAAAAACCAAGATGGCCAAAACACTAAACTCAAGTGTTACACCCGCAAACGTAATAACAGCCCACAAACGTAATAAACCGCAAACGTAATACAAATCTGCAGCTTTGAATGTAACAATCCTGCAAAGGTAATAAATTTCCCACAAACGTAATAGCAGCTGCCTACTACAAACGTAACACACAATTTTCCGCAAATGTAATAACTATTATATTTGTAGGAAATTATTACCTATGTGGGAAGGTGAAAATCTAAACTGTAATAACTTCCCACAAATGTAATATGAGACTGAATAATGATCTTTGTGGTTGTTGTTGTTTGTTTGTTTACTTATACACCTACCAATAGTGATGCGTGTGTTGACAAGCAACCCGCAGGTTGGGTGGGGCAGGTCAGAAAGTGACAGAGCAGCGTTCTGAGTAAGTTAGAAATAACTTACAGACACACACACACACACACACACACACACACACACACACACACACACACACACACGGGTCATTCCTTGTCAGTTCACAGAATTACTCTGTGGCAGCAAATATGTCATTTAATTGGATTTATTTTATTTTCTTCTGCCTCTTGTTAATATGTATTTCTCTGCAGCATCTGGCCTGCAGTACATGTTCAGCACCTCGGACAGCGGCGCTGCGGGATGGGTTGGCTCTCATAGGGGGTCAGGTGCAGGTTCTAAGGTTTTAAAACCATGGTTTACAATAACTTAATTCTCCTCCACTCAAAAATGTGTTTTCTTCTTGTTCCTACAGATGAATGTTTGAGCCTCACTGTGCAGAATGATGTATGTGCAGAGCTTGACACTCAAAGGCTGTTTTCACATTTATCTGCTGAAAATGCTCATAGGATTTTAAGGGCTAGGGCTATGAGCCTATGTTGGTGGCTTATGTAGCCTATGTTTGAACCATTTAATTAAAATATGTCTGCATATCAAAAGCCAAAAACTTGAATATGTCGTTCATCCTTTGGAAGGGCTACAAGCATGATTTGTGACATCACAAATATTTTAGAAGCCAGTCATGGTCCAATGTTCAACTTACACAAGTGTGATGTGGAAACTTGAAGCCTCCAGTGCACATACACTGAGAATGGACTTAACAGTGAAACCTTTGGGATGAAGAATAAAATCGGCATATTGATAGATTCTAGCATTTTTAATAAGGGAGAAGGTGTAGATGTCATTTTAAGGATTTTAACAAGATAATTGAATTTTTTGTGGAAAAACTATATCATACATTATTATTCAAAGAGTGGGCGGCACGGCGGTGTGGTGGTTAGCACTCTCGCCTCACAGCAAGAGGGTTGCCGGTTCGCACTCCGGCTTCCTCCCACAGTCCAAAGACATGCAGATTGGGGACTAGGTTAATTGGTAACTCTAAATTGTCCGTAGGTGTGAATGTGAGCGTGAATGGTTGTTTGTCTCTATGTGTCAGCCCTGCGATAGTCTGGCGACCTGTCCAGGGTGTACCCTGCCTCTCGCCCGATGTCAGCTGGGATAGGCTCCAGCCCCCCCGCGACCCTCAAGAGGATGAAGCGTTTAGAAGATGAATGAATGAATTATTCAAAGAGAAACAGTTATATACGTTAAAACATGTCTTGAAGGAATCTTTAATGATTAAATTATCATTTATTTTCATAAAAAAAGATAATTGTGATAATAATCACAATTATTTTAATCATTATTATTATTACTATTATTATTATTATTTTTCTTTTAATTATTTCTTCCCCATATACACACATATACAAAATCACACATACAGTAATATAACTTGAACACACATGTACGCCCACAAACAGAGCAAGTTTTAACAGTACTATGCTACTCTTTTCTTGTTTTAATTCATGAAATTCATTAATTTTTGTTGAATTGATTCTTGATGCTTTGGCAATATTGTTGTTATGATATTTACACCAATAAAGCAAATTTGAATCTAATTGAATGAATAAACCACGAAGACTAAAAATCTGCAGCTTATACAAGTTGCTAACTAACGAGGTGCTGAACAGGTACTGCAGGCCAGATGCTGCAGAGAAATCCATATTAACAAGAGGCAGAAGAAAATAAAATAAATCCAATTGCTGCCACAGAGTAATTCTGTGAACTGACAAGGACTGACCTGTGAGTGTGTGTGAGTGAGAGTGTGTGTGTGTGTGTGTGTGTGTGTGTGTGTGTGTGTGTTTCTGTAAGTTATTTCTAAATTACTCAGAACGCTGCTCTGTCACTTTCTGACCCGCCCCACCCGACCTGCGGGTTGCTTGTCAACACACGCATCACTATTGGCAGGTGTATAAGTCAACAAACAAACAACAACAACCACAACGATCATTATTCAGTCTCATATTACATTTGTGGGAAGTTATAACAGTTTAGATTTTCACCTTCCCACATATGTAATAATTTCCTGCAAATGTAATAGTTATTACATTTGCAGGAAATTGTGTGTTACGTTTGTAGTAGGCAGCTGCTATTACGTTTGTGGGAAATTTATTACATTTGCAGGATTATTACATTCAAAGCTGCAGATTTGTATTACGTTTGTGGTTTATTACGTTTGTGGGCTGTTATTACGATTGCGGGTGTAACACACTTCGAAACGGCTGACTGCAAACCAGTGGGTTACCTCTTTCTTTGGCTTCAAATCCAAAATGTTGCCATTGCCATATTGGAGCAATTTTAGTATTCTTGAGCTCCCAAAAACATATGAACTTTCTAGTAAACCTACACAACGAGAGTTGCTTTTAACCACAAGTTCCTGAAAATGTTCCTTCCACTGCCAAACAATATCGCAGCTCACCTGCCCTGCTAACAATTGTCTGGGCCTCCCCTCTGGCAAATTTGCAAATCCTAGTAGAGCAAAGAAATGACCCTCCCTACTCTCACTCTGACTGGCTAGTGCTTCTTGCTTCGTTGGTTGGATTGGTTAGGTTTAGGCAAGAGAAGTGAGTTTGGTTAGGGTTAGAATGTCAGGGTAAGCCAATCAGAGGCAGGTTAAGGTGGGCAATTCCTTTGCTTTCCTTGGATTTGCAAATTCGCTCCTTCTGAGGAACATTTAGAATTTGCATCCCTCTGCTGATTTTCTGGGACCTTTCAGAGGTAAACCTAAAGTCCTTCTCTTCTGCACTTTCAGGCTTATTCCCGACACGGCAATAAACCAGATGAGGGGAATATATTTTTCACAGTTGAAAAAAATGATGAGACCATACAAACTTTTTATTCTTAATATCTTAACAAGGATTATAAATAGGATTCTAAAATATGGCAAGCTAAGGATGTGGTGTACAATAAATGCACATAAAATTTCCTCTAGTCAATCTGTCCAATATGTAAGGTTATAACACTATACACAGTATAATGCACGACTACAACTGCAACCAAATCATGAATTTAAAAAACAATACTGGGGTGAAAATAAGTCAAAACATAAAATCATATAAAACGGACAGGTTATTCAAATTAATGTTTTTCACTTAAGCAAAACAGTCATGAAGGACATGTACACTGACTACAGACCACAGCTCAGCCAGTAAACAGAGAGAAGAAGGTAGGAAGGAAGGAGAAAAAGATCAGATTTCACACCCCTTCCACGCACAGAGCAGCATGGCCAAAAACAGCCATTTTAAAGTCCAAAGTGCAACACTTACAAAGAAAAAGAGGAGGGATAGACCAAACAGAACGGATGATAAGGTGAGATGAAAAATAAGCAGGGCTGCAACCATCGCCAATTTCTATTTTTTTTTGTTTTGTTTTTTTTGTGGCTGTATCTATAAATTACTTAAAAATCTTTTTTTAAAGTTACACTGTTCTGAAATCTGTTAAAAACACTTGTCAAATGTCACTTTGAACAAATGCTCAATGTCCTCATCTTGTCTTCTCGTCCAACCTAACATAAGGTCAACTATAATGTAACAGTAAATAAATTATATTTATATCATTTTGTTCACCCATTCACATCAATGAGGCTATAACACCTCTCTGTATAATGCAAGACAGTTTAACAGCACCACAAACTACATCTTCCAAAAACCAACACCTATCTAAAACAATTATAAACCGAACATTACAACCTTTGTGAAGGGAGGATTTGGACTGTTGGATTAGACTGCACTAGTTTTAGGTAGGTAACATAATTCGGGCATTGCATTACATCATAAACTTATTGTGTGTGCTGACAGAAAGTTCCCAATTACAGCATTCAGTTGTGTTTTTGTCCACCAGATGAATGTACAATGACCAATAAATAAATAAATGCAACACCTTGTATTGCTCCCATTTTTTATCAGCTGAAATAAAAGATAATAGACTCTTTCTATGCAAACAATTGGTGTAGTTCTCTTGAACCTTATTGATGAATTCTTTAAATTTGTGTTAGTGAGCACTTTACCAGCAAAATTCATAATCCATCCACCTGACAGTGTGGCATATCTAGATGCTGATTAAACAGCATCTACAGATGTACCTTAGGCTGTTCACTATAAAAGGCCAATCTAAAAGGTGCAGTGTATCACAACATAATGCCACAGATGTTGTAAATGTTGAGGGAGCATGCCATTGGGATGGTGAATTGCCTTTTCAATTCACTACCATAAACCGTCTCCAGTGTCGTTTCTGTGAATTTGGCAGTACATACAACTGATCTAGATGGCCAGTCAAGGACCTCCACATCTGGCTTCTTCACGTGCAAGATGGTCTGCAGCCACAGAGATGGGCCTCTGGTACCAACAGTAGACCGCGGTAGTTAAACACCACAGTACTCATGATACCATAATGTTGGAGTACCGTAGTACTACAGTACCTCATGGTACCACTACTGTGGGATAAGTTTAGAGTCCAATCGCAAGAGGGTGAGTGTCCAATAACGGCACGCGCTGGCCATCTGGCACTCAATATGCTGCTGCAGTTGTTTGTTTTCCAGTGACATTTCAGGTATTAGCTGAGCTATTGAGTATCTTTAAACAGTGAAAGTTATTATTTATTTCGTTTTAACTTGTAGGCTAGATTTGTTTATATTGCTACAGTGAGCAAAAGAAAACATTCAGGAGCATGCTGTGCGAGTACAGATTTCAACCAGCAGCAGAAACGAAAGGCAAATCCTGCCGGTTGTGGGTTGAACAGGGGTCACAGACAGGAATACGGTGGAGCGCCACGACCACTGCAAGATAACGGTTTACCGGTGACCGAGAAGCCTGGCTCCAGGTCCAATAATTTCCTCTTCGTTGGTGTCATGACTGCCCAGAGGTACCTGAACAGTCGAGCTGTGGAGGCACACAGGTATGCAACGTGTCAGAGAAGAAACGAGCCATTCACATTTCTCTCTCTGTGGCAGGTAACGGCCCACAAACCTCACCGCACTTAAGGGACTGTTCTTTACTTGTCAGGGGAGGAGGGTGGCTGGTTGCTTTTTATTTTATTTATTTATTTTATTTTGATCCCCCCTATGTTAATCACTTATTGATGCTGTTTTTGAAGTATGAATAAGTCAATAAGTAATTCATTCCATTGAAATATCATTGATGTATTATAGAAAAGTGATTTATCTTTTTATAAATGACAAAAGGCAAATCGTACCGTGGGTCCCAATTTTGGTACCGTGACGATACCAGTTGGATTTACTGCCAAATTTTCACATTTAATTCAGTTAACAGACAATAGCTCTGGTGGATATTCCTGCAGTCAGCATGCCAATGACACGCTCCCGCAAAACTTGTGACATCTGTGGCATTGTGTAATGTGATGAAACTGCACGTTTTAGAGTGGCTTTTTAGTGTGACCATCCCAAGGCACACCTGTGTAATAATTATGTTGTTTAAACAGCATCTTGATATGTCATGCCTGTCAGTTGAATAGTTTCTGGACTCTGTTGGCAAATTGCTCATTAACACTGATTTAAACAATTCTGTGAACAATGAGAGGAGTGAGCCTTTTGTGTGCAGAGAAAAAATTACAGTATTAGAACCCTATTTAAACTCATGAGAAATGGGATTGTAACTCAAATATTTACTCTGATTTTAGCTGTGGTTTGGTCTCCTTAACCCCTGAGGGAAATATGTGGTGCTTTAGCTGCTAGAGTGTATAGTGTGTTTATCAGAGCTTTTTCCACTGTAAACAGCTGCCTGCTGCTGCTGGAAAACAGGTAGATGAGAGTGCTAAGGCGAACCAAAACAGTAAAGCTGCAGACCGTAAAAACCAAAGCGATGAGTTGAAAGACACTAAAATGCACAATACTGCAGAGAGTGCAGCTTAAATGGAGACTTGATCTAACATTTTTGTTGGCTTATTGTGGTCTTTTTGTATTCATTGCAGCCCTAAGAGAGTGAGTCAGAAAAGGGCAGAGATAGAGGCCGAGAACACAGATGGGATTGTACACTTCACAACAGATAACAACCAGCACAATAACCATCTCCAATACTAAGACAAAACAACCAGCTGACTTGAGGTTGACTACATGACCGAGAGGGTGGGGTGGAGGATGGTAAATATTAGTAATATTTAGAATGTGCCAGATACTGTACAAATCCTGAGAGGAAGGCATACATGGGTTTTGTTTTAGACAGCAGGTTGAGACACAAGCTACACTTTTACTTCTGCCTGGACATGTCTGGATTTTTAAATCTTAACATCTATATGGTATATTCCAAAAGAAGTCATCGTAATATCTGTTTGCTTATTATGAAAGAGGAAGATGTGACACATTTTACGTCATAATTCAGAAGTGGACTAAGACTTTAAACAGTATTAAAAGACCAACTACAAAACCAACCAGAGAGTGAGTTATAATTGGCCTAGTTAAATAAAAAAGGGGAAAAGAAGAGATTAGAATGGTGACGGTAAGGCAGAGAAGTAGCTATAAGCACAGAGCAGGTAAGGACGGGGTTTGAAGGTCTACACTCAGGACCTGGACAGAACTGACACAACAACTAACCAACCGTTGTGAAAGAGAGAGCGAGAGAGAGACAAACCAACACACAAGGAAATGGCAGAAGGCATAATTACCACGCTCATGAGTGATGACTGAGGAAGGGAAGAAAGTGCAGTAAACCAAAATGAGAAAAGGAAAACAGGGGGAAGAAAGAAAGAGAGAAAGAAAGTAAGAAACAAAGAAAGAAACAAAGAAAAAGATTACATATAGGGAAAAGAGCTTTAAAAATTCCGAATTAAGTTGTTTGGTCAACATGGGGAAAAAAATAATGTGTTGAGAGAAAACCTGTACAGCTTTGTAAAACTCAATGTGAGTCATCTTAAAGAAAATTTTAAAAAAATGTATACATCAAGACCTTTTTCTTTTTTTCTTTTTGAATGTGGATGGGCACTCAAAGTGAACCTGCTTAGTTATTAGGGCCTTTTAAAAAGCTGGTTAGAGTGATTACTTTGTGTTTGCAAGACAATGATGAGGAAATTATGAGTATAAACCCGTTATCAGCTGTGCCATGACTTTATGCTATAATAGGTGCAGTAATGATTGATACAAAGTCAGTTTAAGTAATCACTGGTTTAGGAAGGGTTATATCTTCATTCATTGCATACAGGGCTAAACAAAGATGACAACACCTGCTGTACAATAATTCAGTACAACTGGATGAACACCTCAGTAGCTGTCCCTTTCACCTCACAGTGTCTTTGCATCAGGTCTCTGTGTAGCACTGGGGAGGTCCCTCATAGTTTTGAAAACTTTGCCTCATATTATGTAGCAATCATTAAAATAAAGTGTTAATAATCTTTTTATCTTATCTAATTATTAAGTACTAAGAACCAGTAATCAACTAGTGCAGAGACTCTGTAGTCTAAAACTTCAACAAAAAATCCAGGGTACATAAAATGAACAAAGACTGTCAATTAAACATTTCTTTATTAAATCAGGAATTTATCCAAGGAGAATATAAAGTATATTTCGAAGTAATACTTCAGTTATTAGGTTATAACTAAGTTTATCAACAAGTTCTCAAACCCATACCGCCACATAGATCATTTGTTCCTACACACTAATATGACCCACAGGAGTGTTTTCTAAAATGCCACCCCTAGCGGTGGCAGGACATCAACATGTCCTCATACCTAATCAGAAGTTTTAGACACATGGTTAATGTTTAAGCAAGCAGGTTTAAGCAATGACACTGCTTGGTTTGGTTTTAGAAAAAAAGATCATGAACTACAATATTTCTTCAATCTGACTGAAATTATTCTGATTAGAAATACCAAGTTAACTGTTTACATGGACGCTAAATAAAATGACCCAGTGTTTACATGCGCCAAAGCATGCACTCAGAATACAACTTTTTTGACTTGTGCAAAGTGGTTCTGCTCATTGTTTCAAAATCAAAATACATTTATTAATCAGAGCACTCACATATGCCTCTAGCCGAGCGCTACATTTTTTTAAATTCATGAAAACCTCTGTCAAAATCAGCAGATGAAAGCTCAGAGAAACAGCTTTTGTGTCTGGTGCATGTACCCTCTCTGTCATCTAATGTTACCTCCATGTGGGGCAAATATACGCAGCAAGAATATATCTATTTTAATTGGAGGGAAATTATAGGATTAAGCATTTACATGGTTATTAGGTGCCTATGTTTTCCTATTGCATGGATTAACAAAGGTTTATACCAACCCTTTTAGCTCAGTTAAAAATTCCTTTTGACCAGGCTGCATCTGGCCAGTCTCTTCTAACTGAGGTAGTTACATGAGATTTTTTTTATCCTGATTGGGCTATTATTCTGATAAGTAGTGGAATAGGGTCCATATAAATGTACTCACGGTTTTGGTTCAAATAAATATGTTTGTTACGTAACTTAAAGGGTAACTTTGTAATTTTATCAGCGTAAAACACACTTCATTCAAAGTCAACAGAAACAAATCATAAAAGCCATCTTGCGTCGTCTTTTCATTGTTCCAACAATCTCCAATTGTTATTTGTTTGCAATAAACTCATAGTTGTCCAAGTTAGATGTGAAACATATGCTTGCACTCGATACACACTTAAATGACTGTTTATTGAAATAGAGAGTGGTGGGTTTTGCGATGGTGATTTCGGGGCTGTTTCTGGTTAAACAAAAAGGATCTTACTCTTAAACAGATGGTCCATCTCTGTCAGCATGATTTCCATAATGCTGTTACACACTTAACAATCTGAGCCTGTCAGTGGCAAAAACAATCACTTCTATTGAACATAAATTGATGGTGCGCTCATGGCCTGGGTGGTTACACTGCAGCCTGTTTCACCGTTGCCAGCTGCAGCACTCTCATGCAATTCATGACCAATTTCAAAAACTGACACAAAAACATGGGAAAACAGGGTCCTTGTTGAACTGAAATAACTGCCTCGCAGTTGTATGCCTTCGCAAACCAGTTAAGTCACAGTTACAGTTTACATCCATGTCTGTCCAGACTTATTTGTAGCCATGACAGTTGACAATTCATTAAATATTATATGTTGCTGCAAAGAAGCTACATAATCTAAAACATGGATACTTCACATACATCTTTATTCCAGCAGCTCAGAAGATCTATACAATCAGCAAAGCTTCAGGGTGGACAACCAAGATGAGTGTCACCAATTCAGTATCTGACCAAACATGTCCCCTAACCTTCATCACTTCATTTTATTCCATTAGAGATATGTGTGAAATTTTGTCATATTTAGCAGATGAATTCTTCAGTTATGGCCAAAAACAGGGTCACAGTGACCTTGACCTTTAAACACCATTCTTATCATTTCATTGCTGAGTCCAGGTGAACTAAATTCAGAGAAATTCCCTCAGGGAGGTCTTGAAATACTGCATTCACGAGAGTGGAACGGATGGACGGACAACCTGAAAACACATTGCCTCTGGTCATGGCTGTCACTGGCAGGCAGGCAAAAAAATACAGAAGTTACCCAATAACTTATGTATGTACATAGGCAGCTACGTTGAAATAACTCAGCAGAGTCCTGTGTTTGTTTGACCCATCCGTCCACCCCAGCCTTTGCCCCTCACAGGCTTTGTCGCTCATTACACTACATCTGTTGATCTGCTGGAACCCACAGGTAAGTTGTTGATTTGTGTAGCTTAAACAGGCATTAAATGTAACCACAGCTCACTCAACATGGCTTCTAAAGTCTTTTTTTTCTGTAGACAAAGAACAGCAGTCAAACTCAGTTTCCCATGGCCCTCCAGATTTTCACACCACTATGTGAAACCCTACCTATGGAGCCAAGTTCAGTCACCATTGGTCGCTGTGTCATGTGATCCACAACATCATGAGGCCAACAATACCTCAGCTTCTTTGTTTAATGCTTGTTTTTCTCCATGGACCTCCCAAAGGAGGGTAACTACTGCAGGAGGACCTGCCTGCCCCTCCTCCACTTTTCCTCACCTCTCTTCTGCCAGAGCAGCAGAAAAGACTCTCCACCATGGCTCCCCGATCACCACATGACCTGCTAAAAGCAGACACACAATTCTTAGTAGGACCTGACACTAGACAGGTTGGCGCCAGCCGCTACAGCTAAGTCTGTAGGCTAACTTTACGAGCAACAAGGAGCAACAAAGCTTCAAAGCATTGCTCATTCACAATGGACAAGATCGTCGGCTAATAAAGTATCACACCAAAACAGCAGTTTCCCCCCCCCCTAAATTCATGTACTGGGAATGTAACTACTAAGCATAGCAGTAGTACAACTTTACACAGCTAAGCACAACACTGTGTACCTTTTGTCAATATATATGTTAAGTCATTGATTTGATCCAACTGTGTTCACTGAGGTCACTGTTCATTTTATGTTATTATATTATTTACTTTACCATTTTGTAGTCTGGTTAATGGGTACCTGCTTTGCCAAAGCTAAGCTGATGTTATCAAACTTATGCTTCACATGGACCCAGGGTCTTCCATGCAACGAAACATCCTTTGTATTAACCTGCCATCTATATTCTACACAGACCATGCAAATATTCTGTAATTCGGCTTTTAGTCATAGTCTAACACACACAGAGGAGACCCAAAGTTTCCTATCATACATTTCCTTGATTCTATTTTTCATCTGACCGATCATCTGGCCATCTTTTCAGTTTTCAACTAGTCAGCTACTTCGTTTTGTAGGCCACACAGCCTTGGTCTCAACCCCCCAGCCACACACTTACTCTCTGTTAGTTAGGTTTATTTAGTTTAGTATGTATTTGTTTTGTATGTGTTATGTGTTTTGCCTTTTGCTTTGTTTTTTAATAAATGTTTTTTAGTAATACACATGCTGTCTGTTTAATATTACAGACCGAATGCTGCCTACTTCTGCTGTGTCGAGAAGTCCAAATCCTCCAGTCTTTACTAATGATATGGTTATATTGGTTGTAGTTGTTATCTTAATTATTAATCAAAGTTCAGTATAGATAGTTTAGTATATTTTATGAGCCTGAGATAATTAATTAGCTGCCATTTCCCTTTTTCTAAAGTTTGTTTCCCAGTTGGTGATTTAATGTAAATTAAATAATATTATTTAATATAATAAATAATCATTTTTAATAATCATTAATTATTTCTGATAGCCATTTTATTACTTCGAAACCACACCCCAGCCTTTGTTCCTTTCATAATTACACAGCCTATGGAGGTTGCCACCTAACAAACATAGATATGGGTCATAATAAGCTGCTTATACAAAACCTTATGTGGTCCTGTTTTGAACTTAATATACTTGAAAGTCCTCATGCCTAAAAAGTTTGTGCTCCCAGCAATTAAAAATGACCTCTTCCCTTACAGGTTTAATGGTGGTATGATAACATCACCCTGCTCCCATCTTTGCGACGTCAGAGGAAACAGTCATTACAGTAAATGCACAACTGCCAAGGGGTGCTTGTCAGGATAATGCTAAGATACAGTGAGTCATTTTAAGCATTTAAACACCCAAGGAAATTATTTTATGCAATATGGATGATTTGTTCTATATTCAATGTAAGTACACATGAAGGGACCCCATGCTGTCCTAAAGTGGAGATTAAAATCTTCATGTATAAGTGAGGTGAGAGGAAAGAGTGAAAGGAAGTCAGAAATGTCATTACTGTTACAGAATAACTACAGGTATTTGCCTTTTTTAAACCAGAAATTACTTAAAACAAACTCCTATATAATCGCTGCACCTATTGTAACATGATAACAACTTCTGCACCAAATAATGCAGTATCAATACCTCATAATTACCTATTATTATCCAGTGGTCAGTTTGCTGGTCATGACTGTATTTTAAAGTCTAGTACTACAAAATAGTAAAACAGAGGAGGATTTTGATTTGAGAATTTGAGATTTGAATTCTAAAAGTACCAGTATGCGATCTAAAGGATGATTGTCAACATTTGTAACACATGTATACACACAGAAGATGTAACAGGCAAATCAAAGGCACATACACATGTACACTAGGAAATCATACTTGATAATGCATATGAAAAACGGGTAGTATTGCATTACCACTTGGTAAAAATCAACAAATCGCTCAACCAAAGTGATGACAGGGTAAGTGGGACAAAGCAAAATAAAGAATGATGATCTAGAGGGTAAAAAAATAACCTTCATGTATTAAAAATAACATGTTTTGGAATGTTAACGCTTTAAAAATCTCAACAATGATATTTTCAGTTGGGGGTTTTTGCTTATCATTCCTCTATGAAACCAAGTGGCCTCTGGGTTTTTATAGGTAGCTTTAAATGTACCATCCTTAAGTTAACTCAAGTGACATTTATGAATTTTACCTGCACCTGGTGAAGAAAAGCATTTTAATATCAACCAATTATCTGTAAATCAGAAAAAGAGCTTTTCCTTCTTTTGCTGTAACCATTCAAAAATATAAACCAATGAGGTGTTAACATACTATGGGGAGGCTTACCTGATCCTTCCTCTGTCACCATCCCCAGTCCTTCTGCTTTGTTCTGCCGCTCAAATGCATTTAGATCCAGAACACTGAAACAAAGATAAGTTGTGAATCTCTTATTAGGGTCCAGGCAGCTAAGCTGCCAGAACACTATTGTAATTTTATCCTCTCTTTGCTGACCTTCCTCCCCCCTGCAAACTTGACCAGTGGCTGAGCACTGTCCTGAATACACCTTTGTCCAAAGTACCATCTGAAGGCTGCAATTTACATTTTAATGTGAAAAAAAGTCTTCTCTGATGATCTTGAAGTTTTTGCCAAATTTTACAAAAAATACTGCATTCTAATCACATTGACCTTGCCTTTACTGATAAAAAGAATAGCTAATGAAAATTTTAACTGCACCAAGATAGTCAGGGATGGTCAAAGACACAACACTGTAAGATCATTATAGTGTCTGACACTTACTTATTTAAGGAAGTCCTGATGTTTTATTTCTGTTTGGGGGATAATCATGCCCTAATTTCCCACAGTGCTTTGGATGATGTAAACAGGAATTGTAATGTTGACATGGATTCAGTGAATTACACTGTGGGCCTTGAGCCCTATTGTTACAAACAATTAAAGTATGCCAAATTAACAACTGGCAGTTCCAGTTTGCAATGTACCCAGTGGAGCCACAACCTATACATTACTGTCTTAATTTATCGATCAGTTTTTTGGTCTATAAAATGTCAGAAAATTTTAAAAAATGTCAATCATTGTTTCACAAAGCCCAAGATGACATCCTTTAATATCTTCTTTTGTCCATAACCCAAAGATAATCAGTTTTCTGTCACAGAGGAGTAAAGAAACCAGGAAATGTTCACATTTAAGAAACTGGAATCAGCACAGTTTCAAGGTGGACACTCAAGATTAGTGTCACCAATTCACTATCTGACCACATGTCTCCCCTTCTGCTCCTCAGTTATGAAGTCGAGTAATGGCCAGACAAGTATTTTTCAAGAACAATAACATCTCAAAATGAAGGTGACCTTTGACCTTTTGGAAATAAAACATCATTACTTCAAAATTTTATCCTATTAGACATTTCTGTGAAATTTTGTCATAATTAGTGTCACAGTGACCTTGACCTTTGACCACCAAAATCTATTCAGTTCATCCTTTAGTCCATTGACCGTATGTGCCGACTATGAAGAAATTCCATAAAGGTGTATTTTTTGAAGATTATTTTTTAGGCGTTTTCCCTTTAATAAAATAGCACAGCTTAAGATAGGAAAGGTGGACGAGAGAGAGGGGATGACACGCAGCAAAGGGCTTCAAGTCAGAACTGACTACAAAGGCCTCAGCCTGTATTGGGCACACACTCTACCAGGTGAGCTAGAGGTTGCCCCCATAAAGGTGTTCTTGAAATATCACATTCACCAGAATGAGATGGATGAGGTCACAGTGACCCCGACCTACCAAAATCTAATCAGTTTATCCTTGTGTCCAAGTGAACAGTTGTGCCAAATTTGCAACAAATTCCCTCAAGGCATTCTTGAGATATAACATTCACAAGAACGGTATGTACAGACGGACAGACAATGTGAAAAACATAAAGGCTCTGGCCATGGCTATCCCAGGCACAGAGACATATAAAAAAACTAAAAATAATGTTAAGTTTCTGAGGTTAGTTATGTAAACAGATTTATGGAGATTCATTCACAATGGACAAACTAATAATATCCCCATAAAGTACGAGACAGACTGAATCTAGACACATGTTTTTGTGCTCAGATTTTACCACATCAGGACTCAGAGAAGAGGGGCAATTTTGACACAGTCTGGCTCTAATTGTGTTTAGGTACCTGGATTGCCTCCATGAGCTGTGTATCACAGCCGCTGCTGCAGCTCCAACTGCTGAACAGTCTAATCAGCTGTGCAAATTTCAATTAATAGCCTCAACGTTTGTTTGCTTCAGTCACTGGACTCAACTGGTGTATATTTGGGACAGGCATCAACATGAGATGGGCCTTTAATGCCCAATCACACAAAACTCTTGCGCAGCAAAGATGGTATATAATAGTATAGTATACTGATAGTTTATTTAAGCCATTATGAATATTGGGGCGTCGGTGGCTTAGTGGTAGAGCAGGTGCCCCATGTACAAGGCTGTTGCCGCAGCGGCCTGGGTTCAACTCCAGCCTGTGGCCCTTTGCTGCAAGTCACTCCCCCACTCTCCCCCTTCACGCTCATCTGTCTTATCAATTAAAGGCTTAAAAATGCCCAGAAAAATATCTTAAAAAAAAAAAGCCATTATAAATATTACTTGTATAAGAATTAGGCTAGCAAATAACATATCAATTATGAATCTTTCTCGGGATGCATGATGCAAAGGTAGCATCTACATACCCTGACACATTAGGTGGTGGTATACACCCTGCCAATAAACACAGAAAGTAAGAAAAAAAAAAAAAAGCTTGCACAGCACGCTGACTAGAGATCCATTTTTTCAGTTTCAGAGGAGGACAACATGATTGCATCCTGGGGTCTAATTCCTGACCACCGGATTCCCCACCAAATCCGCAAAATTCCTGCTGCTGTTTAACAGGTTAGACGCTGGGTTGAAGGATATATATATATATATATATATATATATATATATATATATATATATATCTATATATATATATATATATATATATGTATATATAGTGTAATATTTAAATAGACTAGAAAAAAATAAATTAACATTTGAAGAGTCAGAACTGTTCTTTGTGTTTGTTGTGTTAACAGTGGTGATGTCAGTTAGATTTAGATGGATCAGGGCTATAGAATATCAAAATATCTATATTTTCTGAGCACATCTTAGCCTCTCTTACCTCCAGGTGTGTGCAAACTGCAGATTATAAGCTTCTTTTTAAAATACAGAAATATGAATAATTGGCTAACTTATCTGAATTTACAATGAGAGGCAGGTAATTATGGGTATCGGCTGGAAATAATCCATATTGTGCATCCCTAAATCTTTTATTTGATCTAGCTCCAAGAGACAACACATCTATGCTCATCTCATGTAGAGAGAGAGAACTCTCCTGCCCTTCTTCGGGGAGGGGTTGCCTCACAGTATGAATTGAAACATGGATACAAAGGAGAAGGTCCATGAAGAGCTCAAGGAATCTGACCCTCATTATTGGCCATTACTTTGTTTCTTTTACATTTAGTTATTAAGCACCCTTGAGTTAAACATGGTTGACTGCTCTTGGATTGAGCCTGTCAAACACCACACAGTCAGAACCCATCAACCAACCCACCTGTGGTATTTGTTTCAGTCTTGAAGCAGGAAGAGTTTGTAGAGTTACCTGCATGACTGCATCAGACCAGCCAGACTCTGAAAAAAGCCCACATCCTTTTTGTCTTTCAGATAATCCAACATTTTCTGTCCAAGAGATGGAGAGAGACCACAGAGAACAATGGAACAGCTGTATTATAAATTTGAGACCACATTCTGCTTTAAACAAGTACAGGAGGTGGACACGATAATATGAATACACTATGGTCTTAATCTCTCATGAAGAACAGCACCTCTGACAGAGTCTAAACAAACAATACACTTCACAAGAATACTGCTTGGTCTGCATATTTCATTCATATGTTCCTGCTGTTCAGTCCAACACAACCGCCCTGCCATTGCATCGACCTTTACGAAGCTCAAAATACTCTGTTTTTGTTGACATTGTCAAAAGTATTTACATTCAATTATATGTTCATTATAAAGGTCATATTTAAAGGTGGTGTTTAAAGGTTGTATTTACACACACAAAGGTGGCAGAGTATTAGGAATACAGTCCAGTATAACATCATCGCTTACTATGAGCTCAATACTGAAACAGATAATTTTGCTGAAACACATAATTTTATTAACAGTTTTTGATATGGACATTAGAAACATAAAAACTATAATAGAACAGCTGTTTTGGATTTACAAATTTACAGGTGTACCTAATAAGATGACCACTGAGTGTGTAGGGTTTTTTTTAAATACATTGCAAACAGTAACAAATATAAAATCACAATAAATGTGTATGATAGAAAAAGAAGTGACTGAACAGTGAAATACCTGCTGTACAGTAGAGTTTCCTCCATTAAGAATAGCTATGCCCAGCTTCAGAGTAGAGGCCACCATAGGACCCATCTCACCTGTGAAAAGGAACCACACACACAGAGGACACTAATTAGTCCTTTATCTGCCAGGGCCATTCAAAAGTCCATGTCTCACCCAACAATGAATCAGTGCACTTTAACTTTTAATTGAATATTATAGACTGTATATGAATGTCACCTGTTACCCACTGCTTTTTAGACACCTGCTTTGAAGCCTCAAATTTGGCATTTTGGCCATTTTGCATAACTTTAAGCCTTAATAAAATATAAATGGGTGAGTTATATAAAAATTCACCCCCCTACAGTTGTCATTAATTTTGAAATAAGCTATAGGGAATAAAACTGTTTTTCCTAACCAGGCTGTGAACATGTTTATTTCTACTGTAAAGTTGGGTATTTTAACATAGGGGTCTATGGGGAATAACTGGCTTTAGAGCCAGCCTCAAGTGGCCATTAGAGGAACTGCGGTTTTTGGCACTTCTTTGTTGGCCTTAATTTTTAAGGCTTAAAGTTGTGCATATTGCAACCTTGGTTATGTGATGTTTTGATGGCGTAACCTCAGATACACACTGTATGGCTGCTGCCACGGCTGTTGCTATTTTAGTGTTTTTTTTTTGTTTTGTTTTTTCAGTTTAGTGAAAGTCAAAAGACCAAATTAAAAGTGGACATCACAGTTACGTCACAGCAGTTGTGCACGCATACTAGTGGCAGAAAAACAGCAGACACCCGGAATAAAAATGTCTTCATGTGCCGCTAGCTGTCATAATAGGAATACAAAAAAAAAGATAACCTTAATATTTTTCACCGTTTGAAGCTAATCAAAGACCTTTATGGTTGCTAGAACAAAAATTAGTTGTCAAATCTTGGTAATAAACATTCTGGATGTGACTGCAAAGCACAAAACTGTATGCATTAAGAGATTTGTATGTCTTAGTTAATAATAATAGTAATTAAAAAATAGTAATAGTCTCTACGTTAATATAAACACAACTGCCTAAAAAAGTCATGTTCAGTGTTTGATTGTATTTTAAGACAAGTTTTTCCAGAAAGTACATATTGTGTTAATGGTTTGTCTGTTTTCATTCATTCATCTTCTAACCGCTTCATCCTCTTGAGGGTCGCGGGGGTGCTGGAGCCTATCCCAGCTGACATCGGGCGAGAGGCAGGGTACACCCTGGACAGGTCGCCAGACTATCGCAGGGCTGACACATAGAGACAAACAACCATTCACGCTCACATTCACACCTATGGACAATTTAGAGTTACCAATTAACCTAGTCCCCAATCTGCATGTCTTTGGACTGTGGGAGGAAGCCGGAGTGCCGGAGTAGGTATAACCAACCTTTGCTAGCGCTGATGGTTTGAAGCACCATCTCAGCAGCTCCACGGTCATGCAACCGAGCCTGCTGATACAACAGCTTCTGCTTCTCCATCTCCTTCTCCTATTTATGTAAACAAGATACATGTTGTGTATGCACATATACATGTTCACAGCCAAAACCATCATGGAGACTGACAGACAGACATGGAGAATGACTGATCACCTACTTCAAAACTCTTCACTTCCTCTCCATCCTCATCTTCTTCATCATGGCAACTCTGAGGGAGCAAAGATGAGAGTTAAATGTGGACAGCAAAGGGATGATATCTTGCAAAACAGATAATGTTCATATTTTGTGGAGTATTTTTAAAATATCCTTACTGTATATTTTTCTATCTCCATATTTATGTTTCTTGACTTTTCTCTTACTATCTTCTTACTATATAATGACGAAAACTCTGTCTGTGTGTGGGTGTGTCTGTTCTACATTTTTCTTCTCACTGACTTGGTCAATCCATGTGAAATTTGGCACAGTGGTAGAGGGTCATGGGAGGATGTGAATGAAGCAATCAATCCATCAATTGGCCAAAGGGGGGCGCTATAGCAACCGACTGAAATTGCAAACTTTGAATGGGCATATCTCATGTCCCGTATGTCGTAGAGACATGAAACTTTGCACAGAGATGCCTCTCCTCATGAGGAACAAATTTGCCTCAAGAACCCATAACTCCCAGTTATATAGATTTTCCGCCATTTTGAATTTTTTGAAAAACACTTAAAATTGATCTCTTCCTAGGAAGTTTGACCGAGCTGCATGAAACTTGGTGAACATAATCTAGGGACCAATATTTAAAGTTCTTACTTGGCAAAAGTTGGAAAACTAACTAAAACTGAGCTTCTATAAGGCAATGAATATTGCGGAGGGCGTGGCTCATCACGTAAAGGTGTATAACATCTCAAGGGTTTCACCGATTACCATGCAACTTTGTAGGCATATGACCACACATAATCTGAGGGGACCCGTCCATTATTGACCCGATCAAACAAAATGGGGGCGCTAGAGAGCTAATTTCTTATCTAGGCCTAACCGCCATATCGATTTTTACCAAACTTGGTAGATATGTAGAACAGGACATTTGTTTTTTTTTTCTAATTTTTGGTATGACTAAGTCATGGTATGGTATGCTGTACATTATCACGGAAACTGTCAATGTGTCATTCTGTCAGTCAGTCATTCTGTCTGTTCCATGTTTTTCTACACGCTGACGTGGTCAATCTATGTCAAACTGCACATAGGCATTGAGGATTGGCATAGGTAGAAGGTGACAAAGCTACTAATGGATATGGACTGGTACTTCTTTACTTTTCTCTTTACTGTTATGCATCAAACCACCTAAGCAAATTACTAGTATGTGAAAACCTACTTGGCAATACACCAGATTCTGATTCTTAGTAATGAAAAGGTTTCTAGTACTAGTATTAAGCAGCTGGTACCTTAGCCATGATGTCAGCATAGGCCATGTAGAGATTATCCTCATCCAGTTTACTGCAACAGGAAATACAAGCACACACATTAGCACAAGTTGAATGGCTACAAATACTTGGCACACATAACTCAACAGGTTTTATTATGTAGCTGCTTTTAAGAGGATAGTTAACCCTAAAATAAAACTATACATATTTTCCCCCTTACCTGTAGTGCTATTTATCAGTTGAGTTGAGCTGTTGCGCTCTGAAAAATAGGTGCTTGGGAATGCATGCATGCCGCGACGGCAACGTTCTGACGTTTGAGCACGTCTGCCATGTGTCTACATTGAAAACAATGAATCTGAGGGTGCAAAAAAGGTGGCATGTGTATGGCCCCTAATTGCGTCCTTGGCTGAGCTGTAACGTTAGCTAGCTCAGTGGTGCTTGGTGAGCTAGCATTGGATGCACGCATCATTCTGTGCAGTGATACGGTAACAGGTGTAGTTCAATAGAAAGAAAATAGTATCAACATGAATCTGCTCACAACAAGGTTTGTGAATTATCTTAAGTTACTGCATCATGACTTCTGGAAAGAGACACTGCTGCTGAGTTTCTCATTTTTTAATCTAGACTGATAATTAACACTATAGGTAAGAGGGACTAGAGCTACCGCCTTGCAGTTGTATGCCTCCAGTCAAGTTGCACTTACAATTTATATTCATGTCTGTAAAAACATGAATGCTTCACACACATCTTTACCCTAACCCCTAGTATTTTTTGTAAAATTTGTCATAATTTGTGTGTGAATTCTTCAGTTATGGCCAAAAAAAAAAAATTTGTGAGGTTACAGTGTCTGATCAGTTCATCGCTGGGTCTACGGGGATGTTTGTGCAAATTTTAAGAAATTCCTTTAGGGTGTTCTTGAGATATTGTGTTCACCAGAATGAAACAAATGGACAGCCTGAAAACATAATGCCACAGCTGTTGACAGCATGGAGGCATAAAATATTTTTGATTTTGGAGAAATGTCCCTTAAGCTTTTTTATGCAGCATTGACTCATATGACTATATGGCTATGCAAGGTACTGGTACTGTTGATCCAACTAAGAATCAAGCAGTGCTGAAAACAGCTTTTAGCTATTTTGAGCTAATGTTTTTGAATCAGTGCCGGCTGAAAACAATCAATGAGCAACCTCTCCCTGTGCGGCAGACTGTACCCACCTGATGTGAAACAGCAAAGACTAGAGAGATAAACACGTGACTGTTGAAGGGAGTTGAACATCAGTCAACAGTCAGACTGATCCAGATGCTTTTTTCAGGTGGTGGCAAGGATAAAACACCAGTAAATGCATAGCTTGAAATGGCCAGATAAAGACAGCCCTTCTTTTACTAGCCCTTGTAACTGTTAACATATTGACTGTAACTAATGCTGGAACAGAAACACTTGGTAGAACCTTGCACCTTACACATATATACATGGGAACCCACCACTTCTCTGTGAGGGCTGTTCTGCTGAACAGCTGAATGAGCTGATGCAACGGATCAATGTGTTTCACCCCCTCCTCTTCCTCAGATGGCTCCTGGTCTCCTGGTTTCTGAGATAAAAACACATTATCAATCACAGGCGACATTACAATACACTGAGAATAGCCTTCAATAGCCTCAGAGTACAAGAAATTCTGCCGGGGGTCAAAATAATGCAATTTGTCTTACATTTGTATTAAAATTAACTTACAGCGAGATCCTCTATGAGTTTATCTTCAAAGTAATGTTCCTCTGCCTCAATCCAGGACTTCTCATAGCCCTGCAGGAACAGGTTTACAGCCCGATGCCTAGTTTGGGGGAAAATGGGTAAGAATAAAAACTTCCTCACAAGATAGACCAGACCTACAGTTTACACACATGCACACTCTGTATATTAGAATTGCGGGATTTTTTAAATATTTCCAGCCGGCCACCGTCAGCCCAACAACCAGTGCTGATATGTGTGTTCTGTCCAGTTATTTTGATTTAAATGAGTAATGAGTTACCCCCACTTAAAAGGACAGACTATCACAGACTATTTTTGTGCACGCAGAATAAAAGGTTACATTGTTCTTGGAATGAAGAAAACAGTAGACGTGTTAAAAGAGAATATATAAAACAAATGACGATGAATTTGGCCAACTGCCTGTTGCCGATCTATTTTGTTCAACTGCCAGACCCTAGTGTATGAGTGCGTTAACTAAAAAACTACATATGTAACTGTACCTGGGCAAGTTATAGAGCGGCGCCATCCTGAAGCAAGCAACTACTGCTCTCTTCCTCTGTTTGGACAGCAGTTTGTGCCACACAGCCTTCTTACTGCGCTGAGGATGTTCAACCTAAACACACAAACTCAACCAATAACTATGGCAGTCTTTCTCCTAACACAGCTCACCATCAGACGTGCTTTTGTTTATTTTTGGCCTTAGAGGACCTTATCATTATTAAAGTTTCCCTCAGAGGTGGCTGCAAGAGGAGCACAAATATACAGTTCATCAACCCAAACGTGATTATATAGAGCTGTAGATATTATATGGGTAGTTCCAATTATTGAAATGCGATGTTGCAAATGTCTTCTGACCTGGGTCATCTTTTATTCTTCTAATAACACACACACACACACACACACACACACACACACACACACACACACACAAACACCTGGTCTAGGTGGAAGAGGACATGAGCGATCTCCAGGACTCTCTCCACAGTCTTCTCTGGGTCAGAGGTGTCCTCATAGTGATTGGGGAGGTCTCTGTACAGAGCCATCTGCCAACGAATAGCTGGGTCCTCCAGCTGTGCAAGACACACATACAGTCACAAACACATGCGTTACAATGTGTGTCAAAGATGTGGACCACTATGAACTTTTAGATCGATTAAATGTGGTAGATTTGAGCTACAAATGTTGTAGCTGTTACCATTTAGTCTATCCACTATAAAACATTTTTATTTCTCTTGTGTAATATAAAGCATAGAGTTACGTTCAGTTTATACCAAATATATATATCTACTTGCAGTACATACACTCTTAATTCTCAAGCTTAAAGTATTCCTACCTTTCCCTGTAAATGGAGATTATTCCTGATGATCTCTCGAACTTCTTCCTCCGTATCTTTCTGTGAACAGAGAAAATGCATGATTTTTTTGTGACACAAAGCCAACCATTAAATAATAGGCCTTGAATGACATAAAACAATTGTAATGAAATCATAAGCAAAAAATACATATGGCAAATTAAACATGTATGTGTTGGTGGTATGATGTAACTTGAACTATTTGACCTAAAGTAAATGTGAGGGATGTTCTTATTAATCTATGAAGTTGTATAAATTCATCAACTCAAACTCATACAGCCCCTTGTCCCATACATATCAGAAAAAAAACAGCAATTTTCACAGTCTAGTAGACAAGTGATGTTTTCCTACCTGGGTAAAGCGGTTCTTGGCCAGTGCGATGAGCTCTTGCTCTCCGGGGGCACAGATGTTGAGTCCAACAGGCAGCAGGCGCTTCAGAGTGGCAACTATAAGACTTGTCTGCATCGAGTATCGATCCCCCTTCCGCTTCATCTTCTTCCTCTCCTGGTCTGACACTATTCCCTGAGACAAAGTCAAACATCAGAAGACAATAAATGCATACACTGGTCTATTAAGTGTTGTGTTATCTTTTCCATTATTTTCATATACTTCACCCCCCAAATAACCATTTGTATATCATTTGTTTGAAATTTGATCATGTTTGACATTGTCGCCCATATTTAATGTTTAATAAACTAAACTTTACAGCACTTCACTGAAACCCCACCTCCAACTAGTGTTTTGGAGCTGTTGAGAAAGGAGAACTGTTGTGCAGCTGCATATTTTCAGGGGAATCACTGTTTTTGCATTTTATTTTGATAACAGTCTATTTTTATGATACTGCTTGTGACATCTCAAATGTGGCTTTGACTTGCAACTGAAAACATGTTTCCATTTCATAGAAAATACCGAGACATATATTGTGTATCGCCAGACAGCCTGTAAATACAGAGATATGAATTTTGTCCTTAATGCCCAGCCCTTCAGTGTGAGCAAAGAATCCAAAAACTGAGAAGATTATTGATGAATTGAAGTCATTGGGTTCACATGTAACAACAGCAAAATATACCAAAACACCAGTTTACAAACTCTCACACAAGTGGTGCAGTATAATCAAAGTCTCATTTTTACAGACTTATGCTAAGTACTTCCCAACAGACAGTCCTTTCTGATGGGGAAAACTTATCTATGCTTTCCTCAAAGCCAGACTCCATTGACAGAAACTGTAATTTTACCTTACTAAGCTGAGCTTCTGGACTGCCACTGCCTCCATCAGTTTGTGTTTGTTTTATTGTGTGAATTTGGTGAATCTGAACTAACCCTTTAAAACACCAAAGTCACACAACAACACAAACAAACTAACTGATTGAGGCAGCAGTAGTCCAGCGACTCCTGTGTTTAAATTACTGCTTTTGTCAGTGGAGTCTGGCTTTGAAGAAAGCATAGACAAATTTTACTTTCAGTTTAGTTTTTAAGAGTAAAGTTTTAGCAAACGTGCATGTGTTTGGGAGGTACTGAGCATACACCTGGATAAAGACAATGGATTATACTACACCAGTTGTTTAAGAGTTTGTAAACTGATGTTTTGATATAGTTTCTCTGTTGTAAAACATGGAGTTGTAGGACTTCAATCCATCAAGAATTTTTGATTTCTTCATTCACCATGGAGGCATGCAAGAAAATAAGGGTTTCTTCCAGAACACAGGGTGAGTAATTGATATACCATTAGTCATTTGGAGGGTGAACTATTCCTTTAAATGTGCACTGACACAACACAGAAGTGACAAGCAACAAACTTCTGACATGTAAACCTTGATTCATCCCTTCTATCCATGTGTCCATACCTTGGACATCTTACACTTGGTGTCAGTGATGAGGAAGGACATGTTGTTGATTTCATTCTGGACCACAAAGTTCTGCTCTTCTCTCTTGAAGTTCTGCAGAAAGATGACAACATTCATCACTCCAAGGTCTTACTGTTGTGCTGTCTGATGCTGTATAAGCTTCAGACTCTTGGGTTAAAAACAAGGTCACACACACACACACACACACACACACACATATATATGTATATATATATATATATATATATATATATATATATATATATATATATATATATATATACATATATGTATATACATACATATATGTATATACATACAGTACAGGCCAAAAGTTTGGACACACCTTCTCATTCAATGCGTTTTCTTTATTTTCATGACTATTTACATTGTAGATTCTCACTGAAGGCATCAAAACTATGAATGAACACATGTGGAGTTATGTACTTAACAAAAAAGGTGAAATAACTGAAAACATGTTTTATATTCTAGTTTCTTCAAAATAGCCACCCTTTGCTCTGATTACTGCTTTGCACACTCTTGGCATTCTCTCCATGAGCTTCAAGAGGTAGTCACCTGAAATGGTTTTCCAACAGTCTTGAAGGAGTTCCCAGAGGTGTTTAGCACTTGTTGGCCCCTTTGCCTTCACTCTGCGGTCCAGCTCACCCCAAACCATCTCGATTGGGTTCAGGTCCGGTGACTGTGGAGGCCAGGTCATCTGCCGCAGCACTCCATCACTCTCCTTCTTGGTCAAATAGCCCTTACACAGCCTGGAGGTGTGTTTGGGGTCATTGTCCTGTTGAAAAATAAATGATCGTCCAACTAAACGCAAACCAGATGGGATGGCATGTCGCTGCAGGATGCTGTGGTAGCCATGCTGGTTCAGTGTGCCTTCAATTTTGAATAAATCCCCAACAGTGTCACCAGCAAAACACCCCCACACCATCACACCTCCTCCTCCATGCTTCACAGTGGGAACCAGGCATGTGGAATCCATCCGTTCACCTTTTCTGCGTCTCACAAAGACACGGTTGGAACCAAAGATCTCAAATTTGGACTCATCAGACCAAAGCACAGATTTCCACTGGTCTAATGTCCATTCCTTGTGTTTCTTGGCCCAAACAAATCTCTTCTGCTTGTTGCCTCTCCTTAGCAGTGGTTTCCTAGCAGCTATTTGACCATGAAGGCCTGAGTCGCGCAGTCTCCTCTTAACAGTTGTTCTAGAGATGGGTCTGCCGCTAGAACTCTGTGTGGCATTCATCTGGTCTCTGATCTGAGCTGCTGTTAACTTGCGATTTCTGAGGCTGGTGACTCGGATGAACTTATCCTCAGAAGCAGAGGTGACTCTTGGTCTTCCTTTCCTGGGTCGGTCCTCATGTGTGCCAGTTTCCTTGTAGCGCTTGATGGTTTTTGCGACTCCACTTGGGGACACATTTAAAGTTTTTGCAATTTTCCGGACTGACCTTCATTTCTTAAAGTAATGATGGCCACTGGTTTTTCTTTAGTTAGCTGATTGGTTCTTGCCATAATATGAATTTTAACAGTTGTCCAATAGGGCTGTCGGCTGTGTATTAACCTGACTTCTGCACAACACAACTGATGGTCCCAACCCCATTGATAAAGCAAGAAATTCCACTAATTAACCCTGATAAGGCACACCTGTGAAGTGGAAAACCATTTCAGGTGACTACCTCTTGAAGCTCATGGAGAGAATGCCAAGAGTGTGCAAAGCAGTAATCAGAGCAAAGGGTGGCTATTTTGAAGAAACTAGAATATAAAACATGTTTTCAGTTATTTCACCTTTTTTTTGTTAAGTACATAACTCCACATGTGTTCATTCATAGTTTTGATGCCTTCAGTGAGAATCTACAATGTAAATAGTCATGAAAATAAAGAAAACGCATTGAATGAGAAGGTGTGTCCAAACTTTTGGCCTGTACTGTATATATATAGCATTAAGCAGGGACTTTGTAACAGCTCTATAGTGCAATCACTGTTGAAAACATTTTAAATCAGCTGCATGTTATTGTGTTTCTTTGTAACCCCCTGAGTGACTTTCTTACATGAGACTTGGCCCAGAAGATGAAAACCTCGGCCACCATGCGAAACAGCTCTTCAGCCTCTGGGTTGGACTCTTTCAGCCACCTGGCCCTGTCAGTATATCAAGACAGTTTAATTCATAGTGGCAATACTTAAAGGTTCCCTGTGGAGTTTAGACCTGTTATGTGCCAATGGTTTAACACTATACACTGATCAACAGGTAGCGATGACAAAGACAGGGAAGAGGAAGACTGGAAGCTAATAAACATGGATGTAAACACTGCTGGATTTAAAATACTTAAATCACAAATGTTTAATGGCGAAGGAAATACACTCAACATGTTTGCTTAACATGCTCAAGGATACACACAGTCTCATTCATGAAATGTTTGTAAATATGTGCGTAGATTTGCACATAAAAAACATTGGTTCTAAAAACCTACACCGCCTTCATGAGCCCTGTGAAAACCCAGACTTGATCATGGGCATGTGTGTATGTTCATGAATACCAATCAATTTTAAACTGATAGTGTACTCCTGCTAGTCAGTAATTAGCATACATCCCCACCCATGATCACCAGTGACCACCATATATGTAGGTGATAATTACTATGGATAGGTGCATCCTGTCAACCTGCGAACACAGAGCATACAAAGGAGAGATAAAGAAAGAAAAACGTTTCCGACCTTGAGATTGAAATTATTATTATTTTTTTAAAATATATTTTATAGGGCATTTTGCCTTTATTGTACAGGACAGGTAAGTGTGGGGGGGGACATGCAGCAAAGGGCCACAGGCTGGATTTGAACCCGGGCCGCTGCGGCAACAGCCTTGTACATGGGGTGCCTGCTCTGCCACTGAGCCACCAATGCCCCGGGATTTAAATCATTTTCTCTCTCCTGATTGATACAGGTTGGAAAGGGATGCCAGAAATGTAGAAAACACATGTATTAAGTCAATTTAAATAACTCATTCACATTTTTAATCTTTTGTCATGTTTTACTTACATGTTTCAAAGGCATTTATGTACTGTGAACATAACAGAGCACAATACAAATTAAAATTGTAATTTTTAATAATGCCAGGCAATATTCCTTATTTACACAAGCACTTCAAGCACTCAGAAGCATTCAGAAGCAGGTGTAGATTTTGTAAATACCTATGAAAAGATAAGAGCTACTAACATATTGATGAATTGCCAAAATACACGCTAATTTCCTTCTGCAAACAGTTTACACACAAATTCATTCTGCTTACATTTCATGAATGAGACCCAGTGTGTTCTGGTGAGTAACATTGAATTTAAACATAACTTCTATTTGTTTACAGAAAAACTCCACAGGGTCCCTTTACTGTAAGAAAAACAAAGTCCTTATATTGTAGACACAGACTACTAGTCCCCATATCCCTCATTCTTTCTTCAAAATAAATTAAACATGCAGCTTATCATTATTTATACAGAGCATCTACAGGACAAAAACATACAGGCAAGTATCACATTACAGTAAGTGATGTAATAAGCGCACTGTACCTGTTGTAGTCAACAAATCTTATGAGGAGAGGGTAGAAGGCGTACAGGTCTCTAACCAGTATGGTGAATTGGTCCATGATGAGAAGCTCTGTCTCTGACATCTCCCCCCTCCCCTCTGCCTTGCTGTGTTCCTCATCCATCAGCACAACTGCTGCTTTCTACAGGACACAGTAACACACAGCTTTCTCTCCATTTCAACAACAAATATACTGTCATCCTAGTGGTAGTATTAGGAGTAGTATTACAGTCCTACTTTGCAAAAACATTGCATTAGACTTACAAACTTACTGTTACATTATTTAAAGCTGGGGTAGGCAGTTTCATTTTTGGTGTCATTAGGCAAACATTCTATAATAAACTTAGTATAATGTAATTCAAATCGACTGAAAGAAAAACTGGACCTCTGCACCTCCTCATGACTCTTATTTTCCAGGCTTTAGAAAATCTAGACTGTGGCAGGAGACCCTGGCCAATCACAGGTCATTTCAGAGAGAGGGAGCTCCTATTGGCTGTCCTACAAATGCAGATGCAAATGCGCATCCCTTCTGTGAAAACCTGATTTAATGGTATAGAATCCTGCAGAGAAAGTTGCTATTTGCAAGAGCCTAAAATCACAGTGTGTCCTCTGCCTCTGTCTCTGTCGCTGCAGATCAACTCACTGGGAGGACAGCTGGCAGCAGTTCCGGAGACTGACCCCTAGTCAGCAGCCACAGCAACCCGACTGCAGCCAATGCAAACCCCACATCCTGGGGACTGGACAGCCCTGACTCCTCATCAGATCAGCAAGCTTTCTGTTGCTGTCATTACACAGGTTAGACCCAATGCTGCCACTGACCATCAGCCCACTGTGAAACCTGGCACTGAGGGGTTTGTGCCAGCAGAAATGGAGTTGCTGCAGCTGCTGATGAAAGTTCCAGTTTCAGAACTGCTGTCCACTGTCCTCTAAGGCAAGTAGTTCACAGTGGCAGGGAGCAACTGCTGTACAAGTGAAAGATTAAGTAAATCAGTGTATGGAAAAAGCCTAAACTACCATATGAAGTGTGTGCATTTGCACATGGTCGTCTGGTGGGAGGGGCTTAGGACACAGAGTGGAAAGCTGTACAGGGTGGGTATATTTTGCCAGGTTTTTTTGCCTTTCCAGATTTTTGCCTACCCCAGCTTTAAGTCACTGCTTGCACATCTCTGATAGCTTAAGATGGTATCAAATGAACATATGTATATACTGTGTGTGTTTTTTAAGTCCACCAATATTCTAATGAGCTAAATAACAATCTTTAACATAATAAAATGACAGGACTCACTTTTTTGAGTTTCTCCATCAGAGGCAGAAAATGGGTCTTGAGCAGCTGGGCTTTGGCCTTGCTGATGATTGGCTGAGAGAAGACTTTGAAGCAGGAAAAAGAGACAGGGTTTAATGACTAAGCATAAAAAAGAATTGTGTATATGTGTGTCGAGGTGACTGATGCGGTGTGGCAATTCAAACCTTTTCATGCCACCTGGAATTATATTTAAGACAATTATATAGAAAAAAAAAACCTGACAACATTACGTAAAAAATATGTCATTATCACTCACACACACACACACACACACACACACACACACACACACACGCACACAGAGTTTACCAGCTAGCCTTTTCATCCAGGCTCCTTCATCTATTCCCAGGTTGTTGTAGATGATCTTGAGGATGTTTCCCAGCAGAGTGTTCATGTGTTCAGATGTCACCGAGGTGCAACAGCTGTCAGCTTTGTCTGGATTGCTCTCTGGTCCATGCTCCCACCAATGAGACATGTAGCTGCACAACATCGGCAACACCACCTAGAGAAAATGGAAAAAAAACATGCTACAATCATAAGGTTTATGTTGAGTTTTGTTAACCTCTGTGGGGAAATCAATCTTCTGCATTAACCCACTGAGCTATTTAGTAGCAGTGGTCAGCCAATGGGCACCTCAGGTGTGGCAGCTCGGGTTTAGTGGTATGACAAAAAACAGAGCACCTTGAGGGAAACAAACTCATGTGGATAGGGGTACAACAGATAAAAAGTTGATGTGTATTTTCAAGTTTGTTAGTTAGTTATATGTCCCACCTCCATAACATGGGGCATCTGAGTGTATCGCATGCCAGACTCTGCCAGCTCCATGATCTCCTCCAGGCACTTGTCTAAGTTTGGGATCAGAGGACAAACCTCCCCCACCTGCCCTGGAAGACCTAGAGCTGAGAGGTGGAAAGACAATGTACTTAAACAATGAATATACACATCAATATATAGCTCAATAATTACACACACACTCACACACACACACACACACACACACACACACACACACACACACACACATACGCACAATTAACTTTGCATTTCAAGCAGAAGCTACGTAGCGTGCCTGCTAACACTATCACTGGTTTCCACAAGATGTTACTTTCTGCTCATGCCATATCAACACCTGCTGAGTAATTTCTGAACAGTCAATGCTGTGTTTGTCCTCCATTAGAAAGGAAGAGATCTATCTGGACTTATCAGTCTTTTATGGTTGTGGTGATGGTAAATGACCAGACTGCCATAACTAACAGCAACTGATGGTCGTGATATCTAAGTGCTTTAGACGTTTCTCTGTCATTTGAA
Organism: Epinephelus fuscoguttatus; assembly: GCF_011397635.1. NCBI lineage: Eukaryota > Metazoa > Chordata > Actinopteri > Perciformes > Serranidae > Epinephelus > Epinephelus fuscoguttatus. Next base: position 5,269,500 of record NC_064771.1, on the reverse strand, counting down.
TCTCACAGTAACACACGATGAGCTCAGTTACTAAGACACTGTAATTCTCAGAGGATACAACTACCTCAAGACTTGTATTCATTGACTTGATGTTATTCCATCCTCTCATATTTGTAGAATTCAAGTGCACAGAGTGGCTAACATTGAAATACATATCATACTCATGCGTACCTGTTCTGTCTTTAGTTCCTTTGCTGTTGTAGATAGAGAAGCTGTTGAACTTGTTGATGTGAGGCTCAAGGAATGCAACAGGAAAGGCTCCTGAGAAGGCAGCTAAACACTTCCCTAATGCTGGACGCTGTCTGGAGAGGAGGATAGGATAAGATAGGATGGGATGGGATGGGATGGGATAGGATGGGATGGGGTAGGGTAGAGTAGGGTAGGGTAGGGTAGGGTAGGATAGGATAGGATAGGATAGGATAGGATAGGATAGGGTGGGGTGGGGTAGGACAGGAAGAAAGGAGACAAGAGGAAACAGCAAAGGAGAGGAGATAAATATTTTTTTCATTATTATTATTTCCATATCAATCATATATTGCTTTTGTTCATAAACTGTAATAATATGCAAGATTGCCTATTTTTTGTTAACATGCTAAAAACCATAAACTATTCAGACAGGCAGCTTTGTAATATTGTTTCGTAATATTACATTTGGTGATATTGTTTAATAAGTTTAGATTAGCCTTTCCTTTCTCTTGTCTTATACATTTAGGAAACTCAAAATTGTGAATTTGTAACTAAACCAGTGTTAACTGTGTTGGTCTTTCGTCAGCTATTAGAAATACCATGGATTGTTAATTGCCTCTGTTTCATCTTACTTAATCTGCTTCCTGTGTTTAAATTTCAACATCTTTATCTCCTGGTTCAGACACTGGGTTTGAAAACTGTTTGCCAGTGTTTTCCTCAAACTGAAAAGATGCCGTTAGGGACCATATGCTGACTCCTGTCATTTGCAATGCAAAGACTATTACAGGAGGAACATTTGTGCAGTGTGAAATTCAGATGAACTGAACACAAATAAACTGCAGGTAAACCAGATATAGTGCAGGAGGAGGCATTTGGATTTTATGAAGCTCAGCACTGGGTGTGTTTTTTACAAGGTAATAGTGAATTAGCAGTGATAATGTGTTTGTTACAAGTTTTACAGTCACAGCTGTAGCACATCTGCAATGTTAAATTAATTCATTCCTCTCATTCTGCCATAAGTATTTTACACACAATGAAATACTGAGCTTGCTGGGTAAAGAAGTAGAAGTACATCAGCACATTAATGGGGTTCTTATGCTGGTCTCTTTTCTCTTTTTAACACACATTTGGTTTCTTATTGGTTCAAACAGTTTATGGCTGTGCGATTTCTCTGTCACAATTACGCTGGGTCTGCTCCATTTCAGTATGCCTGTGCACCACTTAACGTGTAATGGTGATGGCCGATAAGTGCTTAAATGGAATGTAATCTGTCAGCCAGCAGCAACCATGTAACTGTCAGCTGACAAAACAAACATTAATGTCAGCCTACAGGGCAAAAACCATGGTAGCTTTCCCTGCTGACCAATAATTGCCTGTATGGATAGTAATGTTCACAGTATGATTTTATGTAACCTGGATGACATTCATCAGTTCTCTGTTTTATCAATCTCTCTTGACTTGTTTGTGTTTGCATGGGCTACGTGGTCATGGTGACATATATGCTGCGCTCGCCGCTAAAATTTAGTGGAGTGGATTACCTGTCAAATGGTGTGCAGACTCCACCTACTCAGCACAAAGCAGGCGTACACTGGCGTGGTAATGGTGCGGAATCACAGCATGCAAAGTTTGGGTGTTGTCATAGTAACATAAGATGTGGCTTTGTAGCTTTGCTATTTTCGCAGATGTTATGTTGGTATGCTGATTTTGAGTTGTATTCGATGCCCTCTGTAAACTCAAATACTCTTCACAGTACATGTAAACTTCCATACAAATGTGGAACAAACGTGATTATATGACAGGTTATTGTACCTTCAATATGGTACATGTGTACTGTAGGGTTTACTGTACCTCTCTACATAGATGCTTTTGTTGGTTCCCAGAAAATAGAGGCTGTTGAGGATTCTGTAGCAGGAAACCTGGACATCATCCACTGAGAGAAAGAGAGGTGAACAAAAAAAGATGTTTGCAGTTTACATTTCAGGGAGTTCTCTTCTTTGATTTTAATGAAAAATAAAAATAAAAACATTTTTCCTGTAAATGACCAACTATTACATTTTTCATCAGAACTGAACATGAAATTTCATGCTGGAAATGTGATATTACCCATTAGATACAATTTTTAACCGATATGTAAATACATGAATTTGTTCTTTAAGAAGAAAACATTTGAAACATTCACTGTTTGGATTTCACCGTCGATGCCTCAAGCCAACATAATGAGTAGCACAAGTCAATACGCACATATGAGGTCTTCTCCAAACATGTTTTGTCCAATGTGTTCGAACAGAGAGGAGAGGACGGGCAGCAGAGCGAAGGTGGTGTAGTTGATAATCTGAGTGACACCTCGTGGCTGCTCTCTGCTGTGGGTGAACTGGCCCAACTTCAGGTTCTCCTGTGTCTTCTCCAGATCTTCTGCTGCACTGTCAAAGTACAACCGTAATGCTGCCTTCACTGACTCCAGACCAGTCTTCATCACTGTCCTGATAAATGGGGAGAGATAGGTTTCACATTATCTTTACAAGACTGACATCTTCCAACCTGATGTATTCTACAGATCCTGATAGGGGCCGAATGGGCGTTTGCCCAGGCGCCATAGGGGGGTGTCGCCCAGGGCGCCATTTAGGCTAGAACTGCCACTGCTGGAAACTGTCGGGAAACTGTTCGACTTCACTGTGGCTTTTTGTCACCGCCTCCTGCTGCAGCAGCCTGATATTGTCCACTTTCCAGTTCATCTCGGACAAGCGCCCTGAAACTCATTCAAAGCTCTGGCTCATCACTGTGAGTTATACTCACATACGGTTAGAATACGGGTAGGATGGCCTGCTCTGGCCACCCACTCTCTCATTAGTACACCTTTTTATATGAGGCAATTCTTGAGCTGCTCCCAAATTACCTGTGTGTCAATGCAGAAAAGTGCCAGATAATCCTCTTTGCTTTCTCAGGACTTTTTTATGTACAAAACCGGAAAAAGTCCATTCGTGTATTTTGCACCCTTGGCTGCAAAATGACTTGAAACTCAATGAGTTAATCTAGCTAAATGCCTTTAAATACAGAATGAAAGAATCAGAGGCAGATTCCATAGAGGCCCATTTATGCTCAACGTTAAATACGGATCCGGATACGGACGGAGCCTTCTGTGTGTGCTCTGCATTCATTTCGTCCATATTTCTGCCCGTTTCTATCAAGCTTACGGATACGGGCCAAACGGAGCAGTACCACCGGAAACCGTGGGGGCAGTGTTGCTGTCACTATCCAATATGTAGCTCTCTCTCTCTCTCTCTCTCTCTCTCTCTCGTATTCTATTACTGCATCTTGCTAACTCAGCCATTCTGGATGTCACTAACTCGGCTTCTTCTCCGGAGCCTTTGTGCTCCACTGTCTCTCAGATTAACTCATATCGCAGCGGTGCCTGGACAGCGTGACGTGTGTGGTTGTGCTGCTGTCGTGGTCCTGCCAGATGCCTCCTGCTGCTGCTGCCATCATTAGTCATTAGTCATACTTCTACTGTTATTATACACATATGACTATTGTCACACATGTATACTGCCAGATACTAATATATACTTTCAACATATTGTACCACAGTAGCCAGAACTATAACTATAATATTATTACTTTCAATAATGTTGTTGTAAGCTACTGTCATTACCTGCATCTCTCTCTCTCTCTCTCTCTCTCTTTCTCTGTCTCATTGTGTCATGTGGATAACTGTTAATTTGTTATGCTGATTTGTTCTGTACGACATCTATTGCACGTCTGTCCGTCCTGGAAGAGGGATCCCTCCTCAGTTGCTCTTCCTGAGGTTTCTACTGGTTTTTTTCCCCGTTAAAGGGTTTTTTTGGGGGAGTTTTTCCTTATCTGCTGCGAGGGTCATAAGGACAGAGGGATGTCGTATGCTGTAAAGCCCTGTGAGGCAAATTGTGATTTGTGATATTGGGCTTTATAAATAAAATTGAATTGAATTGAATTGAAATAACAATTCAATTTCTCTCATCGGCAGCACTAGAGAAAAGAATTCTCCGTCCTCCAGTCGCGATGTATTTAACGGCCTCACCAACCACTGCCTCCTACAACGCTGCCTCTGTTTTTGTCTTTTATGCAAGAGGTACATTATCAATATCTCCTCCTCAGTCGCCATGTTTGTTTTTGAGTTTGTTGTTGTCATAAACTTTTGATGCTGGGCTGCCTCCTGGTGGATATATTGGTTAACATCCATGCCAACGTAAAGGGTGCATGGAAGTATGTGGGCAGTGACGGTAACATCGTTTGAAACGGACGTATACATTTTTGTACGTAAAGGGAGCATAAATGAGCCTTAAGATGTCAGTGTTTTTAATAGAGATGCATCTATTAGTCTACTGGTGACCAGAATCAGGCAATTTTCAGCTTGACCAGCAATGACCCCTGAGTGGTCTGTCAGTCTCAAAATTGTGTGCCGATTAAATTTACATGCATACCGCACAGCAGTTCTCGTGGCAGGCACAGCAGCACAGAAAGTAACTGTGCTGCTGCTAGCTGCAGTAGTGGGGATTAATGCACCATAGACTTGGTTAAGACTTCACCATGCTAACCAGGCTAGCAGCTAGCATAAGGGTTAGCTCCACCCTCTCTTACAAACATGGTCACTTCTGGCTCCAAAAATCCAAGATGGCATTGACCAAAATGCCAAACTCAATGCTTCAAACTAAGAGTCCACAAACCAATGGGTGATGTCACAATGGCTAAGTTAGTTATACAGTCGGTCCTTCAGCATCATCCCTGTTGTAATGACAAGGGGCAAACACACACACAGACATATAGGCTACAACTTAGTTAATGTCTTTCCTCACCTGGCATCCAGGCTTTGTCCCAGTATCTGCAGACAGTTGACGATGGATGTAGCATTGTTACCTGAAAAGTAGACAGGATCACTTAATACAGAGAGTGTGCACATACTGGGTAGGGTTTGAGGTTCCTGTCTGTCAGGTATGTGAAGAGTCAAACACTACAGAGCACTAACACAACAAAACAACAGCCCTGTTCAAACCAACACGTAAGAGTTGTCTGTCTGATGGAATACACATCTGAAGAACACATCTGTCATGTATGTTCTTCAGATAATAATACAGCAGAACATCATGTTCAAAGCAAAAATATGTTCTTTTAAAAAGTGATGATATTACAAGCTTATTAATTCCAGGCTTTTTTGCTGTCAACAGTACTGGAAGCAAAATCCTGACAGCCTGATAAATATCAATAAAAAACTATTTTTTTTTCCCACAAATGTGTCTGTCTGTTTCCAGTTGTATCAAAGGTAGAACATCTTTTTACTTTGAGGAGAATGACACGGTGAAATGCTCTCAGCACATGATATGGTATAACAAGTTTCACTACACACCACACACAGCTGCTGAGCAGAGGACGAGTATACACACAACTATGGTATCATGCATGCATGTGCACACACACACACACACACACACACACACACACACACACACACATACACACACTCCTGTACACACTATTTAAGGATGTTCTAGAGCTTTTTCATGTTCATCCTCTATCTGTTTCTCCCAAACACACTGCTGTCATTTATGATCACAGTTTAATATCAACAATAGATGCAGGATAACTTATTCTATAAACTGTCTCACATGGAAGAAGTTTCAGCGTGTAGTATGTTTAGATCTTTGCACAGTCCTCAGTACAGATCACACAAATATATATTGGTTTAACCAACTGTTAAAAATATAGTACTGAGTTATATTCAGTTTCTGAGGTCTGATTTTAACCTTTAAAGGTAAACTGTGGCGCTTTTGAATACCAGTAGCACTAAGTATCCATGTCCATACATGAGGGTCCCTGTTTCGTTTTTTCTTATGCACACAGCCAAGAAACACAGCAACGTGCCAAAAAAGGCAGGGAAGAAGAAGTCTGCTATCAAGTAAATATGGATGCAAACAATGCAGATTTCAAACTTCTTTAGAAAGTCAGCTTGTTTAAAGTTTTATGAGGGAAAAAATGCATTCAGCATGCTTGGTAGTCCTCAAAGGCACACGGGATGTAAACAAAAAGACTTACAAGACCTGAAGACCATGATAGCTTACAGTATGAATTTCGTCTTAAACAAGTGATGGATACACAATGGTAAATACGAACCTGATTAATAGTACTGCTCTATCATTAAAAACATAGCAAGAAAAAGTTCTGCTTATGCTTGGCTTCCATTATTTATACCTTGTTTAGTGCTGAGGTGCTTGACTATGATAAACACCAGGATTGAAAGTTTTTAAACAACACTCAGCCCTACCAGTGACAGATGACCAGCTGAATGCAAATATATGGAAAATACGAAATGACATGATGGTTCATGGACTTACATGATGACAAGAGGTACCAGAATGCACCCAATATCACTGGTCACTTTACACCAGCAATCACTTAATCAGCAGCATATGGGAGACTATGATGTAACGACTTACAAACTGCAATAACTGTTTTTTGTCCACTTGGGGCAGCGTAAACAAGCTGTAAACAAGTAATAACCAGTAACAAGAATGAGTAAAACCACATAGACGCCCATCATAACCCCAGATTTTTTCATTTTTTTCATGTTTTCAGTTCATGAAAGTTCATTTTTGGATCATCTAAAAAAGCCTTGATCAGCCTTTGGCTTTACTAAAAGACATAGTTTTCTGCCAGGTATATCTGTTTTAATGGTTTTAAGGCTGTTTTCTGCAAGTGAAAATACGAATTAGCATTATCATGGTTAACTATAGCTCTAAATGCAGTGTGTTACCTAAGCTAGCAGCTGGCATTGGTGTTTGCTATACTCTCTAACTTCACTTTTGGCTCCAAAAATCCAAGTTGTGATGGCCAAAATGCCAAACCCAGGGCTCAAAATGGGAGTCCACAAATCAGTGGGTGATGTCATGGTGGCTGTGTCCATTATTTTATACTGTCTAGTTTACATTACCTAACATTTTAGCTGTCCAAAAAAAAAAAAAAAAAAAAAGTTCAGTGTTTGGTTGTACTAAAAGACCCTCTAAGGAGTCAGGTATTCTGTTTTGCCAGTAAGTAAATTTGGTTTCAGTGATTTTAAGCCTGTGTTTTGCTAGTAAAATTTAGCATTAGCATTATCACAGTTAACCATAGAATGTAAATGGCCCATGCATTACATATGCACAATTCATTATGCTCTGCATTTCATCAGGGTTCCCTTCATTCACTTACCCTTGGCCCTTGGTATTATGTAACAGCTTGCATCAAACAGAGGCCTTCAGTTTTTCAGACAAATGGAATGATACTTATGATGGCAGCTGGGATTCCTCCAAGGGCAAGTGTCAAGGGGAAGTCAACAAGGGCATGTTGATCAACTAATGGAACGCAGCCATGATCACTTATGGCTCCAAAAATCCAAGACAGCAACAGCCAAAATGCCAAAGTCAAGGCTTCAAAACCAGAGTCCACAAACTGATAACTGACGTGACAGTGGCTACGTCCATCTTTTTATACAGTCTATGGTTGTGACTCAACACTGACATATCACCTTTTAAGTTGTAACGCCTAACATGTGGAGTGTAGATAATGGCATTTTTCTCTGAGACCAGGAACAGCTAGAGATAATGTGTCATTTGTTTTACTACAAATTGCAAAAAATAATTATAATAAATAAATATTAATATTATAATAACAACAATAATAATAAAGAGACTTCCCTATAAATCTTACTTTTTCTCTCAAGGACACATCTATAGCAAACACAGTACTCTGGGGCCAACATAATATGTAACCACTCGTACTGCAGTCATATTCACTCAGAACCACAGCAGAGAAGGAGCAGAAGTTGAAGCAGTAGGCATGAACGTCCTTACCAAATAAGGATATCCTATGTCTGACAAGAACTCCTAGTTTGCAGAAAAGACTGAAAAGATTTGATGAAAGGAGAGAAGAGGTAGAGAGGGAAGCAGAGGACGAGATAAAATAGTGTGAGACAATCAACCAAGAGAAAGACAAAGAGAGAGCAGGAGAGATATAAAGGCACACAGCCTGTCATACACAGGGAGTACATTAAATATAGCAGTCTCCAACATACATATTAATCAACAATAAAACATAAGTGCAAGCTACACCCTGCAATGCTGGCATGTTTGGATGTCTAATTTATGTCATTTGTCACACATACCTGGTCACCATCTCTTTCTCCTTGTTGGAGGCGTGGCCTCCGCTGCTGATTGGATGGATGGCTGTGGACAGGAAGTACAGCCTATGGTTTTTAAAGTACTGATCCACCAATGGCAAAACGACCTGAGGGTAAAATAACATAAATACAGAGAGTAATTACCCATCTGTCTGTCTTTTAAATACTAAACAATAGGTCTTAGGAATGGACTTTCCATGCAAAGAATTTGATTTCATCTCTAGGAAAATATTGATCAATACAACATACATACATTAAAAGATGTGATTTGAATAAAAGCAAATTAGATTAATTGAGATTATTTTAAATTTGATTGGTCAGAACCCAGCATTAGAATTAGCAGCAGTTTCCATAAGCCCTATGAGATCATCGGAAGGACTGTTACAACACATTCTCACTCTGATCTAGTTACATATCGACGTTTGGTCATGGACTTTCTACATCAACTTATGAGGTACAAGGTACCTTGGGTGCGTTGGTTGTTGACATCCTGGGATGCTGCATCAATTTCAGCATTTTCAGCATTATATGCATTGTCTGATTTCAACATACATGTTTTCACAGGAAATGTACAGTTTGCATACAGTCTCATTCAAAATAAACACACTATGTCAGTACAACACTGCGAGTTGATGTTTTTTTTTTCCTCAACAACAAATGCATGTGGTTACAAGTAGCAAACACACGCTTTTAGGGGGGAAAAAAGAGGGTTTGGCTGTACAGTCTTAAAGATAGCAAAAACATGGCCTCCCGGGTGAAAGTCCGTAGTTGTTGGACCCATCCACCACCCTTCCCACCCATTCTACTTGGACTTGCACCCCCTTAACTTATGTTGTCCCCTTTTTATCTTTTTTCGTTTATCTGACACCAAAAGTCATTGACCAAGTGCTGTTATTTGACAACTTCAGAGTGAGACTGGGTTGACTGCTAAAGACAGGCTTGATGATTACTGCTGGATAACAGTTTTTATATTGCACATCATCAAGCACATTGTTACAAAAAAAAAAAAAACCTCCAAGATTATAATAAACATACCCAAATACCTAACTGATTTATAAATCAAGTGAAATGATGAGTTCTGACCTTTCCAAAGAACTTAATCTGTTGTTCATGAGGAATCTTCTCTCCCTTTGGCTTTGTTCCCAGGTCTAAATGACAGAGAAATCACAATCAAAGACAATAAAGTCTGAACAGATTTGCATGGTGACATTCATCTGACACATTGCCTCGGGTGGTTGATCTAGGAGCAAGATTTTTATTTCATTATCAAAAATATTTAATTTGTGCTGCAAAGAGTCCATTGAAAATAGTAAAATAGTATAAGTGTGGCAGCCAATAACCCTTAAAGAGCGAGAGTTCTTCAGTTTTTAAACTGCACCCAGGGGAAGTACACTCAAAAAGTAAAATGTCTTTTCTTGTGCCATTTTCACACGGGACTGGGTACACCATGTGATATAGGAATTTATCCCGCACATTTCTTTTTGTATGTTTGTGAATGTAAGGCAGATGATTTCTGCAGGTATAATCACAAAAGAAGTAAACATAATATAGTACGTAAGTCCTGCACAATCTCTGCACTACCTTTCAAAAGATGCTCCTTACTATTAATGCCGTCAAGTGCAAACTGTATGTTACAAAAATTTGCATGGCCTTGGCTAAAAGACATGGTATATGTAGGCAAATTAAACGACAATAAATTGTGGGTATTGTATGACTACCAGGTAGTCACCAGCTTTGCACTCTGCTGTTATTTTGGTGACATGACACCTTCCTCTGCACCAGCCTTAATGGATCTAGACCAGAGTTCAGTTACACACAGCATTTGACATGAACACTGCACTACATTAATATAAGAACTGTCATTTGTTTATTATTGAATGAGTAACAGAAAAGTCTTACCAAACTCCATCATGTGTTGGTGTGCCTGGTCTACATATGTGATGAGCTGCTGCAGGAAGGTGTAGGCAAATCGTTTCTCTATAGCTGGAGTGTCCAACTCCTGTGACTTCACACCTCTGGAAACAACATACACACGCTTAAAGGAATGAGCTGCCACTGTGCAAAATACTCTGCCAGCTTAGCTCTATCAAAGGTGAAAACATACCTTCCAACAGCTGGAAAGCTGTCCTATCTAACAGTTGTGTCTTGTTTATCTAACATGTTTAGATACTTATAACTATATAATAACCAACAACAGCAAAGTGCACTGAATGCACACAAAATCTTAAAAGTCTGTAGTTGCTATTTATCATGATATAACATGGTATAACATACCTATTGATTTGTCTGAAGGTATTATTATTTAACTGGCTAGACCAGCATTTCCCTCTTCTTACACTCTCAGTGGTATGTTAAGCTAAACACATCCAAAACCTTTCACACACACAGATGAAATTGAGTTCACTCTAGGTCAGACATTACAGCAAACAAACACATTTCCTAAAATGTCAGCCTGTTCCATTAAATGTGTGAAAGAATACCCAGTAGAGATACACACTGTTATGCACACACTCTGTATGTCATCAGGCAAACCTTAATGCACACAGTGGGGGAAATAAGTTTTCAAGACATCAACATTTTTTTCATTAAACATATTTCCAATGCAACTTTTCACATAAAATTTAGACCTGTCATTGGAATTAACTCAATATAACCACAAGATAAAGGAAATGTAACATTCCAATCTGTAAAAAATGGTTATGTCCAATTAAGTGGAATGACACAGATAAAAAGTACTGCTGGAAGGTCCATCTGTGTCTCATCCTCACCGTCCTGGTGGACGGCAACAGATTCGTATCAAGAAGTGGGCACCCATGATTAGTGTCACCAATTCAGTATCTGACCAATTATGTTTTATGCTGAACATTATATCGCAGTGAATTTGACCTTTGACCTTTTGGATATGAAATGTCATCAATGACTTATGGCCAAAAACATATTTTGTGCAGTCACAGTGACCTTGACCTTCAACCACAAAATTCAAATCAGTTTATTTTTCAGTCCAAATGGACATTTGTGTCAAATTTAAAGAAATTCAATCAATTACAACATCAAAAGGAAGATGAATGTTGCCGTGTACCAGGAAATTCTTAAGAATCTGTCGCCATCCACCAAGACAATGAGGATACGGTAAGGGTGGACTTCCCAGCAGGACAATGGTCCACAACATACTGCAAAGAGATTGTCAGTTGGTTTAAGAGGAAGGAAAAAATGGCCCAGTGCTTGAATGGCCCAGTAAATCATCAGACTTAAAACCAGTAGAAGATTCGTGGAAGGAACTGAAGATTAAGGTTTACAGAATCTTCTAGATTTAAAGACTATCTGTGTGAATGTGACAAAATCCATCCTGAACAGATATTGACATTGCAAACAAAGATTTCTCCACCAAGTATCAAATAGATATCAGTTAGTGGGTTCAGTACTTTTTCTAGGGCAGATTTATTGATTTAATATCAATGTCTGGGTTAAATTTGCTGAAAACAGCTGCAGTGGAAATATGTTTAATAAAAAATGTTGACATGTTGAATACTTATTTCCTTCACTGTGTGTAGGAAACTTACCTAAATTCAACTAATCAATCACATTCAAAATTCAAATGCACATTAGAGTAACTGCACACTGTGTGTGTAAAGTTTTTAGTCTACTTCCTACCTGGACACAGTATAACCGTTGATCTGGAGGAACTTGAGAATGTCTTGTGCTTTTTCTCTGTCTTTGGATTTCTCTTTAGCAGTCAGTGTATCATAGGGAACCAGCAGAGGATGGTTCCCTCCACCTGGAGACAAGAGCAACACAGCAGGATGGAAAATAAAAACAGAACAGGATGACACAAAGAGGACTCTTGTTTATCTAAGCACCTCTTGTTAGTAAAGCTACAGGAACCTTAAAAGCATAATTATAGCTCACTGTATTAGTGGCACTGCCATCAGCTCAGGAAGTTGGCATTTTTCTGATGACTGACTGATCAGTAGATTCTGATTTTAATGCAGTTTTGAGCAGTGTTGAATTGTTTTGTTCAGACAAATATGTCCACAACCCTGATGCATTTTTTTGTTTCAACAGAATATAACAGAAACAAAATAAAGTCATTGATGACTGATAGCAGAAAAGGAAAATGTTTCGGGAAATGCAGTGCACACCTGTGTGTGTATGTGTGTGTGTGTGTGTGTGTGTGTGTGTGTGTGTGTGTGTGTGTGTGTGTGTGTGTGTGTGTGTGTGTGTGTGTGTGTGTGCATGTGCGTGTGTCATATTCACCTTTGGCTTCCAGCTCCATTTTCTTTTTTCTGGCCCAGATATTATGATAATTCTCTGCCAGCAGCTCTGCCATAGACTGGATAAACACAATGTTACATGTACAAGACTCTGTTTCACTGTGCTTATCAATTCATCTATCAACCCACAATATCTTTTAGGTTTTATACTAATATCATTAATCTTCATTAGTGCTACAGCAGCCCAGTTAAACTCAGGGATCAAACACATTTTTAATTTACTTGTTTGTATATATATTGTTTTATCTTTCTGTGTATAGCCTAGGGCTTTATAGCTCAGGTTGGTTGGTCCATTGTTTGGTCGTTTGCTCTTGTCCCACCAAATTCTCACTGGTCAGATAATTGCGGCAGTTACTTTAATAAGGCCGTGTTTCCACCAAAGCGTTGCTTTACCCAGCTGAAAAAAGAAATCTGTTGTTGTTGAGTGCTTGTATTTGTCCTCTGTGATGATTGGTCTATGCTGTATTTGTCCCACCCCTTCTCCACTGTGATTGGACAGCTGGTGACAATGAGGAGTGAAGCATTTCACTCAAAGTTAAACATATTTCAACTTTCGTTTTTAATCAGAAAAACTGATAACATTTCACAGAAGAAATTCAGTGTTTGACTTATCATTATGGATTTATTTTACTCAGTCTCAAAAAAGTCACAGCAGTTCAAGGCGGGATTATAAAGCTTCTGAAAGCCATATGATCACATCGGAACCCTTGTTGTAGAAGCAGGATGGCTAACGTTAGCCTCTGGGCTAAAACTAGTGAGTCTCTGCCTTGCATGCAGCATTACAGATATATTTAATGTTAGTAACATTATGCTGTGTATGACACTGGCAACCCCAAATTTAACTTGTAAAGTGACCAGTATGATAGATCTTTCTCATTAGTTCTGTTCAGCGTTTTGGTGGTGAGATAAACTTGTGCACAGCAGATCAGGTGGAAAAGTGTTAAATGTGCACATTTTTTTCCACTTCAGGCATTCACTTGCCCGAGTTAACTTGCTCGGGGCAAGTGTTAATGTCGAGCTTTGTGACAGAAAAAAAAGGCTTTTGGTGTACACACAACGCCACCAGTAGAGTGCACTTGGTGCAATGTGGTAATTTAGATAACCTAAAGATAACCCGTTCAGAATTTTAACCCCATCAGCAAACCAATTGGTCGAAGAGTCGGTGGAATTTTAGTCAACCAAGATTTTCTTTAGTTGATTACAGCTGTAGTGCACAGTAACCTACCTGCATGTCTCTGGACAGTGTAACATTGCTCATGTCGATTGGTCTCGGGCTGAAAGCTGGAGCTCCCTCAAAAGACAACTGTGAAAAGACAGGATAAACTGTATGTTGATGTCACTTTTCATGTGGTTTTCTATTTTTTATAAACATGAAGTAAATTTGTATTTGCAAATGTGTAACTGTGTGTGCCTATTTGTGTATACCTGGCTGGCCTGTGATATCCTCCTGGACTTATTGTGGAGGCTGGCAGGGTCGCCCTCTCTGATCCTGTCGATGCTCCAGCCCCACGACAGCATGGTCTTCAGAGACTCTCTGACTGACCAGCAATACGCCTCCTTATCCTGCAAAATGACAACCAATCTTTAGACAAAACCTGACAGTGAGTTAGTACCTCTCCAAAATATTTCACCTACAAAACTGCAATACACCACAAGATACTGTAACCTCAAGTGTCAAAGATACAGTATTTCCTTGCCATTGATCCTGAATGGTTTCCAAAAATAATGCTAAGAAATCCAGACTCATGTCAGGCTAGTGATAAATGGCACACTAGAATCAGGATTCCACGAGCTGACACTGTTTCAAAGCTGGCACTCATAGAATCTACCCAAATCCTGCAGCCATTTGTTGGGCCAGATCTGGCTCACATTTGGTTAACAGTGTGCTGTGACACAGTTGAGTGCTTTAACACTTACAGTAGGTACCTGGCTAGGTTAAGTCAAAATATTGCAATTTAGCTTAACAATGAGAACAGAAAGTGAGACTCAGACAGCTGCATGCAGACTACCTTCTCGGAGAGGCCTTTGTATGGTTTTAGTAAAGGGTGGCTCTTGGAGATTTCACAGATCTGGTCCCCATATGACCAGCCATTGGAAAACTATAAAACATACATATGAAACATTTTAAACTTCATTCAGTTTTCATGCAGAATGTAACTACTGAGACGTCAGTTTAGTGTTCCCTAAGTCAGTGTTTCCCAACTGGTCCAGCCAGGGGGCCAGATTTGTCCTCAGTCATTAGTTCTAGGTCCACATAGTTTAATACATTTAGCATCATACCTGCATTTGTCCAAGCTGTTGAGCTAGTTGGCTGTCTCTGTTAAGTAGCTGTCTGTTAGTCACTCACTTTACACAAGGTAACAGCACTTCAAGACAAAAGCTCTGTGCCAGAATTTCACTGTACTTAAAAATAAAGTGTGTTTTTTACAAACTTGACACCTGTCACTTGGGTTTCATTCAGAATGGACCCGTGACCCTCTTTTGGACCATGACCCACCAGTTGGGAAGCACTGCCTTAAAACATACCAGTAGCAGGACCACCACTTTTCATGTTGACTAGTGAACATTATGCGTCCTTACCCTTTCTATACACCACTTCTCATGGTTGTGCTCGGCATATCTGGTTACGAAATAGTCCAGTTTCTCTGGGACAGTCACACTGATAGGGAAGGATAGAAAAACAAAACGCAACAGAATTTAAATCTGATGACAGGACTTCTTTGGATGTTTTTGCTTTGATAAATTCCCCACTGTATCTTCATAAGAATCTGAATATGGATCCGCCCTAAAAAAATAACTTCAGAAACTGAACTTATTTAGCAAAGAAGAAATAAATCAGCTGTATACTTGGTAGTGTCTGCAGGCTGTGGAGTGAAATTTCCCTCTGAGTCCATGGATGACTGTTTCTCCATCATGGCCATGTAGTTGGACTCCATGTAGTCTGGAGGCAGAGCTCCAGCCACAGCACTGAGACATGGTAAGGCCAGCTTGAACAGTTCCTGGTCATAGCGCTACGTAAAAAAAACATATACACAGCTTTAAACATCACAAGATAGCACTGTTGTGCTTACACCACACTTCCTGTCCTTTTATGTTACTTTTCTTTTTTGCATTATTGCATGTACAGATACAATATGCAGCAAATCAATGATGCACTGATGGAAAAGGTCAGCCACAGAATTTGACGGTACCCTATGAGCAACCACAGCTATAAAAACAAAGAAATGACCTGTACTAATGTTATCATCACCACAGTATTCAGGTTTTTGAATGTTTATCAAATACTAATTTTACACTCTTTTTGACATTGAAGTTTGTCTGCCTGTGAAAACTGTTGTAATGTCACCTGTGTCTCTCGAGGAGTTTTGTCAAGTCTGAAACCCTTCTGATATCATAGTGATGTCAGCAAGGTTTTCAAAGCTTCAGCTTTGAGAATACATACTTACAACAAAAATATTGATTTAAAAACTGGGAGATGTGGGGTTTGAAAGATGTGTTATCTCAGATGGGACAAAACAATCATGATATCTTAGCCTCGATTGCTCAGATTTAGATTTTTTTTTTTTTTTTTATTAAATCTGTCTGTGTCTAAACTTTGAGGAAGTGTAACACAAAATTATGAGTACCCCCTCAACACATTTGCTTATTTAATTTTTCACCTAGTTTGCTTTATTTTCATTTCATGTTCCACAAACAGGCCTAGACTAGAACCTTACCTTTCGGGACAGAGCATCAAATATTCCCCAGAACAGTTTTCTGGAGAGATGAAGCTCTTCATCTGATGCAGCTCCAAAGCTGCCCCAGCCTCCAGCCAGGCAGTAATACTTCCAACAACGCTCATAGTGATTGGTCAACAGCTGGGGAAAGTCAAGAGAATATTCATCAACCATCTGGCTGGATTTAAGAACCAATTTCAATTCAACAGTGTAGCCCATGGTACACATTATCAGTACAAGATCACACAGAGATACTGATGCAAAGAAAAAGGATTGTGTTGTTGACAACTGTATGAGAATAAATATGTTTTCTGAATGTGTTGTAGAATGCAATTTTTATTAACCTCCTATATTACAATGACACATAATCACAATTTCATGTTGGAGTGGAGAATCTTGCTCTTTGTGAATGTTGTCTGAGCTGAGGTAAAAGAGTAGAAACGTGCATGTTGCAGATTGTAGTGTAAAATAAATATTCTTATTACAAGGGGTGTGTTATATCATAGTATTTACAATAATATCAGCATAATTTTTAAATATGATATGAAAACCATGATCCTCGCAATATTTCAACTTGTTGACATTTTGATGTCATACTGTTACACATGGTGACAACAGGCATGGCTGAAAGCAAAATTATTACCGACTCTGTGGTAGTTCCAAAAAGAGCAGCTTTAGTAGTGTGGAATAAACTGTGGTGTCCTAAATGTTTTATGAACAGCCCCGGACTTCATAGACTCTTTTAGTGAGTTACTGCTCAGAGGGAACTCATTCAGCCGCTCCTCTGGCAGCAGCACAGTGTCTCTCCCTCTCCTCTCTCACTGGAGTTGGTGTTGTCAACTGATTTTGTCATAAACCTTCGGTAATGTAAACCTACTGAGTCACGCTCACGGCTCGACAAAAAACTACACATATATGACTGCGAGATAGTTATTATAGTATAACAGTCTGTCACAGGTTACAGTGTGATGATTACAGGAGAAATGGCAGAGCATAAAGGTCCAGGTGGGAAAAAAGAAAAACAACTCAATCATTTAGGATTTTGCTAAAAGAAGGAAATCGCCTGTTGATTTATATACATAGATCCCAGGGTACATTTTTTTGTATTTGGGAACTGTTTAAATGTGTTATTTGTGGTAGATTTTATTTTGTTGTACTGTTGATATTGTATACAGAATCTGAATCTCACTCTGAGTTACTGTTGTTGTTTACAAACTAAAGAAATGAGAGACCATTTTTGTTTAGTTTTTACTGAATATTTGAAGTAAAATTGACTATAGCACTTATTTTGCAGCAATTCTATGTTCTTAAATTAATAATAAAAGTTTTTTTTTTACTAATTTCTCCTATCATCAAATTATCGATATTGCAAAAATACCCTGGAATATTGTGATATGATTTATGAGCCATAGTCCCCGTAGATTCAATTGAAAACCTCTGATTGTCCCTGACTGGGCAGAGATATAAGTGAAATTTGTTTCTCACCTTTAGAGGCATCTTGGTGTGTTCATTAAGCAGAGGAACGTCAAACACCAGCCTCCTCAGCAGATGCTGCATCATTGAAGGCCTCAGCTTACTGTACATGATCCAAATGACACACATTAGTTGGTTATTTTCACCGGCACACAGAAACAGTATTAAAAGAGTGGAACCAGAACAGATCTTTGGACAAATCAAAACAAGAAAGACAAATGGAAATTTAATACTCACAAAACACATAGGAAATGCTTCATAAAGATACATTAATGGAAATGAGTAGGGAATTTAAATGAGAATGTGGTTATTAGTTTAATCTTTTAGTTTAAATGGCTAAACTCAAAATATTACAGTGTGGCTGAGGTGTGTTCTAAACTGAAGTTTAAATATGGATTACTTGCACCATATTTAGTTTTATTTTAGTTTAACTATTTTAGATACCAAATCAAAAGCACATGTCAGAATCTTGCAGTGCTTTCCTGAAAGCTCCTCCTATGTGTTTTAACAATCATTTAAACTGAAGGATTCTGATGACTCTCACACATGTACATCAGTTTTGTCTCTGTCTTACCCACAAACAGCCAGTAGACACTCCTCTATAGCATCCCTCTGGGCCTTGGTAAGGCAGCAGCCTTTGGACAGGCGGTAAACCGTGTGGAGAAGGGAGTCGATCAGCGAGGCAAATGGCTCCGTTCCCGCAAACAGTGGCGCGCATTTGGTCAAGAGAGGCAACACGGCTGTGCACAGATACCTGTTGAGGGCGAGTGCCATGTCTGTGGCACTGAGAGCAACCTGACCCAAACACAGTGACAGAAGAAGAGAGAAAAAGGTAGAGAGAAGACTATAGTTGAGTGTGCCATTGGATTTGCTCTGGGAAAACTGTGCACTCTAAGGGCAGTGAGTGTGTTGGTGAGTAGAAATGACCACTAGTGACACAAACACACACTTACAGTGTCTAGGGAGGCAGCAGCTCTCAGGTCTGGTAAGAAGCCTACTTCCAGGAGGTGTAGCAGGAAGTTTTGGTCTTCTATACCGTAGACTCTGTCCAGGAACAGAACCATGGCCGCTTTATGATCTGGACAGAAGCCAGCTGACATGTCTGGCTCCACCACCAACCCATCTATGCATGTCGAGGCATCCCATAATACACATACACAAAAACACAAACAAACAAGACTGAAGTCAAGATTTAACCATCAACCAAATCACTGCTTTTATTGCGCTTTTAATTTCCGTCTTTGATCCCATCCTCGACCTGTTTAATATCAGGATTACTGTGAAATGCATGTCATGCAGAAAGTGTGGGTACTGGACAGTTTGCTTACCTTTATTCAGGCTGGGCATGGAGAATGGAATGCTGATGACTCCCACCAGGTCTTCAATAGGAATCAGAGACCTCAGAATGGCTCTGATACGGATCGCTTCACCTTTACCAGCATGGATTAACTGATAGAAAAAGGGTTGGGTTAGTGTATGTGTATCTATGAGTCTCTCTCTGTGTTTTTGTGTGCGTGTGTGTGTGTGTGTGTGTGTGTGTGTGTGTGGTCACTCACATGCATCTCTGGAGCACAGCGACCCAGCAGGTCAATGAGAGCAGCATAGAAGGTCATGATGGCATTTCCCATGTGGATGGTATCATCTTCCTCTTCCTCCAGCATGTCACTGCTACACACACACACACACACACACACACACACACACACACACACACACACACACACACAAGTTATTGATGCTACTAAATACTTCAGACCACTTTTATCTCAAACAGGGCAGGTTCTATAATTCCTCACTGAAGCAACAAAAGACCTACAGTGTGGATGAACAACTGATTTCTCTCCATTCAGTGAATGTAGATACACAGATCTGGGATGGATACTACTCGCCATTGTGGATTTTTGGAGCCAGAGGGTAGAGATATCCCAAACGCTAGCTGCTAGCTTGGTTAGTTTGTGGCTTTTACAGCTATGATTACCTGTAGTATTGCCTTTGCTAATTTCTGCTAGCAAAAAACAAGCTTACAACCATTAAAACAAAATGTACTGTATTACACATAACATTTAAACAGTCAACTGTCAACATGTTTATTTCTGCTGTAAAGTTAGACCTTTTAACATGGGGGTCTATGGGGACTGACTCACTCTTGGAGCAAACCCCAAGTGGCCATTAGAGGAACTGCAATTTTTGGCACTTCCCACAGTGGCTTCATTTTTTCAGCCCAAGAGGTTGTTGCCTGGGATATAACATGTGTTTTGTTTGGAATAGATAGTGTGTATTGTGGTTAGGGTTACAACAGCACTGATCTACTAAACTGTAAATGACACTGTAAAAAACAAGGCACAATTTAACTGTAAATGAGACTTTTTTTCCTAAAATCTCATTATCTAATATTGTAAGAGCAGATGAATGAGTGGTAAGGATGTTGTCTTACAGTGTCTTGCTGCTCTCAGATGTAGGAGAGGGACCATCTCTGGAGAGATCCTGAGAGATCTTGATGGCCTCCTCCATCGCTGCCAACAACCCATCACCACCTTCACCCCGGAGGGCCGGGCCAAAACATTCTGGTCGGCGAATCAGCAGCCTCACCACAACATTGGCATTCTCCTCCACACTTTCACCTGGCCACAGAATGGAAGTGTTCATGACAACATGCTGGGTGCCAAATATGTACATGCATTTAATTTTAAACCCTAAGCCTATTTTATAGGTATCTGCTTGAAAATTGCATACCCATAATGAAATGAAATATCTTTGCAACCACAAGGTCAATTTGAATACTTGTGTGGTGGTGTCATAGTAAAGGAAACACTTGTGAGATTTGTTAAGATGAGTAAATATCATTACATGTGTTATATGTGAAGAGTAGATAAAAATGGCACACAGCACAAATGAGACATTTTGAGGTTCGCCTAAAAAAAAAAAAAAGCATTTTCAGGATGAGTATCCCTTTGGAATGATGCAGTTGCAGCTCTAAACCTCTATCACATCATAGTACAATATGTGAACATTAACTCTGCAAAGGTTCATTCTGATAAAGTGAAGCAGAACAATATTAGACTTAGGACAGACAGAAAATCCAGACAAGCTCTCCAAAATTGCACCATGTTTGCATGTGATTTTTGTCATGTACAATCCTATATCTTTCATTTTTTTGTTTCTGTAAATCCCTAATCATGTATAGGATATACACATACAACTGTCCGTTTCATTTTTTGTTTTTTGTTCATCTATTTCCCACTTCAAACTGACCAATACACACCTACTACATTTGAAACTGAGTTTCTATTCTGAGCTTTGGAGGCCCGTATCTCTGTGACGGCTTGGTCGATTTGAATGATTGACACCTCGTTTGATTCCTTACAGCCAATAGAATGACGCTATACCCACCAAAACGAGATTGACAGCACTGTAACCCAATCAGAGTCAGCACAACGCATTGTGGGGAGATGTCGGCTGCTGTGAGTGGTCACTGTTGCTTATCCCCGGAACCTCTGGCCAACAAGTTTTCCGCTCAGATTCATTTGAATGACGGACAACATGTCAGTCAATGGGAATGAAGCGTGATTTAAAGGCAGAATGAGCTTTTCACGGCAAAAACAAGGTAAGAGAAATATTACAAATATATTTTGGCAAAAAGATTTCTGTTGTTGTTGTTCTTTGGCCTCTATCTCTCTGAAGCTTTGGTGTAGAGTTCTTTGGCACATATGTGTGGAAACAGCGGAGTCTCAGCTTTCATTTGAGATTAACGCCGTGTGTTTTGACTAATGTGTGATCGAGTTAGAGTCCGAAATATACCGAGTGACTAGTGAGGAAAAGAGACAACAGTTTCTTTTTGAAAAGAACAGCTTTGACTCTGAGGAAAAGGGACTTTTGAACTGAGACAGTTTCAATTTTTTACCGTTACAGAAGACAGCAAAGCGCAGGAAGTCGAGGTAGCGTTCACCCTCCACAGGGTTCCAACCAATGTCAGGGTATCCTTTACGCACCAGCATCACACAGCTCTGCAGCCCACAGCCAGCCAGGTACTGGACCACCTGCACAGGCAGACAAAGTGACACATTTTTACACTGCATGATTCACTACATCATCTCATCAAATAATATAAAAACTCTAACCACATATGAATGAGTAACAGGTTTATTATTGGGGAAAAAAAGACCAAAAAAAGCCATACAAGTGAATTTATTTTTTCGTTGTGTGTGTGTGTGTGGGGTGGGGTGGGGTGGGGTGGGGGGGGTCTGATAGACATGACTGGTATATACCATACATAGATTCTAATATGAAGTCCACTTCCATTTACTGTATATAGCTGGTGTACACTTACTGTAAGAAACAATACAAGTCAGCATCAGCACAAACTGTTGCCGAAAAAATAACAACATTTAATCAACAACTCTCTAACAAAGCTTCAGCAAAAGCTGGGTTAAGGTTTGTCACCTTCTCCAGGTCAGGCTCTCTTAAAGCCAGGGCCAGTTCATTATTATCCATGACTGATGCTGCAGCCACATCCAGAGGAGTAGATCCTCGCATGGAAGGAGATGCTGAGGAGAGGAGGAAAGAGAAGGAGAGGAAAGGGGAGGAAAACATAATTAATACAAGTACACCTAAGAGGAAAGGAGTCTATTACCAATAAAACAACAGAGGTGTATCTGTAGTTGCTTCATGGATGCTGCCGTTACCTCAGCCATTAACTTGATACACATTTGCTTGGTGAAAGTGTTGTTTTTCCTACCAGCCTCACTGAGCGACTGACAAAGTGTTGTGGTCTGTCTGTGTGTCTCAAATCTCATGCTTCTGTCCTAAACACTTAATATTTTGAGTGCAAAAGTGACACTGCATATGCAGAGTACTTCTGGTGCACTCAAAACGGCCCAAAAGTTGAGTGTGGAATGATGGAGGCTTCGGCTTCTAAACCTCAACAGTCGCCATCTTTGAGATGTAGTGAAAGCCTCTTTTCAACTTTTGACATAGTGGCTGGAGACAACAAGGAGCCTGAGCTGCCTACAGTGAACACCACCACATTATACAGATTTAAGTTACATGTTTTTTTGCACTAAGTACCAATAGTGTTGTCGAATAGAAGCCATCAGTAATGTTTGTTGGATCTGTAATGATTTGGCACCATGAACAACAATGTGGGTGCTATCGTTAGATTGTTAGCTAATGTTAGCATTCACTAGCTATCTAACTTGCTCCTAGCGGGGTCATCCCTATGTTTCCTGGGTTCTATGTTCCCTGCTTACCACCCAAAAAGGTTCTGTGTTTCCCGGGTTCTATGTTCCCCGTTCAACCAAAAAGGGTTCTATGTTTCCCGCTTGGTTGAGCAGGGAACATAGAACCCGGGTAACATAGAACCATTTTTGTGTAAGTGGGGAATATAGAACCTTTTTTGCAGAGTTAAGTGGGGAACATAGAACCCGGGAAACATAGATACGCTCCCCTCCTAGCTACGGTGACACATTTTAAGCAGCACTGATATTGTGGTGTGAGTTTTGTTTATGTGTGGGCAGAGATAGCAGTCAAATGTTGGTAATAATGCTCCGCTGTCTCTTTGCAATTTGCTGTTTACCAAGAAGACAAAGAAGAAGAGGCAGTTAAATAATAAAAAGACATAATTACTTCCAGTGAGTGCAAAACAACAGGGCGCAATTTGAGATAAGGTACTCTCCCAGCACAAGTGTTCAGTAATTGGTTGAACACATGAGCCAATGCAGGACCAGCAAATGCCATATTTAAAAACCTTTTAGCTGTGTAAATAACAGACAAGACCAAACACAAACAACAGCTCATAACAACAAAAATGTAAGAAAACACGGACAAACGGAATGACAGTGATGTCAAGGCTTTACTGTGCGTACATGAGACAGGGGAAATCCAATGCAGTATGACTTCTACACCAGCCACAGAGAGCTCAAGGGAGAAGTAAAAATGACAGAAGCAGAAGGTGCACTATAAATCACACATACTCACCAAGGCCAACACTGCTGTTCTCCAGCAGGTAGCTGAGGTGGTCAAACATAGCTTTCTGGTTCTGACGGCTGATTCGACAGAAGTAACAAAGAAAACGACAGCAGTTGGCCACCATTTTAGGAAAGGTGATTTCCTGCAAAAGAGACTTAATGTCAGACAAATTTGGGCAGCAATATCATATTTTCATCATAAATGGTATATTGTCCATAAAGTTCTATCACTTTATGTATTCATTTAAATATCTTTGCACTCTCAGTAAAATTTTACAAGTTCTAAACAATCCAGTTTTGAGACATCCAGACATCTATTTTTAGACAACGCTGATACTTAATGCTAAAAACAAGAGATAAACCACATGTACACAAAATGTATGAGAGCCACATTTGTGATTCAGTTAAGCTGTTTCTGGTCCTGGTTTCTTTCGACATCCTGATCCAGCTTCAGTACTTCAGTATATTTTCTGTCCCTTCAGCTTATACATACTTCATACCTTGGAGTCTCCTCCACTGAGTACATTGACCATGACCTCCATGACAGTCTCATGCATCCCCAGAGCTCTCATCAGGTTAGGATGTTGGTAGAACACCTTGTTGTTCATGATATCACTGTGGAGGAAGAGGGGGATGTCAGAGAGAAGTGAAAGGTCAGCTTAGTTTTTTTTTTTTTTTTTAAATCAAGACTCTAACAAGGTTTACAGTACAAACACTGACTGAGCATGTTATACATAGTACATTACACTTAAAGTAGAACAGAGTGACTTAACATAGCATATTAGGGTTGTGCTACATCTTAATCCAACAATTTTTGCTTTTGTCTTTGTATTTTTGCAATGCTAAGTATTTAAATTAATTCCAGTGTTACAAAACTGGTTGGTATTTTGTATCTCTCATGTTTTGCATGTATGGATCACAGGGATTTCTCCTTAATGACAATTTACAACAAAAAACATTGATCACAGAATTCCTCACATTCATTGATTCCTAACAGTGGAGTATCTGTCAATGTTTTTTTGGGGTATTTCAGATCTAATTGTTTCATTTTTTTAAAGATGCCAGACAACTGGTTCAAAATATAAACCATATCCTCTTCATTGTTTTTCATTATCTTTCACACTTGTAATTCAGTCAGTTTGGTACAGACTTAGGGAAAAAATCCATAGTTGCCTAGCACCCTGTATGTATTGGCAAAAAGGAACTGCAGCACCTTCTCTAGAAAAGGGAAACCGGGGACCCCTCCTGGAGCCAGACCTGGGAGGGGAGCTCGCTGGTGAGTGTCTGGTGGCTAGGCCATGACCCCTGTGGCTTGACTAGGCACAGCCCAAAATAACTACATGGAGCTGCTGTCCTGTGGGCCGACCACTCGCAGGGATAGGTTTTGGGATTGGGTGCATGGTAGGCAGCAGGCAATCACAGACTGGCTCACCTCTCTGGTAGAGCAAGAACTGGAATTGATTCGGGAGGTGGAGCAGTACCAATGAGATATACAGTAGTTGGGCTCACTTCTACCCATGGCACTGGGTCTGGCACTAAACTCCTGGAATGGTGCTGGATTCTCACCTTTTCCGGAGTGCCCAAAGTGAGAGGCGCTGGGCAACTGTGGGGATACTCATAAACCCCCGGCTGAGCACTGCTGTGTTAGAGTTTTCCATGGGGAATTATAGGGTCGCCCCTATGCCATTGCAAGTCACTGAGAGGAAGTCTGTGACTGTTGTTTGTGCTTATGCACTAAAAATCAGCTCAGGGTACCCAGACTTTTTTGAGTCTCCAGGTGGCATCTTGGAAAGGCAAACCTCTGGGAACTCAAGTAGTCTAGTGTACTCTAGTCTAGTATACTCAAGTATAGTTCTACTAAGGGACTTCAACGCTTGCATGGGTAACGATGAAGAAACCTGTAGGGAGTGATTGGGAGGAAGGGACTAAAACTGAGTGGTGTTTTGGTATTGGGCCTCTTTTCTAGTCATGGATTGGCCCTAACGAACACCATATTCGAGCATAGGGTGATTCATAAGTGTACTAGGCACTTTGACCACCCTAGGCCAAAGATCGACGATTGACATTGTGGTCGTATCATCAGATCTGCAGTCGTATGTCTTGGAAATTCAGGTGAAGAGAGGAGCAGAGATCTTGATTAATTGCCTCCTGGTAGTAAGTTGGATTATTGGGCAGAGGGTGTGCTCCAATTATCAATCACATTGCTTATTCTCCCTGGAAAAGTTTATTTTGAGGCACTTAAAGGAGGCTCTAGCCAAATGTTGAAACCCCAGATTCAAGGGAGCTATGGGAGATTGCCCATCCGGTCTATATGTGTTTTTGTGAACTTGGAGAAGGCTTAAGACCAAGTCTTTCATGGAGTCCTGTGAGGGTTAGGGGGTTGCTCTTGTATGAGCCATGTGGTTCTTATATAACCAAAGCAAGAGCTGTGTCCATATTCTTGGCACAGTGTCAAACACACTGTCAGTGGGTGTTGGCCTCTGCCAGGGTTGTCCCTTGTCATGATTCTGTTTTTGATATTCATGGAGAAGATCTCAAGGTGCAGCCAGAGGGAGGAGACTGTGTTTCGCAATTGTGCTGATCACTTATGTGTTATTAGACTAAACTGCATTTTACTACACGCTGTGCTGACACATACATGAAACATTTCTTAACATAACATGAACATATTTCAATTACTTATTGGTTTTATGATAGGTCAGTATAGACATCTGTCTGGGTGTTCTAACCAATAGAAAATCACTTGAAATATACTTTCAACAAGACAGAAGAGTGGACCAAAGAATATCAATCAGTGTTCAGGAGCTTGGCAGATGAGTGTGTTCTCACCCTAGCCCTCTGATCATCAGTTTCTCCTCCTCTCTTCCCATACGCACACTCAGCAGAGATCTAATCTGACCCAGAGCAGCCAACAAGTTGATGGTGTCCTCAATCGATACTGAATTTATAGTGTAGGTCTTCGGAAGGGCCCGCACCTGGACAAATAGAGACAGATTCATATCTTTTAAAACTTATTGCTAAGGTCGACACATTTCCTTTACTGTCAGAGACTTTATATTAATGTGAGAAGCTGTAGAGACTGCAGAGTGAGTAGGACTATTCTATTCACAGTGATCATACTTAAAGAGAGACCATGCAACAGAGTGAATTCTTCTTACAGTTACTATGATTTACTGTAACCAGTTACACTGTTCCTTTAAAGTCATATGTTAGTGTTACACATACTTGTTGAGAACATTTCTTTAATAATTGTCTCACATCTGTCTAAAAGATATAACATTTTCCTTTCCTTCCTTCTTGGATGTTGCTGTTATGTGGTACTGTATGTGCCTTGACCATCAGGCCCTGGGACATCCAATGTATGTAATTTTCTAATGTAACAGTGTAAACAGGGTATTCAGTGCTATGGTGTTTCTACTAAAAGGAATACACACAGATACAAACCTACCTGTCCCCCAATGCCATCATACTGGCGGTGCAGCAGGACAAACATGGCTCTGACAAGCTCTGGATCCTCAATAACTGACTCCTGAGCCCAGCGGACCATCGTATCTGAAATCAACTGCTGTAACGTACCTGCAGAAACAGAAACACATCTTTTTTTTTTTTTTTGCATATTTTTCACTTCACTGGGACTTATGAACAGCTCATACACAACACAAGTTGGAAATAACGGACTAACTAGAAGAAATTATATATTTATAAGGCTGCAGGTGCATGAAGAACATATAGACACAAATGATGTTTTTTTTTTCTTTGAGAGAGGGAGAGAGAGAGAGAGAGAGAGAGAGAGAGAGAGAGAGAGAGAGAGAGAGAGATGGGAAGATAGATAATGAGCAAACATACCAGGTCAGTAAGTACTCTTGGAAGACAATTTTTTGAAGACAAAAGAAGACTCCTCCAACAAATTTTTCCAAATTCTTTGACTTAATGTTACCAATGGGAATCCTGTTCATCCATATAAGAAAACCCTTTAAGTGCTGGTGGAGTCAGTTATATTTGTAACCTTCCACAATCAGGGAGTGTCTGATTTAAGATGTAAAAGTTGTCCAGCTGTAGGTAATGCTAGAAGAAAGGTCATGGGGTCATTCAATTTAAAAGGATTCTTCCATCAGTCATCTGAATGTACTCACCACATTTCATGGACATCTGATGATTTCCATGACAATTTATGAGACATCATCTGTGTGATGCCAGTTTTTTTTCCCTGAACCTAAATTGTCAGATGTTCACATGTACACCACCTCTGTCTGTCTGTGTATCAGGTGGTGCAGAAGACTTACTGGGTTTCCTGTCTTTTTTCTCCTTTGGCAGGTTAGCCATCTTCTTCTTCAGGTAAGCCACTTTCTCCACCAATGAAATGAGTCGACCTCGGATGGTGAAGTCACTGTCACCATCTATCCCTCTCTCCTCATCCAACTCTATACCTGGCCAAATGGAAAAATCAGTCCACAGCGCATACTGTATTTTTGCAGTTAATGAATATACAGTAGAGATGCACCCATCACTTGGCTGGTGACCTGAACAGGCAGATTTTCAGCTTCATCAGACATGACCGCTGACCAGTCACTGTAAGATATAGCTGATCCTGTGCACAACAAACTTAAATGCATGCCCCGCACGACAGCTTTCATTGTGGGCATAGCAGCACAGACAGTAACTGACTGTTGTCACAACCCATTCTCATTCCCATCAAATACCTATGCTTTGTCAGGCCCCTCATTAGTGACTTAATTTTTTAAAGCAACTAATGCACTCAAGTGACTTTTTTGTTTCTTTTAGATTTTTTTTTTTATTGGCTTTTTGCATTTATTTGATAGAACAGCTTACGACTGACAGGAAAGGGGGAGAGAGGGGAATGACATGCAGCAAAGAGCTACAGGTTGGAATCAATCCCAGGCCGCTGCAGTAGGGACACAGCTTTGGTACACGGGATACCTGCTCTACCAGGTGAGCTAGTGGGTGCCCCATTAAGCTACTTATTAAACTAACAATTGAATTTTCCAATGAAGAAAATCAGAATGGGCCCAAATTGGATTTGGCAGGTCAGACTTTTAAAAAATCTGAATTATTTTAGTTAATGTTTGGTTAGCTGTGTAGGTGAAGCTGAATGGTAGTTTACCACAGTGTCTCATTAGATCCTCATGAAAGTCGAGGAGCTGTTCCCGGATGTATTCGGGACAGGGACAATCCTGCTTCTCATCCTTAAAGTTCAGCAGCATGTTGATCTGCAGAAACACATGCGGGTGTGATTGTGATACAATTCTTGCTCATTAAATTCTTGAACAACAAACGCTACAATTACATCACAGAAATCCAACATACATCTCTTCATAGATTTGGATGTTGGGAGCATGTTCCAGCAAGTGTGTAGGAAAGATGCTATTTGACTTGGGGTCTACATTGTGTTTCAGTATTCATGTCTCCACCAACACTAGGAGCCAAAGCAACACAGAGTGGAAAGTTGTTGAGTCTGTTCCATGTAAAATGTCTTTAAAGTCTCAGCTTTCATTTCGCTTGATTGTCCGCTGTTCTTGAATACACATTGTTATTCTCCAATCAGCCCCAGTCTCTTGTACAACCAGTTTCTCTGCATGGTTCTGTCCTCAACCCAGACCCTCTCTCCTTCAGTGTTGTTCCTACCTGTTCCTGTGGAGGAGATCTAAACTCTTTGGTCTTCTTGGCAGTGAGGGCTGCAGACATATTCAGTGCCAGCATCACCTCATTGTAGCGGAAGCGCTGGTTGTCTTGGAGACAGGCCACAAAGTCATCAGAGAAGGCCACTACCGCCTCGATACGATGACGCACTTGGCAGTCACACAGGTACTGCAGCACATGGCACATCTGCACACACACAGATCACAAACATATGTTCGGTCAACTACATATTAACGATGGCAACAACTCTTTAAGATACATTGCATCCCTATGTCATCAAGCTTTGGTGTCACTGTCATTGCATTTCCTTACAGATTTAAAATTATTTGTAATTGCTCACCCTAAAGAGAAAATGTTGACATGCTACTTGGCTTCAAAGCAAGGACTACTGCAGGACAATTGTGCATCTAGCTGATATTTCAACATACACACACGACACAGTTCATTTCACTGGGTGTCCACACTTTGCAGGCTCACAAAAGGACAACCAATTGCATCTATCAAAAGAATGCATTATATCTAGCAAAGGGGTCAACCACACCTCTTCACTAAGGTCAAAGTTTCTGACCCTTCCTCCCTCAGAGTTCCTCTCAGAGCTTTCCTACATCACTCCTAAACTTGGACTCCTTACTTGAAATTTTTAAGACAAGTTAGGAGCTCTTGAAGTTCTCTGAATGTTTGTGAATACATCCCAAGATGTACTGTGATTTTTGAGTTATTTGTTGTTTTCTGTAACTTTAAATGCTTTGCATAGTTCATCACATGTATGACTTAAAGGGAAGATTTGTCAACTTTGATGTGGATGTCCAATCAGTTTTGATGGTAAATGTATTTAATTGAAGCAATAAATTCCTCAGTGTGTGCTTAATTGACTGTGAAAGCCAAGTTAACATCCTGCGCCGCCATTAGTTACAGCAGTGACATAGTTGGAAGCAGGAAGAACTACAGACTGGATTTCACCTCTGGGCAGCCAGGGGCTGTGCTCTCTAGATGATGCTTGTTCTCTTCACAAACTACCTTTGTTACCAACAGCAACAATGGGATCCCAAAATGTATATGCAGAAGATGTTATGGCCAGTGGGGACTCTCCAGAACCTAAGCTGCCAAGAGAAAAAAACAACTGGTTGGGCCTTTGTTCAAATTGCCCTCAGATGCCAACAGAAACTGAATCATCATTCTGCTGTATTGAATTTCAGCGTGGGCACATTTTTATTGAAAGCTTGTTGCCGACGCCAGGAGAGCCCCAAGAGAGCCTGTGTGTGCATTTTTATGCATAAAAAATTTGTTCCTCCCTTGAACAGAGGTGTTGGAAACCATCTTCAGGATCCCAATTAAAAACTGCAAAAGACAACTAAGACCAGCAGGGCATACAGGGCAGAAGACAATGGAGTATTTTTGTCACTTAACGCAGCATGTGTCCTATGTTGTTTTGCTATATTTGTGTGTTGTTTGGGCATCAGAAGCTAGGGCATTCATATTTGTGAACTTTTAAAAAAGGAGAAGTCTGCACACTCTTGTAGCTCCTCAAATGTTTATTGTAAGGATCAACGTTTCGATCAACATAGATCTTTGTCTATGTTGATCGAAACGTTGATCCTTACAATAAACATTTGAGGAGCTATAACAGTGTGCGGACTCCACCTTTTTTAAAAGTCTGCTTGCTTGTTGGTCCCGCACCTGTGATACTTTGGATGTGCGTACTCTACCCTACTTTGTATTCATATTTGTGAAAACATGGATGCTTCACACACATCAGCACAGAAGATCTATACAATCAGCACAGTTTCAAGGTGGACACCCACGATTAGTGCCACCAATTCGGTATCTGACCAAATGTTTTATGAACATTATGATGTTGGAGAAGTTGACCTTTGACCTTTTGGATATAAAATGTCATCACTTCATGTTATCCTATTAGACATTTGTGTGGAAATTTGTCATAATTAGCATATGAATTCTTGAGTTATGGCAAAAAAAAAAACATGTTTTGTGAGGTCACAGTGACCTCAACCTGAGACCTCCAAATTTGATTCAGTTTATCGTTGAGTCTAATTAAACGTTTGTGCCAAATTTGGAAAAATTCCCTCAAGGCCTTCTTGTGACATCGACTTCACCAAATGAGACAGGGGTAAGGTCACAGTAAGCCTGATCTTTGACCAACAAATTCTAATCAGTTGATTGTTGAGTCCAAGTAGATATTTGTGCCATATTTGAAGAAATTATCTTAGGGTGTTCTTGACATATTGCTTTCATGAGATTACAGCAGATGAGGTCACAGTATGCTTGACCTTTGACCAACAAATTCTTATCAATTCATCCTTGACTCAAAGTGGATTTTGTGCCAAATTTTAAGAAATCCTTTCAAGGCATACTTGAGATATTGTGTTCCCAATAGTACAACAGACAAGGTCACAGAAACCTTTTACCTATGACCAGTTCATCCCTGAGTCCATTCAAGAATAGGACGGATTTATAAGCTGAAAACATAATGCCTCCAGCCACAGCTATCACTGGCACGGAGGACTAGTGAGACACATTAGACTACAGTGAATTCTACAAATAATTTCTATCATCAAACTTGTGGCTTGCTTTGACATTGAAAATGATTTTAAAAAAGCACTGTGTCAGTAAATAAACCAGTGATCTGATATAATAAACAAATGTAGCAGCATCAACAAACACAAGGTTTAATGAGCGTCACCTGGAGTTTTACAGGCTCTGGTAGCTTCATCTGTAACAATCCTTCTTTAGGCATATTCCTCCCTCCATCCTCTCCTCGTCCCTCAGTCTCCCCCTCCTTCACCACCTCCAGCTCCATGTACGTGTCCTCCTGCCCTTCCCGTCTTTCAGAGAACACAGATGGTTCAATCAGTCTTAGGATGTTCTTTAGATCTCCACTTTGGAAAACTCCCATGATAAGCAGAGTGTAGAACAGCTTGATGAGGGGGACAAAGAGAAACTCAGTGCTGCCTCCTATTGGATCCCGTACGTGCATGCTTCCCTCCCGCACTGCCTCTGTTAGCATCTCAATGGTTTTCATTTTCAGTATATCTAAGGGGAATTCAGGGCTGTACTGGAAACAGTCTCCTGATCCGTTGTTGCCGTTATTGCGATATGATGGTCCGGTCCCACACACAAAACTTGGGGATGAGAAGTGCATTCTGGGTCTTAGGGAGGTGCTGAGGCCAATGCCTGGCAGGCCATGTTTCTTCTTCTCATCTGGAAACAGGGTGATGCTCTTGGTTTCTTCTGTCATGGGTACAATGTACTCATTGTTCATCATGAGACGAGCCGTGGTGTAGCTGCTCAGGTGGATGTCAATAAGGAGGTCATAGTAGCCTGCACGCAGCAAACCTGTGGATGAGGCAGAAACATAATTAAATATCAACATTCAACAAAAACATTTACCTTAAAACATTCTATTATCTATCTATCTATATGGAAATATATCTTTATCTACTACCAAGTATTGTGCGTGTACAGCAACCTCCAGGGCTGTAAAGTGAAGTCAATGCGGAGGTCCCAAAAAATGGCCACTTACCGCCATTTCCAAAAGTCAGTTAATCTCCACAAACCCCCATGTTAAAATGCCCAACCTTACAGCAGAATTAAACATGTTTACAGCCTGTTGCAAAAAAAACAAACAAAAAAAACCAAAACAGTATTACTCCCTACAGCTAATTTTCCCATTCATGTCAACTGTTCACAGGTGAATTTTTATTTAATTCACTTGCTTAAATCTTATTAAGGCTTAAAGTTACGCACAAGGGCGTGGCCACTTTGAGTTACAGGTCTGTTAACAAGTGTCTACCATGGCAACAATACTGGTTATGTAATGTGACCATGAACTAACTCAAGGTTTTAAGTTTTAAGTTATTGTAATATTTTGGTCACCCAAAAAAGTCTAAAAATGCTAAACACAAACCAGTCCACAGAGTCCACAAACCAGTGGGTGACTTCACGATGGCCAGTGGTCTACGTGTGTCTGTCAAAGCCTGATATATCTTTCTCCTCTTTGCCATAGAGTTGGACTTTCCTCCAAAAACTATTAAAAACACATCACTGAGCCACAATGTTGCACTAGTTCATTGGCATGAACACACATATTTTATTACATACAAGTACTCACTACAGCACCAAATGCTGATGAATCTGTGATTGAAAATAGTCCTGAACACACAATATAGTTCCTCCTGTTTGAGTAACAATTGTTAAAATTACCGTGTTTAGATGTTTAAGGAAATTATTGAGCCTTTAAATGGAATCATATTAGGGATAGACCGATGTGGATTTTTTTAGGGCCGATACCGATACCGATTTTTTTCCATCACCCTTAGCCGATGAGCGATTATGGACTGCCGATTTTCTTGAGCCGATATTTGGGGCCGATACTGCTTTGCTCCCTCAATTTACATAAAAAAAAATGACACAATGATAACAAATATTACAGGTCTCAAGTTTAAAATAAGAAACATTTATTGAACAGTAAAAAATACTAAAACAAGATGGAAAGTTGAGGTAGAACAGGTAGAATATTATTATTATTATTATTATTATCATTATTATCATTATTATTATTATTATACATTCAAATAAAAAAGAGTTCAGTGCTCTTAAATCTTCCAGTAATGTCTTTATAAAATAAACAAATATTTAAGCTGAAGCATAAATAAAACAACAACTACTGTACACAGTAGGATTCAACAGCTTTGTTCAACTTAACCACATACTTTCAAATGAAAAAAAGTGCCAGGGAAAAATAAATCTGCGAACCCACGCGCGTATCGGCCGATGCCGATACAAGTAAAAAACTCAAATATTGGCCCGATATATCGGCCGGCCGATGTATCGGTCTATCCTTAAATCATATATTCATAAGCCATTTTTAAAGATTCATGTCTTCAGTAAGAACCAATGGGCACGGTGCTGAGAGCCACAGACTGAATAGGGAAGTTGGTAAGTTTTGAGAACAGTTGAACACATTTCGGCTTGAGTCATGTGGGATTTGTTTACAATATAAAGTACAGAATAATGTGAACTTTATCCTTTAAGTATGTTTTCCTCTCATTTAAAGAGACTTTCTAGTGTTGTGTCTTTACATTGTAGAATTACCAAAAGGATCCTAATACTTCTTTCAGCTCTTCCTTCAACTGTGCCACACTACATTTGAGGTGTAAATCACAAGTTTCATCACAAAATGAGATCATATATTGATACTTTAGACATATTTGTTGATATCAAAAAGTCTACCATCATACAATTTCATTTCAGTTCAGTTCAGGGGCCTGTGATCAATATGAGACGATATCAGTAAATATCTTAATTGTCTTCTTCACAGCTGCTTGCAATCATCGGCCTGGCGCTAGGCTGTTAGCACTGATTGAATGTTTAGGAGAGAGGTGTGCTTGGATAAAATTGGTCCACTTTGCATCTATAATATTGGACCATTGATTAGTGAATCGATATATTGATCCAGACAGATGTATTGTTACATCTCTACACTACACCATGCAATAATGATCCATAAGTGACTGAAATCTCAGTTTACTATAGAGTAAACCAAGGATATTCAACTTGCTTTGGCTGGGGGCCAATGTATGTATGTTAAAAGTACAAACACAATTCCCAGTGTGAATCATTTATTTTTATTATGAATTAGAAAATGGTTTGGGAACCACCCGGCACTCTATCAAGCACCATATTTGTCCCGCAAGTTGAGTATCATTAGAGTGTGAAATTTTTAGGGAATAGTAAATGAGTGAACAAAAGAGAGTGTTTGGAAAAAGTCTTGGTCTATCCCAAGATAACACCTGTGACCTATGGGCAGGCCCTGAGTATTACCTGACCTCTACTTAATATTCTGGGACAGACTTTAATACATTACATGGATTTATTCTTTCTATATGCTGTGTGTGTTACCTGGCATGTATTTATTCTCTATAGCCTGCAGGAGCTGTGCTTCGTCTACGTGGGAGCAGAGGGCATGTGCCACCCGGTTGTTTCCCAGAGCACAGATTGCTGAATACAGTCTGAGGGTATGGTAGTGAAACTTCAATAAGCCTCTCTGTTCTGATAGCTCCAGGATATCCACCGACCTGGACAACAAACAGAAACCACATGAGACACGAGAGCAGGAGGTGTGTGTGTGTGTGTGTGTGTGTGTGTGTGTGTGTGTGTGTGTGTGTGAGAGTGTGTGTGGCTGTGGGTACTTCACTTGTTCTCCTCAGGTATGTGCAGAGACATAAACTGCAGAGGTTCGTTACACTGGACCAGCCAGCCGTGTCTGTCATTCACTCTAGATGCTGATACCTGAAAAAAAAAAAAAAAAAAACCTGTTAGCACTTCTTAGACAGCATACACTACATTAAATGTTGCTTTCCACCCACTCTGTGGCAGTTCACCCAGTATACTGCCCACACAGTATGGAACAGTCACTGCGCTGTCTATCAGAAAAGCATCAGGTGGGCTTGCACAGTAAACTGGAAGCCATCGAACTAGAATTTCCACCTTGTTGTATACAAAGTGCCATCACTTTATCCTTTTTGATATTTGTGTGAAATTTTGTCATACCTACCTCATGAATTCCTGAGTTAATACCAAAGACATGTTTTGTGAAGCCATAATAAACTTTGATCACCAACTTAAAATCCATTCATCTTTGAGTCCAAGTGCTAAATTTAAAGTAATTCCCCTGTGATGCTTCTGAGAAATTGCATTCACAAGAGTGGGACATACAGCCTGAAAGCACATTGCCTCGGTACCCAATTGTTCTGGCGCACAGGCATAGAATAGAAGGTGGAAGTTGTCCCAGTTATGACATATATATATATATATATATATATATGTGTGTGTGTGTGTGTGTGTGTGTGTGTGTGTGTATATACGTATACAATTATTGATTTACACATTCTGCTCAGAAGCCACTTGCATTTCTCTTTTATATCCCTAATGTCATCAGCCAGATCAAGACCACAAAGAAGCCAGAAAATGCAGACCTACTGTAAATAGGGAAGAATTGTTACTGTACCTTAAGGAAGTGGTTGGGGACACGACTCCATAATACAGGAGTGAGAAACTGGACATGTAGCCGTGGAGGACACTGAGGCACTGGGTTCTTCCTCTCACTCTTAAACAGACCAGCTGACAGAGGCATCACATTCTGACAGGAAACAGGCATATTACTACATACTACATCACACATGACAAAGCTGGACAGACCAAAGAGGTGGTCATATGGAGGCAGCACAAAGTGTCACTAAGCCAACATCAAACCAGAAAGATGTTGCAAATCTTAATAACAAATTAACAGGAGGATTTAACTAGAAATACCACTTTGCAGTTGTATGCCTCTGTAAACCAGTCAAGTTGCACTTACAGTTTACATCCACGTCTGTGAAAACATGGATGCTTCACATACATATCCCCCCCGGCAGCACAATAGATCTATACAACCAGTGCAGTTTTAAGGTGGACACCCTAGATGTCACCAATTATGTATTTAACCAGATATTTCCCCTTCTGTTCCTGAGTTATGATGTTGAATAATGGCCAGAAGAGTGTTTTTGCAGAACATTATAATGTCACAGTGAGGTTGAGCTTTGACCTTTTGGATATAAATGTCATCACTGCATAATTTTACCCTATTTACCCTATTTGTGTGAAATTTTGTCATAATTATATCAATTCTTGAGTCACAGCACAGTGGTCACAGTGACCTTGACCTTTAATCACCAAATTCATTTTTCAATCTAACTGGACTATTTTACCAAATTTGAGGAAACTCCCTCAAGGCCTTCTTGAGATATTGTGTTCACAAGAATGAAAAGAAAAAGAAAGAAAAAGAAAGAATGACAGATGCAAGGTCACTGTGACCTTTAACCACCAAAATCTTATCACTTCATTGTTGAATCCAAGTAGATATTTGTGCCAAATTGGAAGATTCCCTGAGGGCGTTCTTGAGATATTGCTTTCACAAGAATGGCACGGATGGCGTATGTACAGATGGATGGACGACCCAAAAACATAATGCTTCAGACCACGGCTATTGCCAGCACAGAGGCATAAAAACAAGTCTCAACAAGCAATTCTAATTTTGTTGTGTTTCTTGTGTATGTTTTTCTTAAAACTTTAGAATTTCAATACCTTTATTATGAAGCAGCAACACAAAATCCAGGTAATGTGTCACTGAGATTAAAAGCTCCAAAAGCTGTATGGGTGTGTGTGTGTGTGTGTGTGTGTGTGTGTGTGTGTGTGTCCGTCTCACCTTAATACGCCCCAGTTCAAACTGGAAGACATTGGGGCTGGTGGCCTTGGCAAAGACTGCTGGGAACAGCTTAGTACTGGGCTCCACCTGCGGAAACGTGGAGGTGCTTAGCAAGTTACTTACGTCCAAGTGACATTTAGTAATCTAGCCTGCAAAATGCAAGATGTGTTCATAAAGAAGGTTAATGAAAATATAGGTGGTTACATCAGGAAACCAAAGAATGTTTCCCTTTTGTTTGAGTTTTTCTTAAAGGAGAACATAGCCATATGGTGACCAGAGCACATGTATGCTGTTGCTGTAGAAAAACAAAGGGGCAGTTTGGTTTCTGCTGGACTAAGACATATTGACTAAGATGGGAATATTGTTTCAATATAGCTAGTGCCAGGGTGTAGGAGTGAGAGGGACTAACCTGAGAAGTAAACAAAAAACAGGAAAACAAACACAAAGCAAGGCAGAAATGAAGGAGGCAACTTCTGGTTTAATAAAGCAAAATGAAAGAAATGAAGAAAAGAAAACAGGAATAAAGGCCCAATCACCCGTAAAACAATATCAAAGATTTACCTGGTAGTATGTGCTGAGCTCTTTGCCGTTGGCTGTGAATGTCAGCAATCCATTTGTTGTGTCAACCAGACAGCCAATCTCTAAGCCGTTGTTGTTCCTCCCCTGACCAGGACTGCTGCTCTCTCCAGCCCACACCATGTAGCAATTACTGCGCTTTATACTGGAAAACACACACACACACACACACACACACACACACACACACACACCATGTAACAGTTACTGCGCTTCATACTAGAAAACACACACAGAGACCATGTAACAGTTACTGAACTTTATACTGGAAAACACACACATGTAAGAGTTACAGTGCTTTAAAGACCCTTTTACTGTTAGTAAACAATATGAGGGTTTTTGGTGGGCCCGGCTTCCCTGGAGGCAAAAGCAATTCTCCACAGACATTAGCTAGCACTAGCCCAACAACAAATTATGTTGGCTTGTTCCAGACAATGGAGGAAGATGATGCAAGTGGTGCATTCTGAAATACTCATTCTG
This sequence comes from Epinephelus fuscoguttatus, assembly GCF_011397635.1. Classification (NCBI taxonomy): domain Eukaryota; kingdom Metazoa; phylum Chordata; class Actinopteri; order Perciformes; family Serranidae; genus Epinephelus; species Epinephelus fuscoguttatus. The sequence goes on along the minus strand of NC_064771.1, from coordinate 5,230,732 downwards.
AGTGCCGGAGTGCACTCTGGAACAAACTGCACTGTTTGTAAATTTGGAGCGCTGTCAGAATACATCGTTCGGTTATCCAGAGCACTCTCATTTTAGTGTGGAGCATCAGACTGAATTTATGAATGCATCACATCAGGTCATTCACTCTCTGTGACCGCAAGTGTTACTTGAAAAGGTAAACACTGACCAATGGGACCAGACTGGTTGCCCATATGCTCTCACTCTTATCTGTGGATGGATGATTTGACAGAATTGGGATGGCTGGCTTTGTGATTGATTACTATGACAATCTTACAAAGGAGGATGACACTTCAACGGTTTCCTCCAATTTGTTTTGCTACCAAAGCTAACATTAAGTAATGCCCTAAGAAGTTAGCATCCAATATTCCTCGTAATACCTCCCAAATTTCTGATTAGGTGGACATGATAACCCTATACAAATTATTTTTGTTGACGGGCAGTGGCGGCTGGTATGCAATAAAATTGAAGTTTTGAGCCATGACTCCTTCTGTTCTGGTTCCCAGTAACACAACAAGACGGCATTTTGTCTTTGTAGCCCACAGCACCGTGGTGCCAAGTTGTGTTTTGCCTCCAGCTAATAAAATGAGGCCATTGTGACGTTAGTCCCAACACACACCATGTAACAGTCACTGTGCTTTACACTAGAAAACACACACACACACACACACACACACACACACTACATATATATATATATATATATATATATATATATATATATATATATATATATATATATATAGTGTGTTTTCTATGGGCAAGCTATGGGCTGGCTGCAACTCGACTAACCTCTCATGAACTTTGCCCTTCTCATCTCCCAGGGTAACAGTGACAGTTCGGACGTTGTGCAGCTCAAAGCCTGGGTCATACTGATGAAAGTCAGAGGTTACCCAGCCCACCCAAACACTGCTGGGCTCCTGACCAGGGAAGATCCGCACAGAATAGTAGTGCTGTACAAAAAGAAGGGTGCAATCTTTCGTCACAACACCTGTATTATGAAACACTAATTCAATGCATGTAATTAAGACCCCTCGGGTAAACACCTCTTTCAGGTACAGGGAATAAACATAATTTGCCAAAATATTATTTTATTAATTCCACAATCATCTTGTGCATTTTTAGTGTTATGTGCGCTCTTAGAGTGGGGAGCTACTTGCCATCAGTAACATGTACATTACATCATGTGAGTTTTTTGTAATTTTTATTTTGTGTATCTATTATCTTACAGTAGAAGCTTGCATGAGGAATTCATATTCATCTCTGTCATCAGCCATCACTTCCTCTGACACGCGAGCAGATGATGGACAGCTGTTATCTGGCTTGTTTCTCTTTAACATGAACCTGGTGGATTAGATGGTTGATTAAGCCACATCAAGCTCAAAAACACAATATACAATGACAAAAAGGTACAAAATACTAAAGTGCAAAAGCTGCGTTGAGAAATCAGAGGGTTACCGTTGCTTGAGCTTGGAGGGCTTCTCCTGGTTATAATCTTTGTGGTTGTTGAATTCATCTCTCTCAGGTCCATTGGGACCATTGTGACCGTGAGAAGACTTCATCAGGACCTCAAAGTCTGACACAGTTTCAAAGTCCTCCAGCTCCTGCTAGAAACAGACAGTGAACACACCACACATATTTTCAATCATAAACACAACAGTACAGTTAACACCTTCAGCTGAATGTGAGCGGTAAATGGTGATGTGGAGAGGTTCCCAATTGTTGTGAATTGCAGAGATATATGAAATCAGCAAACTTGTTGACTGCTGGTGTCATTTTAGCTGTCATCTAAAGGTTTAAAGATATATAGTTAAAAACGGTGCTCCAACCTATGGGATATTTCTGTTGTGCTTATTTCATGGACTGCTGCATTGCTGGGTCTTTGATAAACCAAATCTATCTATCAACAGTCATAAAACATTATCGATGTGACTTATAGTGAATTACAAGTGACAAGTGTCAATGTTCTGGCTAGTTACACTAGAGGTTGATTGATGGGGCTTCTAATGCATTATGAATATCTCTACACATCAATCAATAATCAACTGTTGCAAGGACTCATAATATGTAATAATAGTCCATGCAGTATCATAAGTTATCACTGTAAGTGTTAAATGAAGTGAAGATGCACCTATAATAACGCATGCTTCATCTTAACATTTCACTGTTGGTGGTAAAGTGTAATGCATTTTCATGCATAAAGAATTAATGCTGCATAATAACCGATTAATGCCTATCATATATTGGGATAGTTTTAAAAGACTTTTGAAAAAACTTTCAAGTCTGGCACTTTTCACAATTGAAGACAATTTGTTAGCAAGTTAGCAAGCTTCTAGTCACAGAATCAGATTTTGCAAAGACTGGGCATCCTGCAGGGTCACTATTTCCAAGATTGCCAACTTACAAATGGAATAAAGTGGAGAGAAACTGTTGCAGCCCTCAAAATCCCCAGTAAGGATGCCATATGCTGTAACTAGCTAGCAAGCTAACCACTGTTCCCATCCCAAACAGGGTTACTTCTTAGCTAACTTCTTAGCAACTGGAATGCGTGCTATTAGTCCATGACCTAACTGTACATTTCAGCTAAAGACTTCTAGCTATATCCATCTATATCTCTACATAGTTATATGATAACGTGTGATTTTTGAAGCTAGCAGTCTACTAGCAAACATTCCAGTAGCTAATGCTAGCTTACAAGTAGCCCCTACAGCGGTTCGCTAGCTAGCTATAACATACTTACCAGGGATTTTGAGAGTTGTCCACTTTCTTCCTTCTTCACGCTTTCATGGTACAAATGGGAGGACATTTCAAAGAGGCAGTCTTGTTCACTCCACAGCTCCTTCTTTTCCACAGTAACTTTACATGTCACAATTCACAGTTAAAAACAGGACTCACATTCAGTATGCCAGGCAGGCAGGTAAAATCAACAAAAAGAGAGCTTTAATGAAATAAAACTGATACCAGACAAAGACAAAAACAGGCAGGCAACAAAACGAGAGAAACAGCAGGACCATAAACAAACCTGTAACAGTGGAACAAGGAACACAAAGAGGGAATTCAACAAGGGACCAACACAGACAGACTGACAAAAGAAAAAGGGAGCACAAGGACTAAATATATAAGGAGAGCAAAGATATAACGAGGGACAGGTGATAGCAGCGTTGATGATTAACAGGTAAAACAAATCAGGGCCTGGCAGACAATAATCACAAAGGCAGAGGCGGGAAGTAAAACCAGACACTACACATGAGGAATGAAGCTACAAAATAAAACAGGAGGTCAAACATGAATGAACAACACCAAAACACAACAAACAGAAACTCAAAACCCAGAAAACAAAGATAAATGACTACCAATAAAAACTACAAACAAAAACCCCGGACCGTGACAGTTCAAGAGAAATGTGGCTAAATCATAGACTGTATCCACCTTGATCCTGAGGGCGCTACTGTAGAAATGATTACGGGTGCAACTTCTGGCAAGATAATGTCCGTCACACCCATAAATCACGCAAGATATCATGATGGCACTTCAACCAAAGTAAAAAAAAAAAAAAAAACACACATGACAGTACAGTTGTATCAGCCAGTCGCAGTTCAGTAGGACAGGACATGCTTGGGAAACTGACTGTACATGTGACTTTGTCTATTTTCTTGTACTGTTGAAAAGGAGGAGAAAGAAGTTGTACAAGGCTGCCTCTTTGACCTGTCCTCCCATTTGTTGTTTAAGCCAACACATAAAATTTTTGTTTGTCAACTGATTTGGTAGATCCTGTTACCCCGCATCCTAACAGATTTTGGGGCCCCTGCTGGAGATGGATAGGGCCTAATACCTTACATACAAATACCATACAGAGAGAGACATGGTGGTATAGCGGGGGTCTGGTGGTCCTCCCCCAGAAAATTTTGGATGGGGTAGATGTGATATCCTGCATTATGGTGGGTTTAGGGGTAGCATTCTGGAGATGGGCATTCATTCAAAGTCACCCTGACTTGCAGGGCCTTCACAAGTGAACCTGCATTCAGCTCAGAGTGACTGCACTAGTGAAAACCACAAACTAGGACTTGCCTATGTGGCATATAGTCTATTACTTTGTAGACACAAGGCCCATTTTGGATTTAAAGCAAAATTCATGGTTGAAATGGTTGAATATATTTTGATTACGATCTAAACAAAATATTATTTTGGGAATAATAATATATTTTGTGTATTATTGTAGTCTAAAGAGCATTTCATGATATATTTCTAGACTATGCAAGTCTAAGAGTGCCTAAAACTAAGCCATTTCATTTCATTTTTGACATTTACAAGTCTTTTCAAAGTATTTAATGCATAGTAGGCATGAATAACTTATGATGCACCACAGATTCTTTTAAGTGCATGAAAATGCGTTACACCTTATTTACCAGGCCAACAAAGAAACATCATAATGAAGCATGCAGGATTACAGATGCAATGTACTTCACCTACTTGTATTTACTCATAATACTGCATGGACTATTATAGCATTCTATGAGGCCTTGATTGTTTAGGTGAGTATAGGCATTCATAATGCATCATAAGCCCCATCAGTCAACTTTTAGTTAATGACTAGCCAAGAGCATCCATTACACACTTGATGCTCTTGAATTTACTGTCACATCTACAATGTTTTATGACTGTTGATATAGAGCATTAGTAAGCCTAATGTATGTTAATAGCCATAGTGCAGCCATAAAGCAATATGAATGCATTATATTTCACCATGAATGCTCTCATAATGTACTATAGATGAGTTCTTCATTAATAGTGTTAGTGATTTTTTTTTTCTCCAATTTACTTTACATGCTAACTGATTGAGGCAGTGGTAGATTAGCACCTCCCATGATCTGCAAAATAAAATAAAGTTTTCTGAGTGGAAACTGGTGACTTTAAGATAATGGCTTGAGTTCCCCACCAGGAAGAGCTGTCTGACTGCAAGGTAAAGCAATGAAAATATTTTAACTATGATGTAAACTTAAACTGACTGACTTTTAAGTGGCTAAAAACTAGCCAATTGAGACAGCGTTTGCTCAGTGCTGTTTCATTTTATGTACTGGGCATGGGGGGTTTGAAACTTTGTGTTTCAGTCTATACAATGAATTTCACTGGGGCAGTGGAGGAAACAGATGGATTGTATTTAGGACTTGTTTTAGACACAAAGTTACCTGTCTGTCAGTGTCAACATACACACACACACACACACACACACACACATACACACACACACATATGAGTACATGTCAGTGTGTTTGTGGCACTGTTACCCTCTTTGGTGAGAAGAGGCTATCATTCGTTGGGGATCTGGAGAAGGATTCTGCACACTCTATGGGCATGCTCAGTCTGTAGAAAGTAATGTCAGTGTAACTGTTCTGTGAGCCAAATGACCTCTGGGTGACCTTTAGGCAAGGACATGACTCCACTGTCCCATCTATCCTTGTCACCTAAGAACAGAGGAAAAAATAAAACAACATTAGTTTTGTCTGTACTCTCATTTTTCAGCAGTCTATTGAACAGTTTTGGAGGAAAAAGCATACAAGACAAAAACATATTTAGAAATGTCTTACAATGTGTCTGAAGGGATTGCATGTCAGTCCATGTCTCAGGTCAATGCCATCTGAAATTCTACCAAAAAAACCCAGCAGATTCTACCAGGTGCTAGCTAAATGGGATGTGAGGGTGTACCACAGATGACTCCCCTCACCTCTATGTGCTGGTGGTTGGGTGGTACAGGAACAAACTGAGGAAGCCTCTTGCTGAGCCACATGGTGACATCTCGGTTCATATTGACAGCAAACGGTTCGTAGCCTTCCTGCAGGCCACAGATGGTGAAGTACTTCAGGGTGCTCACGTCTTTACCAAAGTTCATTCTTCCCACTTGACATGAACCAAGACTGCACACTGGGATAAAACCTGGAGACCAACAGAAAAAATCAAATACTAAGATGACGCTTTTTGTGCATTACTACCTGTGACACTATGTATAGAGGAACCTTTTAATGGATCATTTGTGCAACTCAGTATTCACCTAATCAATTGAGAAATTGATATATCCAGAGATATCCTCTGAGATATCCTTTGAGGTTGAGAGGTTGTCAGCTGGTGTGAAGATACATACTAAGCTTCAACACTTATAATAACAAGCACATAGTGACCTGTTTCTATAATTGACATTTGCCTTGTTTTAAAGGGTTTTTAAAAGAAGCAGAGGAAGAGGTTCCAACTGTTCTTCAGTATGATGGGGATCATTGTTAGGGCTACAAGGCTACAAAGCAGTGCAGTGTTAAAGTTGTGTGTGTCGTCAACAACGCAGCACTGACCTTCACCCACTTCAAAGTCCTTGAAGGCCAGCTCAGATCCAGAGTCATCCAGCAGCACTTCTCCATTAAGTGTGAACATCATGGTGTGTTCGTTAAGATCCACCATGCAACCCACCACGTCCCCTGTCTGCCAGGCACGCCCAAAATGCTCATTACCCTGGTGCCAACGCTGGACCTAAAAATAACGTTTTAAAAAATCCAATTTATGACTAATTTGGACCACTGCAGTGCTAAGAAACTGAACAAATGGAGTGTGTACAGCACAGGAAAACCCAGCCACCTTGAAACCATCAAAGACAAAGGCCTGGTCATCAGATCCCAGCTCCTGGTCTGGGAGGCATCCGGGCCTGGCCCAGCCCACCCTCATCTCTCCTGCTGTTAACACCTGAAAGAGAAGCATGAATGGGGTAATATCAAGTTTAGAAACAGTAAAACAACAGTAAAAGCTTGGTGTGAGAGCAATAGCCACACCCTGTAGTCTGTTGGACTTTTGTCATATTTGACACTAAACAAGATATATTGTCTTTGTGACCAAGAAACAAGTGAGAAATAGTAACAACAACTGATGAAAGGTTTTAATCGCCGATCCATGCCATAGTACTACCCAGTACACTTAAGATCAAAATAGGGCATGTGAAGGGTCTTAGGTTAAGCCAAATACTTTGTCACATCCTAATACTTAACATCATAACATACAGTACTGTTCAAAGTTTGGAATCACTTGCTATGTTGATGTTTTTCTTTTTTCCTTTAGAAATAGCTCTTTTAACAGATACAATTGTACAATCAAACGCCAAATTTAAAAAGTACATTTAAAATAGTTTTACCCCCCCAAAAGAAGAATTAAATAATTCAAATAATGATTTAGTTGATGTTCCCTCAGGATTGTATGACAGGGGAAAATACTGCCCAAATACCCTTCAATTTTGAATTTGTTTGCTGGTCCAGAAAAGCACAAGTGACCCTGGGTATTTTTGTGAGCCCATTTTTCTTTGGGCCCTCTGCAGTCTACTTAGTGTTTGGAATGAATAAGTTCAAGCTGTGAATTGTCAGTCTGTAGTATGTTCAGTTGATATTCTAATAGTTCTAAGCCAAGACTAACCTTTTTATTTTGAAGTTTGAAGAAGAGCTTTGTGAAAGCAACACCTGGCGTGTTAATTCCAGCTTGCTGTAGGCATTATTGTGCACTTGACACTGACACAAGAACCTCCTCCTATTCAAATCTACACACATTTTGATGCTAAGCTTCCAGAACCCTTCATACAAATAATATTCATTTGTAGGGAGGACTTTCTACAACCTAAAAGCACAAAAGACCACTCAGAAATGTAGAATGTTCCTTTCTTCAGCCATCTCTCTGAACCCAGTCAGGCTTTCTGGCAGGAGATTCCAAACTTTTTAACGGTAATGTATATTTCAGAGCAATACTACCATAGCTCTGATCATCTTCTTACCTCCAGCTCAAAGTACCACTTTCCTGCATTAACACAGTAGGTTTTTTCTGCTCTGAAAATACGGAACCTCTCAGCAGATACGTTGTTGTGGTCAGATTGAGCTGCTGGATAAAAAGAAGGTTGGGGGGGTTGGGGGGGTGTAGACAATGTAATCAGCAATCTCATGGGTACATTATCACTCAAAGAGTAAAATATACAAATACCCCTAAAAACTCATAGAATGAAGCCTTTCAATAAAGGCATGTATTGTACCATGGTCCTGGTCAGGAGCCTCCAGGTTGTATCCATATCCAAGCAAAGTCCTAACAGCCTCTCTCAGACTGTCTTTGTTGGACTTCTTGGTTCTCTCATCCAGCAGGATATAGGGGACCAGACGAGGGTTTCTACGATTCTTCACATCCTAAAGGGAGACAAAGGCCAGGAGAATATAAAGTCAATAACCAATTACTTAAGGAAAGCAGTGCTGGGTGGGGAAAGTGAAACAGTAGTGCTTACCCCTCCCTTATCACCATCACTGAGGTGCCTATGGGCAAGACAAGTTAATCCCTTAAAGTTGATCTTGGTCTCGAGACCACCTTTTGAACCTTTTAGTCTTATCTTGGAATCAACTGCATTTTTACTTGGTCTTGTTTTGATCTCAGACAGAGAGGACTCTGGATTTTATTTCAAGCCTGGACAAGACCACAACTGTGGGGATATTACTAAATTCCCTCTGCATCATTTGATTTAATTGTTAAGATCATGACTGCTTCAGATGCAACAAATAACTTGACTCATTTCTGGTTTTTAATTTTTGTTACTGTTAAGGGCTCTCCCCTTCCCACATACTCCAAGAAAGTGAATGCAGGACAAAGGAGAAAAAGCTGTGGCTGTCTGGGAGGAGATGTTAGCCACATCTCTGGCAATTTTTTTTTTGGCTTGGCTCAATTTGAGAAGTGTCTATGGTTTGCATGTTGCCCATTTTAACTTGTTAAATGCAATACAGGACGAACTGGTCTGGACTTGGTCTCAACTTGGTCTCAACCTGCCTTGGTCTTGATCTTAACTTAGTCTCAACTCCTCAAAGTCTTGGTCTTGTCTCAGTGTCGACACGCTGAGAGTATTATCAAATGGGGATATTGCCTCTGAAAGAAAAAAAAGCAACCTATGTATATTCTGGGCTACCTGTTTAAAGATGCAGCTGTCAGTGTCATCTTACAACTGATATGCCTTTTTGTTGCTACTGTTTTTTTCCCCTCTTAGTTTAACGTAGTGCACCTCAGTTTGACTTTTCAGGCTCAGGGTTCCTCCCTACTAAGATGGCATGGCTCATTCCTAAAAAAGGAGGGCGTATTTTCAAACTGTGCTGGACTTGACCTTTTCCAGACATCTGCCCACCACAACTTTAATGTTGTTACAGGTTGAGGTGAAGCTGATTTTAGGTGCTTTATAAACTGCTGAGTCATATAGTCCAAAACATTTCATCACTTGTCAAAATGTTGTGTCAAAAATGTAGTGGAGTAAAAAGTACAATATTTCCCTGTAAAATAAAGTTGAGTATAAAAGCAAGAGACACAAGCAACTAAAAGTGGTACTTGGTCTCGGGTAGACATACTTAGTTACATTTCAGTACTGCAAGTAAGACTTTAGACTTTACTCCTTTATGGTCTTCAGACTTGACTCAAACTCAGTCATAATGAATGACGAACTGTGCGACCTGTCATTGACCTTATGAATTAACACAACAACAACACTAACATACAGGACAGCTAGGGATTTATTGACAGTAGCAAAGGAGACCACATTGCTCCGTGTCAACACATTAAAAAACCCACACACAGAGCCAAGTATTTAATATGCATCACAGTCTCCTACCTGTTGGATGCCATAGGTCCAGCCCTGGCGGATGCGATCTCTTGCCCAGACGTTGTGTGCATTCTCAGCCAGTTTGTCCACCATGGCCTCCTGGGTGGAGGTCAGTTTGATGTGACTCAGGTCCAAAGGAGCAGGTTTATAACCACCGGACAACTCATAGCTGCACAGACAGATGTGAATCACTGAATTGTTAGCTAGCCAGCTGCTCAATAACCTTCATGTATTCATGTATAAGAGCCCTTCAAGACCATTTTTTCCAGTTTCTGCCTTATTCATCACCTTATAAAATGTTCCTTGTCTCAATCATCTTATCACTACGTCATGTAAGTATTATTCCACATCCTGTGCATTATTTACAGCTGTATGCAAAAATTTGGGCACCTCTGTTCAAAATTTTGTTTACTGTAAGTAGTTAACTGAGTAGAGGATAAATTGATTTCCAAAAGGCATAAAATTAGAGATGACACATTTCATCATCTTTTGCTTTGCTTCTAATCTTTTTTAGTTTCAAAACAACAAAAAAGGAAAAGGGCATGAAGCATGGTCAGTATTTAGTAGCACCCCCTTTGGCAAGTATCACAGGTTTTAATGCTTTTTGTAACCAGCTAAGAGTCTTTCAATTCTTATTTGGGGGATTTTTGCCCATTCTTCCTGCAGAAGGCTTCTAGTTCTGTGAGATTCTTGGGCTGTCTTGCATGTCCTGTTGTAGAAGCCATCCTCTATTCATCTTCAGTATTTTTACAGATGCTGTGATGTTTGCTTTCAGAATTTGCTGGAATTTAACAGAATCCATTCTTCCCTCTACCTGTGAAATGTCCCCGTGCCACTGGCTGCAACACAAGCCCAAAGCATGATCAATCCACCCCCATGTTTAACAGTTGGACAGGTTCTTTTTATGAAATTATACACCCTTTTTCTCTCCAAACACACCTTCCCTTACTGCCTTTAAAAGGTTCGTTTTTAACTTGACCAGTCCAAAGGACCTGTGTCCAAACAACATCAAGCTTGTTTAGATGTTCCTTTGCAAACTTCTGACGCTGAGTTTTGTGGTGAGGACACAGGAAAGGTTTTCCTCTGATAACTCTTCCATGAAGATCATATTTGTACAGGTGTCACTGCACAGTAGAACAGTGCACCACCACTCCAGAGTCTGCTAAATCTTCCTGCAGGTCTTTTGCAAACAAACGGGAGTTTTGATTAGCCTTTCTAACAATCCTACGAGCAGCTGTCACGGAAAGTCAACTTGGTCTTCCAGATCTAAACTTGACCTCCACAGTTCCTGTTAACTGCCATTTCTTAATTACATTACAAACTGAAGAAACAGCTACCTGAAAACACTTTGCTATCTTCTTATAGCCTTCTCCTGTTTTGTGGGCATCAGTTATTTTAGTTTTCAGAGTGTTTGGCAGCTGTTTAGAGGAGCCCATGGCTGCTGATTGATGGGACAGGGTTTCAGGAGTCAGAATATTTATAAAGCTCTGAAATTTGCATCACCTGACCTTTCCTAATGATGATTGTGAACAAGCCAGAGTTCTAACAATCTAATGAAGGTCTGAGACCCTGGTAAAAGTTGTCTAAGAGCTCAAATGTCAAAGTGGTTCAAATGTGCCCAAACGTTTGCATGGTGCTCCTTTCCTTTATTCACTCTAAAATTGTACGTAACAAAAATAATACACTGATCTTGCTTACAATGTTGAAAAATATATTCTATTTCTAACTTCACGCCTTTTGCAGATATGTTCATCTTCCACGTACTTAACTACTCACAGTAAATGGCATTTTGACCATGGGTGCCCAAACTTTTGCACGCCACTCTATTTTTTATAATAATGATAGTTGAGGTGACTTACGTTGGTGACAGTTTCATGCTCTTGACTTTCTCCACAGCATGCTCATCTGCTAGGCCAACATGGCAGCCTAAGGCCAGGAGAGTTCTGCAACACACACACAAACACAAATGACCAAACATGCAATCTGTTGTTCAGGTGTGTGATATTGACCCAAACATGTTACCATCACCCATACTCCAACATACTACATGGAGACTTACTTGGTGAGTTTACTGCCTTGTCAACAGAAAGAATCTTAGAGTTCGGTCATGTACAGTATGAACACAGGGCTTAATGGTGTCACAGATAAATATTTGCTCTAAATGCCATTTAATATGTTGCTCACTGCGCTAAAGCATTACTTGAGAGTCTCCAGAGACATCTGTAAGTTGTAGCTTCGTTCTTGTTCAGGAAGCTTGGAGAACTCCACCAGACAGGGGTGTTGCCGCTTGTTATCATCTCGCACCTGAAACACACATAGACGCACGTATAAAAAAGCAAAGGTTAGAACAGTTACAGAGCCTGTTGCTTGGCCCCCTTTAATCTCAGGACACAGAACAATGGGACACTTGGATGCATGTAGTTACACAACTGGAGTTACATCCACATCACTTCAACGTCTGTAGTGCTCCACTCTCCACAAGATTTCAGCACTGACTGCTTGGGATGTGTTGTGTAGTGTCTGAACTTATTGTGAGAAGTACCAGGCCCAGCATTTGACTGGGCAACAAGTGAGAACCCTTCTGGGGCTGTGGCTGTGCTGGTGTATCAGTCTGAGCCAGACAGCAGCAGCTGCACTGAGCACTGAGTGAGCCACTGAGTTGGATATGACTGACTGCCTGGATTTGGTGTAGATGTGACTGCAGAGCCTGGAGAATTCTGGATTTAAAGGAAGATGTAATGACCTTGAGTTGGAGGGCTGAAGCTCTGCCAGATAAGCATGCAGCCTCAGCCTGTTGGGAAGGTGTCGTGGTGGATAATAAAAATGAACTGAATCTCACAGAGGCAACTGTGACAATTCTAAAAGGTGATGTCGCCCAGTGTCAGGATTTGAGAGGTTCCTCCTCATGAGCTATTACTGCTGCTTTGGTGATAAACACGTCAAATAAGCTGGACTAGTCTGCTATAAAGTCATGGACTGGTGAGCAAGCGACTCAAGTGGGTGTGTTTGGCCCATTCAATGCAGTTCATATCCCATTACAACTTGTCTTCTTTTCCTTTCAAGTATGTCATCATTACATGGTGTTAGAAAGGACAGTCTTTTGTATTATGTTATTTAGGCTTGGTGATATATGACAAGGGACGGCACGGCGGTGTGGTGGTTAGCACTGTCGCCTCACAGCAAGAGGGTTCCTGGTTTGATCCCGGGTGTGGGAGGCCCTCTGTGGAGTTTGCATGTTCTTCCCATGTCAGCGTGGGTTTTCTCCGGGTACTCCGGCTTCCTCCCACAGTCCAGAGACATGCAGACTGGGGACTAGGTTAATTGGTGACTCTAAATTGTCTGTAGGTGTGAATGTGAGTGTGAATGGTTGTCTGTCTCTACATGTCAGCCCTGTCTGGTGACCTGTCCAAGGTGTACCCTGCAACCCTCAAGAGGATAAGCAGTTAGAAAATGGATGGATGGATATATAACAAAGATCAAATGCAACACTTGTTTTTTGCTCCCATTTTTCAAAGGTTGGAGTTAAAGATGCAAGACTTTTGATGCACTGTATAGATACATTTCTCTCAAATTCTGAAAAAAAGGTGTTAAATTCAGTGTTAGTGAGCACTTCTCCTTTTTCAAGATAATCCATCCACCTGACAAGGGTGGCATATCAACATGCTGAATAAAAAACATCATTAGTACACAGGTGTGCCTTGAGATGGTTAGTAATTCTTAGATCGTTCACTTGAACCTATGGAAAATGGGAGCAAAAACAAAAGTTTCTGTTTAAATTTTTGTTCAGTATATTTTGAGGCAATTAATAATTGTACAGTGTTGTATTAGGAAGGCCAACCCTTTTGCACCGTCTTATATATTGATATAGTTTTATTTTAAGGCAGTTATAGTCTACTGCAGTGCTGTCGTGATTCTCCTATTGAACTTGTTTTGTGCTGATATATGGGAACATGTAAGGTTTAACATTATATTATTGTTACATTGCAAGTACCTATGTGACAGTGCTTCTCAGGTTATGTTGCAGAGTAACACAAAAGTCATGTAACGAGTAGTAACAAATTATTTTCTACAGGGAGAAAAAGCAAAGTTAAGTGTTACTTTTTTAAAGTAACAAGTACTGTACTTTTTTGAGTTACAATAATAACACTGGTTGTCACAGACAGCTCTGTTATCCCATTCAGACATGACAGCACATTTAGGAACAAGATGCATTTGGCACCTGTTGTGATGTTACTGCTGGAAAACAGTAAGGCTGGATTGACAGATGTCCCAACCTATTTTTCTGTCGAGGCCCTCATTTTTATTAATTAATAAAATCAAATATAGGCACAGCCTATCCCAGCTGAGAGACAGACAACCATCCACACTCATTCACACCTATAGCCAATTTAGAGTCACCAGTGAACCTAGCCTGCATGTCTTTGGACGGTGGGAGAAAGCTGGAGTACCCAAAGAAAACCTACACTGACACGGGGTAGAACATGCACAACTCCACACATGGGAGGGGACCCACCTCCAGTTCAAACCAGGAAGCCTCTTGTTGTGAGGCGACAATGCAAACCATTGCATCCCTGTACCAGACCTTTGTTTTAATGAATCCTAATTTCAAATCCATTTTCTCTGCATTTTAATCATGTTAGAAAAATAATTATGTTGAGTTCTTTGAAAGGCACTGAAGCACTGAATGACAGGATGTTAAGTTGGACTTGTTAAGTCTTATTGGCTCACAAGCTGTATGTAAAGTGCTTAGCTTGATATTCATTTAGTCATCCACAAAGTTAGCATAAAAGGAAAGAGACAGTGGGTCTGATTATTCCTGTGGCTAAACAAACTGCTTTTTTCTTTTTACTTCTTTAGTGGGCATAGTGAACAGGAAAAAGGATTTATATAGACTGATCGGACATGAGAGGAATCTCACTAATTAGCTCAATCACATATTTCATTGTTTAACTTATCTTTTTTTCTTTGAGCATAGGATTACACTCTCATAAGCAAGTTAAAACAGCTCTTAATTAGTGGAACAAGACACGCATTTAATTTCTATCTCTGCATGTTCAACCTCTTGCAGCTTTAACATTAATCTGATGGCATTCAGTTCAGAGTTGTGCGTTGAAAGTGACCCGAAAATGTTACAAGTCCGACCTGCCAACTGTGATGACTTTTACATATAAGCATTTGGGGCACTTATTCAAACAGAGGAACATGTTAAATTGCCATCAGGTCAATGTTAAGCGGAACATGCCTGAAAGGGACTTAGAATCAATGTTTTATACATAGTATTGATCTGTTTGTCTGATACTCACCACACCGTAGGTCCAGCCCAATTCTATCTTGTTCATCACCCACAGTTCATGGATGTTTTCTGCAAGCTTCTCCCTGATCCTCTCCAAGTGAGGTGGCAGCACAATCTACACACACAGAGAAAAACAAGCTATGTAATCATTTTGGCCATCACTCTTCTGTTGCTTCAGTCTGGCTCTGCTCTGTTTGGTTTGATTGACAGAAAACACAATATCATGAACACTGGCATGGAAAAAACATTCAGTGGGTACAATCCGCACTAAAACAGATTCTGGAAAGGATACTGGAAGAAAACTGCCATTTCTTAAATTACATTGCGACCTGATGAAACAGCTACCTGAGAACACCTTGCTGTCTTCTTATAGCCTTCTCCTGCTTTGTGGGCATCAGATATTTTAGTTTTCAGAGTGCTAGGCAGCTGTTTAGAGGAGCCCATGGTTGCTGATTGATGGAACGAGATTTCAGGAGTCAGTATTTATAAAGCTTTTAAATTTGCATCACCTGGCCTTTTCCTAAAGATGATTGTGAACAAGGCATAGCCCTAACAAGCTAATTATGGTCTGAGACCCTGGTAAAAGCTGTCTGAGAGCTCAAATGTCTTGGGGTGCCCAAACTTTTGCATGGTGCTCCTTTCATTTTTTCACTCTAAAATTGTACAAAACAAAAATAATACAGTAATCTTGCTTAAAATGTTGACAGTCATGTTAAATCTTTAACTTCATGCCTTTTGAACATCACCTAATTAACTATTCACAGTAAAAGAAATTTTGACCATGGGTGCCCAAACTTTTGCATGCCACTGTAAAGGTGAATGAATTTACAAACTGATAAACCTAAATCAAAATGATCCTAAGTTCTAACTCCTAACTCCTAACTAATAAAGCAGGATTAAATAATATAATTCACACTAAAGAAATATTTAAAATATTATAGAAGATTTTGTCACTATTTGATTGTCTCATTATCTATTTATGTCTGTATTTATTCGTATGATTATTTATTTCATAATGTCTTATGTATATTGCACACTCTATGCTGCTAACAGGTGTGGCAGTGGTGTGTACCTGGCTGGTGTCCACAGGTGTGGGGGTGAATGCTGCCTGGCTCAAGGTGACAGTGGGTCCCAGCAGGTCTCTGGCTGCAGTCTGGTCCTGACTGGCCTCCAGTTTCAGTTTCTCCCTGGGTAACACTGCCTCATAGCAGGGAGCGTAACCTGGAGGGGGGAGGAACTTAAACTCCCCATGACGACCCCCGAGGAGGAAGCGCACCCTGCAGGGCGACAGATGACACGAGAAGGAATCAAGGAGGAGAAGTTATGTTTTGAAGGGTGTGATTACAACAACGCAACATTTTTTAATTTTCCAAAAATCAAAGGAAACAGTCTGTACAACCACCAAACCCAGTGAGTTAATTAAATAACTTTAGAACTTTTTTGTGAGTATGGCTGGTCAGATTCCAGCATTTTTGACAATTTGCAAACAAGTATATTAATAGAGGTATAAGCTATATGGGTAAAAATACATCTAAATAGCAGTAGGCAATACCACAAAATTTGGTTTTGATCCAACAGAAGTAATACAGGGCCAGAATCGATACCGATATGATACTTTTTATTACTGAATTTCAATTTATTTATTTTTTTAATGTGGGGGAAAGCGGTACGCCATCATTGATGTAGTACTTAAGTAACAGCAAGTGATGATCAACTGCAGTTTGAAAATGTAACATTACCAATGCTGAAGATCTGATTTGACTAAAATATTAATTTCACTAGGCTACTATATATTTGGATATTCTTTCAGCCTCTCTGAAAAGACTCCCAGTGAACTCAGAGGTCTGGATGCTGAGGCGTTTCCCTCCTTCTCCCCACTTTTCAGTTCTCTTTCTCAGGCTTTTTCCTCTTTCGTTAAGCCATCACTGCTATAATGTGTGTATGATAAAACTAGTCAGACTCGCACATACTATCCACATTGAATGTCTGGGGACAGTTACGGTCACACGGATGTGCATGCAGTTCTATTTATAGTACAACTAAGTGTATGCGTCAGCCCACAGCAGTAAACAGGAGGGCTGGGAGGTGAGCTTACCATCCTACTGCTGACATTGGTAAAAAGTGAAACAAAGAAGATGTTGCTGGATCCCAAGTAAGTTGATTGAGTGCAGACAACACAAAAGCGGAGAAGTAGATGTGTGCACGACAACGGAAAGTTGTTTGCACATACAGTTTTTCTCTTAAAATACAAATATGTACAGTGTAGAAGAGAGAAATAAATCCCTTTTTGGTATCGATCCTATTGACGCTAAGATCAATCTTCAAAATGAAAACATGTTATTTAGAGTATAGATATTTGAGGATCAATTCGCTACTAACTTTTAAATAGCCACAAATTCTATAAATCACGTACAGTATTGTAATAAATGCATTTTCTATTGGTGTAAGGTCAAAAAGAGTCCTATAGATGTGTATTTTTTGCCTTACCAATTCTAGCATTTTTTTACCACTGTATTATTCTTGTTGCCTTTCTATTTTTGTAGACTTACTTTTAATTAGTTTTTCAATAAACACTGTAAAATATGTTACTTAACTGTGTGAAACTGAACTTTAATTCTGAAAAGTATTATACAAATAATGTACAGTATATATTCTAATTAAAGCTGTAGGTTTTTTTTGTTGTTTTTTTTAATAAAAATAACTCTTGTCTTTGATGAAACTATCACTACAGACAGTAGCACATGAGACAGATAATGTGAAAAAATTCTGTTCTTCCTCCTTCTCCTAGTGCTTCTTATGGCATTTGCAAGAATGTACAATGCCTGAACAAAAACAGCCAATCAGAGCTGAGGAGTCTTTGTCATGATTGACATGACTGACAGCTACGTTACAGAGTCCTCGGCTCTGAATGTTTTCATTTAGGTGCGGGAGATTCTAGCAGTTGCCATTAGGAACACTAGCAGTTTCATGGACTGTCACATGTACTACTATCAGGATAAAATGACAATTTGAGCAAATATAAAAACATATGTTTTTAATATGCAAGTGTACCTCTACTGTAGGTAGAGGAAAATGACATCCTGTGTGTTTTAGCTGTAAATAAGCTAATTCATTTCACACCTGACCAGTCAGTCAAATAGGCTGCTTTATCACTTCAGTGTAACTTGAACTACACAAATATGGAGACCTGTAGCCTTTTTTGGCTTCACGGTGAAAGTGAGTCTCTGTTCTGCAGGTCATTTACCACCTTCATGAAGAATTTACAGTTTGATGGGGGGCAGACAAAAACTAAATTTCCATTTGGTGTAAACTGTTTGCAGTAAAGCACTGACTTGACTCCTGCGGAGAAGCTGGCCACAGGGAAGAAGAGGCCGTCAGAGTTGAAGTTCTCAAACATGCCTTGAACCGGCTGGCCGTTGATCCTGAAGGAGATGCTGGGCACACTGAGGTCCAGGCAGCAGCTCACCACATCCTCTGCTCTCAGAAGATGCTGATTAGGTGAGCTGACAGTCCGCGCAATGCAGCCTGCACAGTGAGGACACGGTTGAGTTTTAGTCTGCAATATGGGAGCATCTGAATTTTGAATCTGCCATCTGGAACAATCTGACTCCATATTCATAGAGCTGGGAGGTCATTTTATCTGAGTTCATCCAGTTTGCTTCCATATTTCATTAATAGCATTAAATTATTATCAAGTACTTGAGTACTAGCAGAAAAAAAAATAAAATAAAAAAACCTTACAAAGGAATAGAGTCCAAAATGAACACCTAAGCAAAATTGTGGGAAGGGATTGGGACTCAGTGCTGCACAGAATATAGAGAATAGCTGTGTAAACACAAGTTTAAGGTTACATAGCTAAAACTGCATACTCAGTTTATTCCGTTGAAATACTTCAAAACATCACTTGCCATTCTGCCTTTAACGTTAGATTGGGTGATATCTGAATGAAAACACTGAATGTTGTCATTTTTACTATTTGGATCTGTGCAGATATTCATAGATAGCAGTTTATGCACTGCATCCTAAGCAAAAATTGTAAACTTTTCATAAAGAACATGATGTGGCTGGGGGCAACATGTTTTTAGTTTAACCATCCGCACATCCCATTCTCATGAACGCTATATCTCAAGAACATCTAAAGGGATTTTTTTTTTTCCAAAGTTGGTACAAACATCTACTCTGACTTAACAATGAATTGATGAGAATTTGGTTATCAAAGGTCAAAAGGTCAAGGTCACTGTGACCACATCAGTGACAACAATGAACTGATTAAAATTTGTTGATCAAAGGTTAAGGTCACTGTACCCTCATAAAACATATCTTGGGCTATAACCCAATAATTCATATGCTAATTATGACAAATTTCATACAGATATCTAATAGCATAAAATGATGAAGTGAACATTTAATAATCAAAAGGTCAATGTTTAACTTCATCATAATGTTCTGCAAAAACCCTTTTCTGGCCATTATTTAATATCATATCTCAGGAACCAAAGGGAATATACTGAATTGGTGACACTAATCTTGGATGCCCACTTTGAAACCAGAATGTATAGTTTTTTATGCCTCTGTGCTGTGGCAACAGTCATGGCCTGAGGCCTGGGGAAAGATGTGTGTGAAGCATCCATGTTTTAACAGACATGGATGTAATCTGTAACTGCAACTTGACAGGTTTGCGGAGGCATACAGTAAAACCACTAGGCGGTAATTGTAATTCATATATGTTTTCTGTTACTTAGCCCAAAAAAAAAGCAATTACTCTATACGTTGTCCTAATACTTATTTCTAAATCAAGTACACACACACACACAGACCTCACCTGACCAAAGATGGAGTCCATCAAAGCCGTAGGAGTAGAGGTCATCACCCACCCCGTTGCCGCCCCACCCCTCACCCCCACTGGGGTAGGGTGCATAGCCACTGGTGTTAGCCCAGCCCACCCTGAGGTGAGAAGCCTCTGCTGTGACGAACGGCAGTGCCTGATCCACGATCAGCTCGTAGTACCACTTCCTATACTGAGCAGAGCCATCACTGACTCCCAGGAAGATGTTGGGACGCATGCTGTTGGGAAGATGAAACAGAGCAGAGACTGTTAATGGTCTGTCGGAAAATAACCTTCCACTGGGTTAGAATGGCAACTACTGTGTTGCCACTGAATTTTTTTATATGTCATGTTTCGATCCAGTAAATACTGCAAATTGTGTGTGTGTGTGTGTGTGTGTGTGTGTGTGTGTGTGTGTGTGTGTTTGTGTGTGTGTGTGTGTATACCTGCTTACGTGGTTGATCAGGCGGGTCTGCAGCAGCAGATCTCTTCCTGGCAGCAGGTTGTCACAGATCAGGTGCTGGTTGGAGCGCACTGCCACGCCGTGACACACACACAGTGAACACAACACATCCAGAACCTAAATGGTACACACAAACCACATAATATGTCAGTGTTGTAAACTATTGTCAAAGCATCAACACAGACATACAAAGAGACTGAACTGTAGGATTCCTGACAGATGTTATTTGGACAGGCTACAGCTCCATGTCACATGCTGTCTTCTTTGCCGTGAGAAATGTTTTGTTGCTCTATCATCCTGTTCAGTGAGTGCTCCCCTGGGACTGTTATTCCACGTGGGATTTTAAACAAAAATAATTTGAGAAAGGTGCCTAACTTTTGGTTTCAAAGTGTATTATGGAAGCCTTTTTGTTAAACTTAAATACATATAAATGAACAAATGTCTATGTATATCACTAACAATAAAGTAAGTGACCATACCTTGTGGTTGCGTCCATGCTTGTCCAGCAGGGATATGATGGATTTGATGTGCCCCTCTTTGATTATGTTCAGTGCCTCAGGACTCTCCACCAGCACACAGTGAAGCACCTCCAGTATACCTACAAATACAAAATATGTGTAGTATAAATTATTACGTGTACAGAAAGCATTCAAAACCAGGGGCCGTATTCAGAAATCACCTAAGGCTAAAAGTACACTCTGTTCTAAGAATAAGTCAGAAAGCATTTTAGTGGCTCCTGAATCACTGAGACCTGCTCACAAGTCAGCTGTGCGCCTAACTGGGCCTCATGCAGGAAGCTATTTTTGAACATTTTTTCTTCTCTTCTTTTTTTCCACAATTTGTTCTTATTTTGTTAGTGCGCATTGATTTCTGGGATCGACCAGTGTTAGCTTTTCTATTTGAAGAGAGAAAATTATGCAAGTGCTTGAGAGCACTCTTACCAAGATAGAAAAACATCTAATTTTCACAGTTTGTCCAGTGTAAATTTAATTGTTATATTTGGGGAACATTTTTAAAATGCATGAATATCCTATCATCAAATTTAGATTATAATGTATTTTAGAGTCATTATAATAATTGGATTATTGTCCCCTGGAGACCATCGAGGAGGTGGGTGAGAGGAGGATGTTAGCAAAGCTGATATCCATCATGGACAACACCTCTCACTCCCTGCATGAGACTGTCCGTGCACTGAGCAGCTCATCCAGCAGCAGACTGCTGCACCCACCTTGCACGAAAGAGCGCTACCACAGGTCATTCATCCCATCAGCTGTCAGACTCTTTAACAGCAACATCTGATGTAATGTAGCACTGTCAAGTCTGCTGCATAACACTGTATAAAATCATCGCTGCTAAGACCCTGTGCTTTTTACATACTCACTGCAATATTCCGCATCCATTGTGTATATAGTGTAAATAATCTTGTGTGTGCAGTTCATTCATTGTAGTGCCTTACTTTTTTTTATATATATATTTTTATATTTTAAATCCAGAAAGATTACAGTTATGTTACAGCGCAGCCAGGCAGCATTGGCTCTCTGCCAAGTTTTCCAGCGCATCCGCTTGAATACCAAACTGTATTTTGTGAATACAAACTATATGCTGATGTTGTAAATAGTACAGGCTATAAACAGTAAGCAACATCTAAAATGATCCTCACTAATAACAAATAATGAATTATAATGTATAGCCTAATAAATCTATACAGTGCGACTACAAGATGACTGCCGGCTGCTATCCAGTCCAGTACACAAGACACACTGGTCTCTGTGAGCTCGTACATCATCTCCAGGTAGAACAACTACTGTAAAACACTTGCGGATATTTTAGTCTTATGTCCTTGGATGTCCACACTTCCAAGGATTTGATTTGAAGGTTGTTGTGTGTTGTCATTCATTATACACAATATACACATTATACACGACATTATGGAAGGGTGGTAGTGATTGGCATGTCTGGGTCCTGCTGTACTGTGAGTTATAATTTTCAGTGTGTTTCTATTAATACACCTGCAACATCTACACCGTATCCCATTCTGCCTGTGCATCCTAAAACTGCCTTTCCCCTGCTGTTATCGCTTGACAAAACAGAAACTGGACCATCTGATTTCAATACTATCGCTTGATCATCATCCAATGGTGATAAGTATCAAATGTATATAGTGACCATCTCAATGAAGACACCTACCAGAAGAGGCCTCCAGTCTCTCCAGTCTGCTAATGAGCCAGTCCAGTGAACCGGAAAACTGAGCACAGTTCTTCCTGTTACCTCTGATCAGTGCAGCTGGGAGGAGACAGAAAAGGACAGACATGACTCAAGAGGTGTTGCTATTATGTGATAATGGTAACCCACAATCCTGCACACACATTTCTGTCCTCTGATTGCAACATTTTCTATTTTGACCTAATCTCTTTAAATAATATGAATAGCAATTTAATTTAATTCAATTTAATTACTTTCTGTAGAGCTCTTCATAAAATTCTACCAAAGATAATGAAATTTGTTGTAATTATATAATCCATCATGTTAATGCCATGCATGTGTGTGTATACCCAGTAGTTGGTAGAGGGAGTTGAGGATGGAGCTCCAGGCCTCTCCTGCCTCCCTTCCTACTGCTTCAGCAAAATGAGCTGCACTGCTGTAGACGTGAAGACGATCAATACACTCCAATACGAGGCTGATCATTCCCTACAAACATAGAAGTCATTGGTTTTAGTGGTTTATTCAGCTGGATTCACATCAGTATAATCAAATGAAGTGGACAAGAGAGAGACAGTGCATAGCAGGAGGCTTTAATTGTTAACACTGTGAAGACCCAGCTTCAGATAAAGGACAGATTCCTACTTGTCACATCCGCAGCTTTAAATACTTTAACAAGGCCACCCTTAAGGCAGATTTATAGCATTGGCTCTGAGCAGAGCCTAAGTACGTTCAAAGCACTGCAGTTTTTGTCACTTCCGTGTTGGCTTCATTTTTCAGGCTCTGAGTTTGCCGCTTGTTCAAAACACACCTAAAACACACTTTAAAAATGGCTTTGTAGCTACAATTTCAAACACAGGTACACTAGGGTGACCATATTTTGATTTCCAAAAAAGAGGACACTCGGCCGGCCACGACATGGCCTACT
Organism: Epinephelus fuscoguttatus; assembly: GCF_011397635.1. Lineage (NCBI taxonomy): Eukaryota > Metazoa > Chordata > Actinopteri > Perciformes > Serranidae > Epinephelus > Epinephelus fuscoguttatus. The sequence continues at coordinate 5,207,369 of NC_064771.1, read as the reverse complement.
TAAATGATACTCGCAGTTTACTCAAAGATGCCTTATAATTTTAACATATTTAAAATTTATATGTATGGATAGAAAATTCAGTTATATTAGAAAATAATATCTCTCAAAGACAGAAATTCAGATAGGCCCCTATAGGGGACACATACACACACTAGAGTGTGGTGATCCGAGCCCGACAGTACCCGATGGGTCGGCCAGGGTTGGTCAAAAATGTAGCTATAAATTGTATTCAGGCTCGGGTCGGATTCGGTCAGCTTTCAGTGAAAATGTAGTGTAAAAATAAATAAAATCCTATTGTCTGTCCTGTTTATTGCTTGGGCACTGTTATTTACAGGACAACACCTGAACATAACACACACAGACACACATTGGCTGTTTGTTTCTACCGCTCCCCTCTCTGGAAGTCTCGGACCTCCAGCCGCCCGCCTCCGCCTTGATTAAACACTGAAAATAAAGTAAAAGAGGGAGACAGGTTTTTCCTATTTTATCTTATTTTGTTATATTTCTCCCTCTCGTCTCGCTGGAAGCGTCGGACCTCCCGCTCCCGTCTCAAACACGGAGGTCTCCCTCTCCGCTGAGCACGCCCAGCCTGTTAAATAGCCTGTAACCGTAACAACTGTGTGACACAAACTCAGTGCTTTGGTCATTAAATAATGTTGGGCTCGGGTCGGGTTCGGACAGAAATATGTGGCCCGTGCCGCACTCTAACACACACACACAAACACACGGAAAACCGGACATTATCATCAGTTTATAAAAACCCCCCGGATGGGACGTGAAAAGTGGACATGTCCGGGCAAAAGAGGACGTTTGGTCAGCCTAAGGTACACGAATCGGCTCCTAACTCAGAGGATTCACAGACACACTGACAAAATACTCGTCTTTTTCTGGATACATTTTCCCCACAAATACCATATGCTAATGTTATTAGTAGAAGGCTATGGCATTTTACATTGCATAAATTGGCCTCATGGCTCGCGGAGTTCTCCTTTAACCGTTAGTGAGGTACTGTTAAGTTAACACACATTAAACATGGCCTAATAGTGACAATTTCAATTCCAAGTACATAAATTGGCCTTAAATAACTCGCAGGATTCACAGACAAAGCACTTGTCTTTTGCTGGACACATTTTACTCACAAATACAACATGCTAATGTTATTAGCACAAGCCTATGGCATTTGACATTGTATAAATTAGCCAAGCCACTAACGGACTTTTTCACTACTCACAAGGTTCACCGACAAAATAACTGTTATACTGAACACGTTTTCCAAACAAATATAACATGCTAACATTATTAGTACAAGCCTATAGCATTTTATATTGTATATATTAGCCTAGCACCTAGCAGAGATATCCTCTACTCATATGAAGCCAGGATAAATCAATCACACACAAGACTTAAAACGCTATTTTGTGGAGGCCTTATCATCTTCACATTTTATTGTTTCTTATCTGTGAAATAAAAGTAAATAAAAACTTCATTTCCACTGAGGGGAATGGTTTCAGCTTACAAAAATAGACAGGATGTCTGTGTTGACGTGACTTGTAGTCATATTTCTGGGGAGGTGCAAGTCAGGCTACAGTGAAGGGTCACAGGATTCATCAACAAAACAATTGTCTTAATAATCTTTTTTTTTTTTTTTTTTTCTTTTCAAATTTGCTTTAAAAAATCACTAAATAAAAAACTCACTGGTGACGGACTTATAAATAAACTGATTACACAGCACTGTGAAGGAAGAGTTAAACGGCAAAGACCTTAAAATTAAAAACTGAGACATACAAGACATTTTTCTCAGTTTTGGTTGTGTGATAAATGTTTATTTTTATCTATACTGTTAAAAATTACTATATCTGAACTATACTGTACATGAAGATGGTGAAAATGGTGATAAAGAGATACCAGGGAACAAATCATATGGCTTAGAGGTAGCATGCGCACAGGAGATAAATTGATGCAGGAGTGAAATATAACTGGTGAGTGTGATGAAATATAATCATAGGTTAACAGCCATCATATATGACTTTCCCTTAAATTGCCACAAGGGACTTCTGTCGGCATTATAGAAACAAAATGAGTGGAACAGACATCAATCATACAACAGGATGGTCAGAGTAGCGGCCATTTCTATGTGAGTCGTTGCCATTGCAGCTATTGTTATTGCAACCAATGTAGCAGCAATGTAACCTCCAATTAAACAAACCAACTAAGGGCAAGTCACAAACTCACTGAGGTGGTTTTACAGTAATGACCAACTGAGCAGCCGAGTAGTGTGAAGCCTGAAGAGGCGTCTTTTGTGCACTTTCTCTGTTGCCTTGCTGTTTGAGAGGAATTGAGGATTGATGGGTTTAATTACTTCATATTTTATTGGTAACTGATCAAACCCTATTCCATAAATGAAATCATCAGCTTATTGTATACTTTAGGCAGAGAGTAAATAGAGTTGTCAGCCTAATGAGTGTGACATACTTAATGGCCCCACTGATGTGTGTTGTCACCATGACAACAAATCACAATTGCCATTTTCTGTTGAACTAATTTAGGTATGTGACCACAGCAAACAGTTAAATGTCATCTCTATCCATTCTATTTCTATGGTTGGCATAATCCTTTCATTTTAGCTTTTCTTTTTTAAATCTACCTTAGAAATTCATTTGTAAAATTATAAAACAGATTCTACTGCCACTTCATGACCTTGTTAAACAAGAGGCGAACACACACACACACACACACACACACATACACACACACACACACACACACACACAGACTCTCCCTACCTCTTCCTGAAAGAGGTTCTGCCGGTTCTTCAGAGCTCTGAGTCGGTTCTGCTTGTCTTCATGTTCCAGGTGATCTCCAGGTGGTTGGAAATAGCCAATCAGATCCTGCAGACTCAGACTGACTGAATCTATTGGTAGATCTAAGGTGGAGCTCTTCCCTTTTTTCCTTAGTGTGTCCAGACCCCTGGAGCATACAGAGCAGAGGACGCCGTCACAAACTGGCTCAGTGAATGTGACCAGTAAGGAGTTCACACAAAAGATTGAGTTAAAACAAACAGAACTTGTGTCAGGTGTGCTGTGTAGGTGTTGAAGGTGCAAAACCAAAAGGCAAGGATGCAGGGTGGACATCTGATGTAGGAAGGGAGAGAGCAAATTAACAACTGGGGCAGCTTTTATAGCATGGGAAGGCCCAGGTGAGCTTAATCAAGGCAGTGACCCTCCCATGTCAGCCAACTGCCTGATGAGGTTAGCCAGGACATCCTCCAAGACAGTTGGAGGGGTGTATGGGGGGGTCAGAATGACAATCAATGGTCACTGCTGCTATAATACTGGTGTCTACTACCTGATTATGTTGACTGAGACCTAAAATTTTAGTGCATTAGGATTTTTTATTCCTTTGTTGAAAGCTAATTTATATGCAAATGTTTAGCCAGTCAGTGTAATGAGTAGTTGGAAAAAAATAACATATTTTATTTCTGCAGTGTGTTTTTGCTCAGAACGACTGTGAGGATGTCGGCTCTCACTGTGTTCAGACTGAGTTTGCAGTTGGAGCTGATTGTTTATGCACACCTCCCTGCTGCTCTGCTTTGGTTTGATGTATGGATGTGATGATTACCCCGTCCACACTATTGTGCCAGACTTAATGTTTAAGATAAAGTTACATCAATTTAAATGGCTTATATAGGCCAAAAGACAGGAGTGAATTTTCTAAAAATAAACAAATAAATAAATAAAATTTAAAAAAAAATCAGCGCACTGCTGGTCCCAGCTGTGTTTCTCTTATATTTTCAGGATTCTTCCTCAGAAGGCCCTGCTCCTCACGTAACAGAAGACACACACAAACACCTACAGTCAGGTCCATAATTATTTGGACAATGATACAGTTGTCGTCATTTTGGCTCTGTACACCACCACAATGGGGTTTAAATGAAACAATGAATACCTGCTTAAAGTGCAGACTCTCAGCTTTCATTTAAGGCTTTTTTCAAAAATGTAGTATGAACCGTGTAGGAATGACAACCATTTCTTCACACAGTCCCCCAGCTTTAAGGGCTCATAAGTATTTGGACAAACTAACATAATCATCAATTAAACAGTCAGTTTTAGTACTTGGTTGCAAATCCTTTACAGTCAATGACTGCCTGAAGTGTTGGACACATAGGCATCACCAGATGCTGGGTTTCTTCCCTGGTGATGCTCTGCCAGCCCTTTACTGTAGCCGTCTGCACTTCCTGCTTGTGTTTTGGGTGTTTTGCCCTCAGTTTTGGCTTCAGCAAGAGAAACGCATGCTCAATTGGATTCAGGTCAGATGATATGACTTGGCCATTGCAGAACATTCCACTTCTTTGCCTTAAAAATGTCTTTGGTTGCTTTTGCAGTATGCTTCAGGTCATTGTCCAACTGCACTGTGAAGCATCGTCCAATGAGTTTTTGAAGCATTTGGTTGAATCTGAGCAGATAATGTAGCCCCAAACACTTCAGCTTTCTGAATGAAAGCTGAGAGTCTGCACTTTAAGCAGGTATTCATTGTTTCATTTAAAACCCATTGTGGTGGTGTACAGAGCCAAAATGATGACAACTGTATCATTGTCCAAATAATTATGGACCTGACTGTATCTGTGAGAGAGTTTTAGACATCTTGATGCTCTAACATGTTGGCTTAACCCTGTTCATTTATCATTTAGCATAGCATTTCCTATTCTCTCACAAAATAAATTACAGCAGTGACTACATGTGTGCTCACTCCTCAGACTCTCATTGACATGTCAGAACATCGGTTCACTGGAGATATCTTCAATTGGGACATTCTGCATGTTCTTTTTAATAAAATAACTACTTCTGTTGTCTTTAAAGAGGAGAATCTTTTTGTGACATTTTTTATATGTAGCGTTTATGAGAGGAGAGATTTATCTCTCTGTTTGCAGTGTGATGTAATACATGAAAGAAGTTGTTTTCAGACAAATGTTTCACAGCTGCAGTGGTATCTGGGCACATTTGACACTCATGTCGCAATTGACCTTTAGCTAAACCCCATCCCTTTGTGATGGTGCTTCAAGCTGTCGGAGTAAGCGTGGAGCCCACACTGTAACTAACTGCTCTCCCTGAAGAAATATTATCATATTTTGGAATAATGAAAAAGCAGTTCCAGAGAGAAGCAGACAGAGGGGTCTACAAAGTGCGCTTGAAGGAAATACCCAGGATGTCAAACTAACTCAGCAGCAACAACAGGTTAAAAAGACAAAGATAGTTAGAAGCTAAAGCCGAACTACAGGCTACAGATCACAGTGTAAATGCGACCCACCACATCACGGCTGATCGCCACAGAAAACAATGAATATAAAGGGAAACTTCGCTAATATTCAACCAGCTGTGTGGCATTGCTGTGTGTGCAAATGAACCATGTTTAACTTCACCCCCATGCCACTGCCAGCACCCTGACCTCTGCCCCTGGATGGGCAGGGAGACACAACGATAAACAATGATCATCTGAGCACAATGGGATGACACAAAGCTGGCTGAATATCAGCAGAGTTTTCCTGCTTCCTTTTACTGGTTCCTGTACAGCAGTATCATAATTATTAAAAGGCAAAAGCAGCATGTTTATACATTCCGAGGGTTCGATTTTGGTTTTGGAACAAGAGAGTAACGTATATCTTTTTCCAGCCTCTCCAGGTAACGAGAATCATTAATACACAACGTGCCCCAGGCACAACATTTAGCTCCGAATCCACAAAAACAGCCTGAAAATGAAAGAAAACTGAAACAATTGGAATATAGTCAATGCAGCACAGCTGTGTTGTTGTTGGACCCCGGTCTGAGCCAACCTGATGCTACATTATGATTGGCCAGTTTGCATTTGGGGGTAGGACTTAGCAAAGGGTCAGTTAACAGAATGGTACTGCACAGGGGCTGAAATGAGTTACATTTATTTGAATGGGCTTCGTGAGTTGGAACTGCAACATCAGAACTCAACAATAAGGATTGCCCAGTTGCCCAAGACAAGTAAAATGCCACAAGGGGCTAGTATATCTAGCAACTCCCGATCAGGCATGTGGTAAAAAAGAATTAAATAGATAATTTTTTCAGGAGCTGATGAAGCTCTGGAGTGAGCCATCTCGTGTCCTTCTCATTTCTGTTGAGAGATATATGTGTGCAGTACCTATAAGGCACTGGTAAGACATTGGCAGCAGGTAAAAAATAGTTTATGAGCTGAAGTGCAAGCGAGCATTCTAGTGATCCTGGAAACAGGACTGTAGTTGAGTGGCATTGCAGGATATAGGCAAACCTCCAATTATAGTACGCAGTGTGCCGCAAGTTTGAGAGCAAGATGGATAAAATGGGGTTGTTATTCATGATACTTACCTTTAATCTTTGTGGTTATTTGATAACTGCTAATAAATAAAACAATTTGTATAGGGGCAAGAAACAATTGACTTTGGGCAAGTAGATTTCTGATCCTTTTGCTGGACCGAGAAAGTGAAAGAAAAAAACATTAACACTGAACCCTGAACATGCTTCTTCCTAAGTCTGCAATATCTCACTGTGTGCAGCGATATGTTTGCTGCACACAGTGAGAGCAGCTGCTGAGACTTCAAACAGGACTACAGTGGCTTGTTGCTTTACATAAAAAAGGCACCCAGCAAACAAGCTGCGGGATCCTGCCACAGTTTCACTGAAGGAGCCAGTTCCAGTTCTCTCCTCAAATTAAAAGACACTAAAGCAGAATGCAGCAAGCGTGCTGCTTCTCATATACTGTGGTACATTAAGTGCAGGATATTTGCTTTCAATTAGGTTACTATCAGTGTCTTGCCTCATGTTCACTCCAGAGCAGCCTACATTTCCCCTGAGCTTCATTTTCACTACCATTTAAGGGAAATTAAAAAAGGGTTGTTTCTACACAGGTACAGTCACAATATGTTGTCACAAGATCACAGAGTGAACAGAACTTCTCTAGCATGCAAGGGGAATTGCAGCAGGCTTGTTATATAGTTTAAGTGCACACAGGTGGAGCTGGCTGGTTGTGTTAGTGCAGTGGTTCCCAACTGGTTCAACCACACGGTCCAGATTTCTCCTCTGTCATTAGTTCAAGGTACACACAGTTTAATACATTCAGCATCATACTTGAGTTTGGCCATGTCATAGAGCTACTTTGCTGTCTCTGGCAAGAAGCTGTCCAATATTCACTCACTCTACAGCATGAAACAGAGCTTCAAAATGAAAGCTCTGTCCCCTAAATGCCCGAATTGGCATGTAAGTGGGTCCCATATATTTCAAGCTGACTTCAGTCATCAAGAATCATGATGTTCCTGTTGAATTTCTCACAGCTGTTTGGATTCATGAACCCTCATGAGTAAAGCCCTTTTCACGAGTGCATCACAATTTGCTGGGATAAATCCCTGTCACTTTTAACTTTTCAGATTCTTACTGTATGCTGCTGCTGGGGTTTAATCCAACCTGATCCACACTGCAGCCTCCTCTGCTACTGTCTTATTCCCGTCCTTTGCTATGGTATCTCTTATCTTATTTATGCCATGTGTGTGTGCATATCTAGGTGTGTGTGTGTGTGTGTGTGTCTGTGTGTCTGTGTGTGTCTGTGTCTGTGTCTGTGTGTCTGTGTGTGTCTGTGTCTGTGTGTCTGTGTCTGTCTGTGTGGTAACCCACCTGATAAAGAGGTTGAACAGAAACACAGTACTGCGGATGACTCTGGCAGTGCGACTCTCTTCATGTTGTGACCGAGACAGTGTCAGCCCATCGTCCATGTGACCCTCATGGTGCATGATGGCCTGAAATAAGAATAAAAGATTTTGAAAAACACTGACCCCTACTTTTAATATCATGCTGAACGTCGTCAGAATAAAGCAAATTAACTGAATAGCTGATTCTTAACTAATAAACTGTTGAAATGTTACAAATACACAATAAACTATCTGTACTATTTTAAAGTGTTAACAAAATGGTTTCTTGCAAGACTATTATGTCAAACCTGAGCTGTGTCAGGATAAATCAATAAGTGGGGCAACATCAGAGAGAGTAATCCAGGACCCCTGTTGTTGGAAATCAAAGAAGCTGCAATTGTGTGTCAGTTTACCAAAATATCAAAATTTGAATTTACAGTCATACCGGCTGTTTTCTAATTGTGCTTTCACTTTTCTTTCTTGTGATAAGACCGACTTTATTTTGCAACAAGAGAAAAAAATTATTAAAGCATTAAAGGATAAATCTTGTCATCAGCTTTGGAATTAATAAAATTGTATATTTAACAGAAGTGGAATGATTCACTGTTAGCTCAAGTCCATCTCCCTCCCTTGCCTTCCTGACATTAGCTCCATTCAGACATTCAGACCTACTTCTTTGTCACTAGTGACATTTTTTTACCACATAGAGAAGATCTTATAAAACCACGCAAAGCTTCACTGACTTCTTTAAAGCATGGACGCAGGCACCTCTCGATTTTACTCTGATGTTAATAAAGGGTCATATGACAGCGTAATGCATTCACTTAAGATAAAAAATTTCTCTCTTTCTGAATTAATGAGAAAATAATAAAAAATTTCACAAAAAAACATCAATTCAACAAATGAATGAATGAAACCTTTACTGCCCTGCACTGAGATTTGCTTTGCACACATGAGCATAAAGAGTACCCAAACACACATTAACAACAACCACACATAACATAAAAACATGCAAAAAGCACAATAAAACATTATAAAAAGCATCATCACTGGAAATTTGACAAATGACATTAAGTTAAAGAAGTGCCAGCTCCTGACCTGTGATCAGTGCTTGTAAGCAGCTGAATGCTACAAGGAATAAATGATGTGATATCTCTTTTAGTCCACATCCTGGCCTTGCTATACTTGTATCCTGAAGGTACAGTAAGGGTGCATACTCACACCAAAGAGGGGGCAGCGGATCTGCTATGATCTCATGTGTTAGATTAATTGTGAATTCACAAAGTTAATGTCTTTTTAATATCTTTTTTTTAATAATTAACTCGTTTTTTTCATAATTCTGGCATAATAATCATGTTCATTTAGCAAGATTTCTCATGTGTATGGATTACACTTCTGTAGGGTCATAAATTCTAGTGGTAACTTCATAATCTGCTGCCACATCTTGTTGCTGCATCTTGGTTACTCCTTGGTATCAGTATGGACTGTAGTCACAAGAAAAGAGAGGCAGATGATAAAACCTTCTAAAAAATGCAGTATGCTTTAATGCAGCGGTGTACCTTTCTCTGCACTCCTCCCATGCGTGCACACTTGGCATCAACAGTCTGGTACGTAAGCCACAGGCAGGTGTCAACATGTTGGATGTAACATACAGAGTCTCCATACTTAATGTCAGGAACACCCATGCCATCCACCTCCTTCTTCACCCCAGGGTCCAACTTTTCCTGAAGGGGAGAAAAAACAGAATACTGTAATCAATACTGGATAAAAGTTACATGACAGACACAGCAGTGCCTTAATGGATCATTTCATGATTTAAGATTCTAGTTAGTTTAAAGCAGGGCCATGCGTTTCTAGTTTATGCCACCATGGCAAACAACTGTGTGCAGAATTCCGGGATTTAAAGATTCAGCTTCAGAGGTTTTACATGTTATACTGACTCATCACTAATATCCCTAAAAATGTATTTATGAATTTACAATACTGGTTAATACAAGTCAAATGGTAAATAGAGACTGTGAACACTGTGTCCATATCTGGATTCGTTTGACAGCATCATATCTTTATCAGCATAAACACTGGTAAATTTTTTTAAATGTATTTTTATGGTTTTTATATTTCTTTCTCTTTACTGTGCTTTATGTGTTTTACCATAAATTTAAACTAAACTCACCACAATATTTCACTTCCATTTAAATACTAAAGTCTGAAACAATTTTCTTGATTGTGGCACGATTGGTCGATAATCAATTTGTGGATCAACAGAAAATTAATCAGAATTGATTAAATGCAAAAGCATTTGAGTTGTTAATGGACAACAATCAGGATAAAGGATTACGGTGAGACAAAATAAGTGTAGTGCTTTCTGACAGGCACATTATCTTGTCAACGTATATAAAACCTGGAATCAAATCAGGGTTTGAATGGTGAGAGATAGTGGAGCATTTGATATTATACGACCCTTCTCTGTTTCAGCCGTAAATACTTGATGCTTGCATGAGAGTAAAGATAAGAAAAAGAAAAAAATATGCCACATGATGACATTACCACCAGCGCCCGACTCAAATACAATGCAGACCCCAGCTCCCTAAACACCTTAAGGACATCTCCGACAACCACCTATCAGTAACAAGGACCCCGCTGAGTCCCTATGCAGGCCCTGCACAGCACACCACAACCATCATCACTGCCAAAAAAAGCAGAGCACCACACTGCAATGCAGCCGCCGTGGCAATAAGCCCCAGCTTCCAGATGCAATATCTACACTCCTCCCGACAGGAGCAAGCTACACCACACCACCAGCGACCAAACACATCAAAGCTGCCTCTTATCAAGACACATCCATTGCCAATAAATACAATAAAGACATGAGGGGAAAATGCACACCAACTCCAGCGAGGCGCCAGCCGACAGGCAGACACAAACAAAAGGGAAAGCCACACGCACACAACGCCGATGAAGCACGAAGCACTATATTGCACAAACTAACTTGGGCCATTTTAACTTTGTTTTAACCTGTTTTGTCTTTTATGTTCTTCATTGTTTTACTGTAATTGCTCTGTTTCATCATTTTAGTATATTTTATTATTTCACTCTGCTGTTTTCACTCCGTATAGCACTTCATAATAATGAAAAGTATTCAGTAATAAAAGGGTGCTGTAAATAAAGATTTTATTAAAGTTATTCCTACTGTATCTACTGAAAGTGTGTGAACACAGAGCACTCTATCTACGGAGAGCAGACAGACAGTTATAGAAAGCAGTTATAAGTACATTAAGGCCATACCACAATCTCCAGTCATTAGATTACAGAGAGAACCATGATGTGGATGTTGTGATGCTCTACAGCCTTTAACACAAGATGATGTTTGGTTTTACTTGTTGACCCTCTGAAATATGCCCTTCCATTAGCTTCCGAAGCCATAATACATCATAGACTTTATAGACAGTGTTGTGGATGTTGTTGACTCTGTACCTTGGAGGACCTGAAGCAAAAGGCTGTCGACTTGACATCAGCTTTTTCTTTGTCCATCAGCAACAGGGACTTGTCTTCTATTAGACTCAGATACTTCCCTGTGGTCACATGTCTCAGTCTGAAAGGCTGACCCCAGCGGATATGACTCCCACTCCACCTGGACACACAAACAGTCAGAGGCAGAAATGCTTAAAGTACAAATAAACATGAAGAACCCTAAATAAAAACATATACCTGCAAAAACCAGCAAACTAGGCAGGGTTAAAAGTTAACCATGAATGAAGTTCCTTTAAAGCTGCACTTGTAAATATTTTTACAAACCATACATCAAATGACTATGTGTAATATGAAAGTTGTTACTCATAGGAACAAACCCATCAACTCTGTAGTTTCCTTCAGCTCCACACAAGGCTGGATTATCAGCTGGGCAAACCAGGAACCTTCCCCAGAGCCTCAGACCCTCAGAGAATGTAAATGGTCCTGGTTGATCATGTGGCAGTTGCAGTATTGTTAAAGGATAAGTTCTGTTCTTTTCAACATGGACTCCAGGTGTATGACAACATTATGGAAAGGATCCCTACAGAGACAGACCTTTTTGTTAAAGAGTAAGATCCTTTTTGTTTAACCAGGACCAGCCCTGAAATCACCATCACCAAACCCACTAGAGTCCATTTGAATAAATAGTAATTTTAGCATGTATAGAGCCAGCATATTTTCACATCCAACTGGTTGGTGATTTTTGGAACAATGGAAAGATGAAACAAGAGTTTCAACAACAGTTTTTGTGAGGGTTTGTGTGTGTGTGTGTGTGTGTGTGTGTGTGTGTGTGTGTGTCTGTCTGTCTGTCTGTCTGTCTGTCTGTCTGTCTGTCTGTCGAGTCGACTTTGAATAAAGTGTGTTTTACGATGATTAAATTACTGTTTATTTCAAAGGAGTCTGGGGTTGTACAAAAAAGGATCTTACTCTCTGACAAAAAGGCCTATCTCTGTAGGGATCCTTTCCATAATGTTGTCAGACACGAAGAATATTGATCTCAGTCCGTCAGTGGCAAAACCAAACACTCTTAGTGGATGTATATTGACAGTGCGAACATGCCCTGAGTGGTTACATTGGAACCTGTTTTGCTGCTACTGGCTGCAGCCCTGTCACTTAATTCTGGACCCACTTCAAAAATTGCTGATCCAGTTAGTCACTTGGGTACAAAAACATGGGAAAATAGGGTCAATGTTGAAAAAAATAACAAATTTACACTTTAAGCAATATGCACCACCAAAGCACAAAATAAACTGAAATGATAATGGCTTATAGATGGGCCCTGTGTCATAATGCACCTTTCTTATTTCAGTTTATATGTCTATAAATACATTTCTGTTTAATTAAATTGCTACAATCTAGTGAACCTGCAGGGTAGTATCACAGAATAGAAGTTCTGGTTGGTAAATTATTGTTCTTGATGGGTCATTAATGGCAACAAGAACACATACACAATGCACAGCTCATTTACTGTATCCCCCAGAGGCTCCTATCAGGTTCTGGTAATGACTCTACAGAGTGCTTTAGTGTCTTTCAGTTCATTGTTTTGATTTTACAGCCTAGAAACTGTGCTCTGATCCAGCCTGTTCCCAGTAGGCAGCTGTTAATCAGCAGAAAGAGTTAGCAAATAAAACCAGCTGGTAAACATAGTGGAGCAAATGTGTCTCTTCACCATGCTATGCTACATGAATGCTTCATCATCATATGTTACCTTCTCAAGCTTAAGTTGAAATAAATTGAGAACCTGAGTGAGGACAGGTCTGTCTCCTATTGAAAATGTGTGGCGCATTATGAAGTGCAAAATATGACAACAGCACCCGTTCTGTTGAGCAACTGAAGTATATCAAGCAAGAATGGGTAAAAAATGTCACCATCAAAACTTCAACAATTAGTGTCCTCAGTCCCCAAACACTTACTGAGTGTCTTAAAAAGAGAAGGTGATGTAACACAGTGGTAAACATGCCCCTGTCCCAACTTTTTGGAAACATGTTGCAGGCATTAAATTCAGACTAAGCATATCAGTTTGAACATTAAGTCTCATCTTTGGACTGTGTTCAATTGAATATAGGTCAAGAAAGATTTGCAAATCATTACATTCTGTTTTTATTTATGTTTTACACAGTGTCACAACTTTTCTGAAATCAAAGTTGTACAAAAGCTTATCATCACTCTAGACTGACCTTCACTGGTTAAAATATGGCAACCATTTAGTCAACTTGGGCAACCAAGGAGCTGCTGCCTGGTTTCCAACCATGTCTTAAACTCAGGTCCTGATTCTGCTGTTACTTAGCAACTACTGAAGCCATTTAAAGGTTGTTGACGTGCACAATGTGAGTAAAAGTTGTCATATTTTTAACAAGCGCTCTACCGTTCTGCATTCACAGTACAGTGAGGGCTACCAAACAATGCTGAACTCTTTACACTGTCAGGAATCACCAGCAGTGGCTTCAAGCAGCTTGACAGCAGACAAAAGAATAACAGCACTAACATAAAGTCACATTAAAACGACTGTGTATATTGCATATGTGTGGCGATTAGACTGTGTGGAGGTGCATGTCTGCTGGTGTATACATGCAAATCCATGTTTCCTGTATGCGTATGTTGTACTTACACAACCCGCAGTGTCTCCAATCTCCACAGGGACCTGGCATGACTGGATACTGCTCCCCCCTCATAGTGCACTGTCCTGGGGGGATAATGACACAATCACACTTTCATACAATTTTGTACTCTCTCCACTCATACCATTGTGCATCCTATAACTCACTTCTCCCACTGCAACTCCAGATGATTATGTATGTCTGAATATGCTACTACATGGATGACTCAGTACCAAAGCTCAGCAGACAGTCAGTCAGGGGAACACAGTCATTCTCATCGGCATTGTTAAACAACATGGCTGTCCCCTTTGGGAACATCTTAAAACTATAATTATTAATAGTCCTCCTTGTCTCAGTCACAGCAGAGAGCTCAGTCTGTAATGAGAGTTTCTACTTTCTCTCCCTGCAGGCTCTGGGAATTTCCTTTACAAAAGAGCTGAATACTGTGTGTCTAATGGTCTAAACTCCAGGGTGAAGGCAAGCCAAACTTCAACAGAGGAAAAGGCAGAATGCAAAACCGTAGAGGTAACTTTGACATTCATTTGAAACTGTAAGATCCTGAGAAACTAACATTTCAATTCGAAATGCTGAAATATTCTGTATGGCTATCTGTTTGTTAAAACTTTACTGAAACTGATATCCTACATCATCAGACCTTTTAAGTGAGCTGCTCTAAAATAAGACTACATAAAAATGAGTTACATGAAGACGCTGCATGACAGGTCTATAACGTCTGTGCTTCTATGCTGCGCTCCAGTCAAAGTCAGAGGTTGGGATTTCTCATTTGAAATTTACAACTCTTGACCTTCAACCATTCCTGGCGCACGAGGCCAAATGTAAACAAAAAACATGATTCATCAAATTTGGAATATTGTCATATTTTCAATAACAGTGGGATATTAATGTGCATGTAAAGAGAGTCAGTGTCATACTTCTGGTTCCCTCATGCAAACACTGTTAGCTGCTGCAGCTCCCTCCACCAGCCCAACCTCCTCCTGTTGTGTTGAAGTTTTTGGCATTGTGAAGTTGCTATGATCTAATGTTTATGTCAGTTCCATATTTATGGAAAAATCAGTGTTTTCTCAGTTGTATTTGGAAGAGCTTGATGCATTGTTTAGATTCTGTATATTTTGACAACCCCATCTCCTACGTCACAGCCAGTATGGACAGGTGGTACTATCATAGCACAGTCACAGATGTTCAACTTTATAGAGGCAGGTAGCCCAAACAGAGCCAGACTAAACAGTACAGTACATTTCAATCATGATCTGCTGGGAGAAGCATATGTGGCCTTACTGCACATAATTTTCTTTTAAACTTCTACTTGCAAAATCATGAGTATGTCGTTTTTTTCTTGAAGGATAATAAATTGTAGCCTCCAGGTTCTGGTACTGGGTCTCTTTATGAATGTATAACTAAATGACAGCAATTAAACAAGACATTTATTGACCCAGTGTACTACAGTTCCCCTGGTGACATGTGAATGTATATGTGTAATCTGATGTCTCAGCTGAAGCAGTGCAGGTAAACCACTTCATATAAAACCAGAGGAGATACATTTCATTAAATAAATGACAACCTTCAGCTCATATGCTATCAGTCCAGTTGTAATTTTCAGCACACATTACCTCCTCTGCTCGTCCCCATGCTCTCCAGATGGAACAGTTAGACATTCGTCCATGTGACCGTGAAGGAGGCGCAGGACGTCCCCTCCTATCAGGAAACCTGCAGAAAAGAGAGCAGGAAGGGAGACTTGGGGAATGACATTAGAGAAAGAAAGAGACATGGATCATACTACAGAGAAAAAGACTGTCAGATTTGCATCAAAGCACCAGAGTTAGTGAATTTAGAACTCATCTGAGTATTCTGATGAACCTGTCTGTGCTGACATGGGAGGAGGGCAGCAGTTTCAAACATAACATGGATTAGCACTGCTGAAATGTTTCACTGTATAATGTGATCACTTATCACATAATGTGAAACGATTTATGTTCTAAGGTTATAAAGATAAAGATAAATTGTATATTGTTGTAACAGTCAAAAACAAGTTCTTAAAGCTTGATTATTCACTGTACTACAAAGAAGCCACAATAACAGAATGTATAAAAACAAGAAGGTAAGATTGCAAAGAGCGCACCACAAGCTGCAAGCAAGAAAGAGAGACTGATGGAGAAGAGAAAACAGAAAAACATAGACAGGTGTACCTTGTGCTACTTCACTGCCAGAACAGATGGGAGCCACACTCCATAGTGTCTGCTGGAAGGCTGCATCTACATGGAGACTGCCATTACCATAGGACAGATGCTGCAGGGACAGAGACATAAGAGCCAAATAAAAAAACAAATTACTGACGCACCAGACAAACACTATGGCTCTTCCTGAATCTGAGTCCAGGGGCCAGATGTATAAACAATGCATACACACAAAAACATGCATACGCCTTTATCCACACATTGACTGGTATTTACAGACGAGGAATATGAGGTGAGAATGTGTGTATCAAATATATAGGTATTTCTTCATTCATTTATGGTGAACTGTGGCTGTGGAAATGAGGCTTGTGCATATGCGTTAGTTGTGAATCTTCACAGACTTTTATGCATCTGGCTCAAGGATTTAGTGATTCAGAAAGGCAGGCCTGGTCTGGCCATCAGAAACACCAGAGTGTGCCGCATTGCTCCTAGTGCATCAGACCATGCAATTGGTCTGATACATTCAGTGAGTACGTGATCAGCAATGCTTATAGTCTTCTATTGTTTTGTATTCTATACGGTAGGTGATCCGAAGATGGACAGTCAGGAGAAAGAAAGGGAGAAATAGCTGAGTTAAACTGAGTCCAGCATATGCAATAGTATACAACGTTGCATGTAGTTAGCTAAACTGCCTGAGGTTTTTAAGGTTTTAGAGTACTAATAATCTTTGCAAGTGCATGCTGCAGATTATGCAATCAAGCCTTCACTTGGATTAAAGTTACATGCAAAAGTTTGGGCAAAATTCTGCTTTCTGTGAGTAGTTAAGCAAGTAAAAGATGACCTGATCTCCAAAAGGCAAAATGTTACAGATGACACATTTCTTCATTATTAAGCAAGATTACTTTTCAATTTCAATCTTTTACAGTTTCAAAATAACAAAAAAGGAAAAAGGCCTGAAGCAAAAGTTTAGGCATCCTGCATGGTTAGCACTTGGTAGTGCCCACTTTGGCAAGTATGGCAGTTTCTTCTTCTATTCTTAGGCTCCTTCTCATGCACTGCTCATTTGAGGTCTATCCACTGATTCTCAATGATGTTTACATTGGGGGACTGTGGGGGCCATGGCAAAACCTTCAGTCTGCACCTCTGGAGGTAGTCCATTGTGGATTTCAAGGTGTGTTTAGGATCATTGTCCTGTTATAGAAGCCATCCTCTCTGGATCTTCAGCTTTTTTTTAAAAATGGTGTGACATTTGCTTCCAGAATTTGCCGGAATTTAACTAAATCCATTCTTCCCTCTACCTGTGAAATGTTCCCCGTGCCACTGGCTGCAACACAAGCTCAAATCATGATTGATCCACCCCCGTGTTTAACAGTTAGACAGGAGGATTCTGCAATTCCTTTGCTCATTGTGTCCAAAAAGTTCTATTGTATCTTCATCAGTCCACAGGACTTGTTTCCAAAAAGCATCAGGCTTGTTCAGATGTTCCTTTGCAAACCTCTGATGCTGAATTTTGTGGTGAGGACACAGAAAACATTTTCTTCTGATGACTCTTTCATGAGGGTCATGTTTGTACGGGTGTTTTCACTCTAAAATTGTGCAAAACACTTGCTTGAAATGTTAAAAAGCATGTTTCATCTTTAATTCATGCCTTTTGGAGATCAGTTCATCTATTATTCACTTAACTATTCACATTAAAAGAAATTTTGACCAGGGCTGCCTAGACCTTTGCATGCCAATGTAGCTGTAGCTGTGGCTACTTTTGTAAGTGGCCATCATAATGCTTTTTGTCTCTGTCATTAACATTAAACATTACTTGCAGCATTAAGAACAACATTATGTTGAGGCAGATATTTTTGGTTTTAGGCCTTCATCAGGGTCATCATGCAAGACTGTACAAAAATATTTTAATTAAGTGACTGTGGCAGAAACACCAGCAGCAACCCATGGAAAATTCACATTTACAGTATGGCTATAGTTGAGTTCAGCAGTGAACATACAGTTTTGAACCACTCAAATTCCTGAACTGTTAGAGAGGGAAAGGAAGTTTGTAACGATGGATTTGGTCCATTAACAGAGGGTCAAAGAGAGGCTCTATGTGTTTCTCGAGTCTGGCATACTGTTATATCCAGCTACAGTTCATCCATTGGTGCATACATACAGTACAGGCCAAAAGTTTGGACACACCTTCTCATTCAATGCGTTTTCTTTATTTTCATGACTATTTACATTGTAGATTCTCACTGAAGGCATCAAAACTATGAATGAACACATGTGGAGTTATGTACTTAACAAAAAAAGGTGAAATAACTGAAAACATGTTTTATATTCTAGTTTCTTCAAAATAGCCACCCTTTGCTCTGATTACTGCTTTGCACACTCTTGGCATTCTCTCCATGAGCTTCAAGAGGTAGTCACCTGAAATGGTTTCCACTTCACAGGTGTGCCTTATCAGGGTTAATTAGTGGAATTTCTTGCTTTATCAATGGGGTTGGGACCATCAGTTGTGTTGTGCAGAAGTCAGGTTAATACACAGCCGACAGCCCTATTGGACAACTGTTAAAATTCATATTATGGCAAGAACCAATCAGCTAACTAAAGAAAAACCAGTGGCCATCATTACTTTAAGAAATGAAGGTCAGTCAGTCCGGAAAATTGCAAAAACTTTAAATGTGTCCCCAAGTGGAGTCGCAAAAACCATCAAGCGCTACAACGAAACTGGCACACATGAGGACCGACCCAGGAAAGGAAGACCAAGAGTCACCTCTGCTTCTGAGGATAAGTTCATCCGAGTCACCAGCCTCAGAAATGGCAAGTTAACAGCAGCTCAGATCAGAGACCAGATGAATGCCACACAGAGTTCTAGCAGCAGACCCATCTCTAGAACAACTGTTAAGAGGAGACTGCGCGAATCAGGCCTTCATGGTCAAATAGCTGCTAGGAAACCACTGCTAAGGAGAGGCAACAAGCAGAAGAGATTTGTTTGGGCCAAGAAACACAAGGAATGGACATTAGACCAGTGGAAATCTGTGCTTTGGTCTGATGAGTCCAAATTTGAGATCTTTGGTTCCAACCGCCGTGTCTTTGTGAGACGCAGAAAAGGTGAACGGATGGATTCCACATGCCTGGTTCCCACTGTGAAGCATGGAGGAGGAGGTGTGATGGTGTGGGGGTGTTTTGCTGGTGACACTGTTGGGGATTTATTCAAAATTGAAGGCACACTGAACCAGCATGGCTACCACAGCATCCTGCAGCGACATGCCATCCCATCTGGTTTGCGTTTAGTTGGACGATCATTTATTTTTCAACAGGACAATGACCCCAAACACACCTCCAGGCTGTGTAAGAGCTATTTGACCAAGAAGGAGAGTGATGGAGTGCTGCGGCAGATGACCTGGCCTCCACAGTCACCGGACCTGAACCCAATCGAGATGGTTTGGGGTGAGCTGGACCGCAGAGTGAAGGCAAAGGGGCCAACAAGTGCTAAACACCTCTGGGAACTCCTTCAAGACTGTTGGAAAACCATTTCAGGTGACTACCTCTTGAAGCTCATGGAGAGAATGCCAAGAGTGTGCAAAGCAGTAATCAGAGCAAAGGGTGGCTATTTTGAAGAAACTAGAATATAAAACATGTTTTCAGTTATTTCACCTTTTTTTGTTAAGTACATAACTCCACATGTGTTCATTCATAGTTTTGATGCCTTCAGTGAGAATCTACAATGTAAATAGTCATGAAAATAAAAAAAACGCATTGAATGAGAAGGTGTGTCCAAACTTTTGGCCTGTACTGTATATGTGAATATCCCATTGGTTGCTGTGTATGCATATATGATTAGTTGTCTCCAACTTGTTTTTCGTCACACTTGACTAAGTTTTGCTCATTTTACTTCATGGTCTGACAGTCTTACTAAGAAGGAATAAAGGTTAAGAAATGAAGGAAAGAAACAGTTAAAGGGAAGGAAGAAAGAATAAAGAAACAAAGACACAAAGAGAAAGTGGTAGTAGGATTTAAGTAGTAGCAACCTCCTTGCACATATTGTCACACACAGCTGCTACTAACCAGATATCTTTCAGAGGAGACGCTGACCAGGATGAGATCATCTCCCACTCTAACCTTCTCCCCCTCTGACCGCTGCTTTGATGCTGGATGGATGGTCCACCAGCATGCCTCGCCTACACACACACACACACACACACACACACACACACACACACACACAGAGTAAGAAAACACACACAAAGCAAGCAATATTCCTTTAATAGTAGCTATCACCTCAGCCTCTGTACCACTTTGGTAGCCTACATTTGTCTTGCAGCTGTTCTGCTTGTACTGTAATTTTGCACCATCTTTACAGAAGCAGGTCAAGAACAAGAACAGGGCAGACAGTGTACTTTGCAGTGGCTTATTGTTCTGACTTTGTTCCAAAGTGTAAACTATAGTGGAGAAGCAGCAGGTCAGCAGTCAGACTGTCAGTTTGATCAGCCCACTCTCAGAGGAAAAAAACAACCATATGGGTCCACCCTGCAAGCAGCTTATTATGATTCATAATTATGTTTATTGCAAGGTAACGCCTTCTAGTGAACATGGTAATTACTACAGAAGCGGGGGAGGAAGTGATGTGACATAGCAAAAAAGGGGACAATGTCTGAGTTATGGTATAAATATCGAAGAAGCCCTTATAGGGAGGGATTGAGGGGTGGTGGATGGGTCAAATAAACATAGGACTTTTACACCGGAGACACATGTTCTAATAACTACACAGCCTAGTAGGCTAGTATGTGTAGAATGCGACGCTAGCAAAATATGTTACGTCTGTCATGTGACATATGTCACATTACGTTTCTTACAAAAGTACTTTCCTAAAGGTTTTCCTATACCTGACCAGCTAGTTTTGTTGTCTACATCTAACTGCATAGTTTTGTTACCTTAACATAATCGCATAGTTTTGTTGCCTTAACCTAACCAGATAACTTTGCTGCCTAACCCTAATCATGTAATTTTGTTGCCTAAGCCTGATCACATAGTTTTGTTGCCTAAACCTGACCAGGTAGTTTTGTTGCCTGAACCGAACCAGGTAGTTCTGGAGTTGAAGTGTGACCGTTTCATGATGTTAAGGACATGTTTAAACCGTTAGAATTTTAATATATGTTGTTTATGCTTATGTTGTTTTAAGGCCAGTCACATAAGTTGTTTTAGAAGACAGTAGAAATGAATCTGCTCTGTTGTTTACGTATGGGAGAGCATTGGTTTGAAACAGACAGAAACAACCTGACAGTTCCTAACACTTACAACAGCAGATCGGAGTTTCAGTGCAGAGATGATGAGGAGATAGTGAAAACAAAGCGCTGCTTGAGATATCAAACTGGGCCAACTTGGAGCCATTCCACAAAGAGGTCCTAAGCTAATGTAACTTATGGTCCAGTGTCCCTGGGTCCAATCTGAGTTAGCTTGATTTAATTGCCATCTGACATGGTCTTTATTTTTCCAGTTCTTTGGGGCAAACTAGTATCATTTTCTTAACCCCTTACCTTTTTCTGTTTTTTTCCCCTTAGAGGAGCAATGTGTACTAAGATAAAGACGTATATACTGGCAAGACTGGAATATAACATTTATGTTTTAATAAGTGTATAATCACCTGAAACTAAGAATTGTTGTGTGTTTTCGTAGGCTTAGAATGAGCATTTCATATCTACACAGGGAGCAGGTCCTCTTCCGTTCAGTCCGCATGTTGGGCTACTATGTTTCTACAGTAGCCAAGAACGGACAAACCAAATTCAGGCACTATGGAGGGCCTTTTGCTTTTGATGCCACTAAATCTTACACACTGGTTGTTTATAGAGCTTTACAGTTGGAAAATGATCTTAACCTAACTTCTGAAAGAAAAAATGTATCTGTCTATTTAGCTGCTAAACGCTCCACTATGTTCACCAGCTCATCTCTGACTGTGTCTGTCTGCTGTTTGCTGCTGTGCAGGTAGTGTACAATGGGCTTTTAGAGCTTTTTTCCTGGAAACAGCTGCCTTCTGCTGCTGAAAACAGTGTTGATGGGAGCTGTGAGACTGAACTAAAACAGTAAAGGTCTGGGCTGTCATACCAAAACCCTGAAAGCTACTTAAAAAGTTCTGTAGAGATGAGGGGAACTGCAGAGTTGGTAATAATTCTCTGTGGGTTTTTCACTTCAAGTAACACACTGCACATAATCTTTCTATTAACAAATGTTTAGTGCAGCTTTAAGATACAGTTCAGCAAATTTGACTACACAGCAGAAATTTATTAATAACTGGGGTTTTGTAATATTAACAAAATTCAAACACAGTGATAGCAATGTGTTTGACTCCTACCTGTGGTATCTTCCTGCAGTCCAACATCAAAAGCCAGTTTGTCTGTGGATGAGCGGGAGGTGGACAGACAGCACAGGTACTAAACAGAGAAACAGAATCCATTCATCAATCCATCTGATCAACTATAACATCTACCAGCTACAGTAGTAGAGTTCTCTAGAGCACCAGACAATTGGATTGATTTGTCTTGTCTGGAGTGTGTATGTGTGTGATTCTCTACCCCTGTTCTAGTTATAATTACAGTCTCAGTAACACACTGTTTTTACCGTCATAGTAAGTCTAACCCAGAGAGATACAATGTCTGGGTCTGAAATTTTATACTAACATACTGTTTAGTTTGCCAAAACAGTAGAGTTTTTTGTGTGTCTGAAACCTTAGTATGAGCCAACAGAACATGAATTGCGTGCTAGTTTTGATTAAATATTTACCAGCTGCAACAACTTCACAATGGCTGGTATTGTTTTCACCCCATGAATGTGTGTGTGTTATCTTGGTGAAATGTGGTCCTGGTGACACCAACTGTAGCGAGAACTACCACATTAGAAGTTTTGAGTACTTTGGTCGGTGTTTATGATTGTTTATCAACCCATTTTCAAGGCAATAAAGACACAACTGTGCAAGATGAAGTCATGAAACTTTACAGCTGTGTAGTTGAGATTAGAATAAAGGCTAAATTCATTTATGGGTGTAGTCCTGGGGAACGGGGGTAGGAAGAAGGGTAGGGGTCATTGCCCCTCCCACTTTGCCCCCTGGCCCACATTAGTTTTTAGTCATGGATTGCTGAGTGGCAGCTGGAGTGCATCCTCAGTCTCTA
This sequence comes from Epinephelus fuscoguttatus, assembly GCF_011397635.1. NCBI lineage: Eukaryota > Metazoa > Chordata > Actinopteri > Perciformes > Serranidae > Epinephelus > Epinephelus fuscoguttatus. Next base: position 5,184,241 of record NC_064771.1, on the reverse strand, counting down.
GATTTTAAATCATTTTTAAATTGCTGGTAGCACTGATATTGGCACAGGCTAATATGATTTTCTATTCAACTGGCAAGGAGGCTCTCAGGGAGTGATGTGGTAATTATAGCTTAGCACATCCAAAAAGATACAAACTACTATTTATTCCCACAGAAGTATGTTGAACGATAATACATATATTGGGTGGTTTGTATGCAATTTTGGATGCAGTGAGTATGTCTTGCACAGAAAGAAGTGTTTATCAGTTCAGTTTGCAGTTAAAGTTCTGTGGACAGTTCTGGGGTTCTGTTTAATTATTTAAATGATTCATTTAAAACAATTATATGCATTTCAATTATTCTGTCTTTGCTAGTCTGCTGTCATAAAGCATATTTAATAGTTCATATATAGTGAACTACATGTATTTAACAATGTCACCCCACAAACACCAGTACCCTTCAGACTGTAAAAACTTGGTAGGAATTCAGAATCATTTGAGTAATAAATCATTTAATGTTACTGATATCAATGATAATCTTAAATCAAATAATTTGATAGTTGGAGTTTTAGGATCTTCTCTTACAAAAACACTTAAAGAACCACCTGTAATTTGGCAATTGCATAAATGTTATTTGTGGAGCAAATATACCATTAACCATCACTCCCTGGAATATTATTCCTGTCAGTATGAGGTAGGTCCTGTCAGGTATGTTTTACTTACCTGTTAAACATGTCTGAATGTTCCCTTAATTATTTTAGTTATAACTGTTATTGTGGTGTGTGTGTGTGTGTGTGTGTGTGTGTGTGTGAGCGCGCATGCGTGTTTACTGACCATTCCACTGTAGGAGTGTCGCAGCAGGACGGCATGTCCGTACAGTAAGGTGCGATGGCCGCCACCCTGGGCCGTCTGACAGAGAGACATGGACAAGAGCAAGAGAGGAAAAACAGCAGAGTTACAAAAGACAGAAAGTCAACGAGAAAGTGAAAACAGCTAAACAGAGATATCAAGAAACAGTACAGACAGAGAGGTCAACAAACGGATGTAGACAGAAGAGAGAGGGAGAGGCCAGCTGGATCATTCCATTCTACAAGAATGCTTCTCATCTGTAAAGTTGTAGGGGGAAATGTTGCCCAAAAGTCTGTTCACTACAGTTTAATAAAGCACAAAAGCTTAACTGTAATGTCATCCATCTATCACTTCATCAATGTAGTCACGGCACTCTGTGAGGAGGTTCAGACATCTCTGTATATCACTGTCATAATAACATCCTGAGCTGATAGTATAATTACCATCATCAGGGCTGTCTAATGAAATAATAATCAGGATATGATTTGGGCCTTCACAGTTAATTAAACCTGATCGGGTGCACTATTGATGCTTTGTGTTTAGAGTGCTTCCTCTGGTGCATCAAATCAAATGCTCCCCATTCACAGGTAAACTGTCTGACCAATAGCAAGCTGTTTGATTCCCAAACAGCTGCATTTTACCACTTGAAAAACCTGCAAAAGTAATAAAAAATGTGTAAATACTTTTGATTATGTTGCATGCTTCATGTGCAGGTACTATAACTGACCTTTGTGTGATAAGATTTGTGTATTATACATCTGGTGGAGGTGTGATCTCTAGGTTTATAGGTTTTAGGGATCGAGCGATATGTTTTTTTTTTCAGAGCCAATGCCGATGCCGATTATTATGAAACAGAGATACCGATAGCCGATATTTACAACCGATATACAGTACAGGCCAAAAGTTTGGACACACCTTCTCATTCAATGCGTTTTCTTTATTTTCATGACTATTTACATTGTAGATTCTCACTGAAGGCATCAAAACTATGAATGAACACATGTGGAGTTATGTACTTAACAAAAAAAGGTGAAATAACTGAAAACATGTTTTATATTCTAGTTTCTTCAAAATAGCCACCCTTTGCTCTGATTACTGCTTTGCACACTCTTGGCATTCTCTCCATGAGCTTCAAGAGGTAGTCACCTGAAATGGTTTCCACTTCACAGGTGTGCCTTATCAGGGTTAATTAGTGGAATTTCTTGCTTTATCAATGGGGTTGGGACCATCAGTTGTGTTGTGCAGAAGTCAGGTTAATACACAGCCGACAGCCCTATTGGACAACTGTTAAAATTCATATTATGGCAAGAACCAATCAGCTAACTAAAGAAAAACCAGTGGCCATCATTACTTTAAGAAATGAAGGTCAGTCAGTCCGGAAAATTGCAAAAACTTTAAATGTGTCCCCAAGTGGAGTCGCAAAAACCATCAAGCGCTACAACGAAACTGGCACACATGAGGACCGACCCAGGAAAGGAAGACCAAGAGTCACCTCTGCTTCTGAGGATAAGTTCATCCGAGTCACCAGCCTCAGAAATCGCAAGTTAACAGCAGCTCAGATCAGAGACCAGATGAATGCCACACAGAGTTCTAGCAGCAGACCCATCTCTAGAACAACTGTTAAGAGGAGACTGCGCGAATCAGGCCTTCATGGTCAAATAGCTGCTAGGAAACCACTGCTAAGGAGAGGCAACAAGCAGAAGAGATTTGTTTGGGCCAAGAAACACAAGGAATGGACATTAGACCAGTGGAAATCTGTGCTTTGGTCTGATGAGTCCAAATTTGAGATCTTTGGTTCCAACCACCGTGTCTTTGTGAGACGCAGAAAGGTGAACGGATGGATTCCACACGCCTGGTTCCCACTGTGAAGCATGGAGGAGGAGGTGTGATGGTGTGGGGGTGTTTTGCTGGTGACACTGTTGGGGATTTATTCAAAATTGAAGGCACACTGAACCAGCATGGCTACCACAGCATCCTGCAGCGACATGCCATCCCATCCGGTTTGCGTTTAGTTGGACGATCATTTATTTTTCAACAGGACAATGACCCCAAACACACCTCCAGGCTGTGTAAGGGCTATTTGACCAAGAAGGAGAGTGATGGAGTGCTGCGGCAGATGACCTGGCCTCCACAGTCACCGGACCTGAACCCAATCGAGATGGTCTGGGGTGAGCTGGACCGCAGAGTGAAGGCAAAGGGGCCAACAAGTGCTAAACACCTCTGGGAACTCCTTCAAGACTGTTGGAAAACCATTTCAGGTGACTACCTCTTGAAGCTCATGGAGAGAATGCCAAGAGTGTGCAAAGCAGTAATCAGAGCAAAGGGTGGCTATTTTGAAGAAACTAGAATATAAAATATGTTTTCAGTTATTTCACCTTTTTTTGTTAAGTACATAACTCCACATGTGTTCATTCATAGTTTTGATGCCTTCAGTGAGAATCTACAATGTAAATAGTCATGAAAATAAAGAAAACGCATTGAATGAGAAGGTGTGTCCAAACTTTTGGCCTGTACTGTATGTCTGCTGTAAAAATCATACTTGACACAGAATTAACAAAAAAAAAAAAAAAAAAACACTGACAAAGCACTAGATTTAAATCCAATTTAGCACATATTTGTTCTGAGAACTTTTCCAATGAAACAGTACAGGAAGCTGCCAGCAGCACTTTGAAAAGAAAAAAAAGTTCATTTATATACATATCATATAGTTTTAGAAGAAGAATATGCAGACTTGCAGTAGTGCGCAATGACATGGTTAAAGTTTAATAGAGCACAGGAAACATGTCTGTAAGTACAAATGTATTGCTTTGAGTTTATTTGCTTATGTTATGTAGAGTTGCTCACTTGCACTTTATTGTTTGTCATAGTAATGCCGTTGTGGCGCCGATGCTAATTTCTGTTAGCACGTCTATGAAGATTTCCATTATATAGCATTATGCTAGCAGACCATGCGCTAATTATTTTTCCACATTTGTGGCACTAATGCCAGCTATACTTTGAGTTTACTTCTGTCTTCTTTTTATTAAGTAAAGGAGCTCCAGAACACGCTTACTTGATGACGATTGGCCTACATCTTTTTTTTTGTTTGCCATGGCTTACAGAGCAGTCTGCTTCTCCTTCAAGTCTGTGGCGCTGCATGTAGAAGCTTCAGTGTTGATTGGCTATCACTTGTGCCATGTAACCAATCAGTGCAACCAATCAGTAGGGACTGTTACACAGCCAAGAGTGGGGACTTCAGGCATATGGACGGCTGCATCAGAGCCAAAGGAGCGCATTTTAAAATAAATGTATTTTATCGGTTATCGGTGAAAAAAACGGCCGATGCCGATTATCATAAACATGCTGAATATCTGCCGATGTTATCGGCCATGCCGATAATTGGTCAATCCCTAATAGGTTTATTAGATTCAGTGTAAAGATCAAGGATGTTAAGTAGTGATATAAAATGTGGAGTAAAACTCTTGTTTCAATGACAAATGATGCTCAATAACACTGATTTCAATGTTAAAGGAATACTTCACCCTCAAAATGATCATTTGTATGTTAATTACTCACCATGTGCGTGAATTTGTGAAAAAAGCTTTGTTTTTATAGCATGCCTCCAATGTGCACAAGGAATCCAAAAACTAAGAAAAGACTTGATGAATTGAAGAAGTGGGGAGCTGCCTTTAACAACAGCAAAACATTCATTCATTTTCCGTAACAGCTTATCCTGCTGGGGGTAGTGGGGGAGCTGGAGCCTATCTCAGCTGACACTGGATGACAGGTGTGGTACACGCTGGACAGGTCGCCAGACTATCACAGGGCTAATACATAAAGACGGAAAACCATACATGCTTACATTCACACCTATGGACAACTTAGAGTCACCAATTAACCTGCACATTTTTGGACAGTGGGAGGAAACTGGAGTCCCTCGAGGAAACCCAGGCTGACACAAGGAGAACATGCAGCCTCCGCACAGAAGGGATTCCCCTCCCTGGATTCAAACAGGAAACCCTCTTCCTGTGAGATGACAATGCTAACCACTGTGCCATGCCGCTATATCAAAACATCTTTTTCCAAACTCTCACACAACTTAAGCAGTATAACCCAAGTCTAATTAATCCAGTCGTATGCTAAGTGTGTACTTCCTCAACACATGCATTTTCACTAACTTTAAAGTCCAGTGTGTAAGATTTAGGAGAATCTTGTGGCATCTAGCTGTGAGGACTGCAGACTGCAACCAGCTGAAACCTCTCCCTGTTGTTCCTTCAGTATTTATTGTTCAGCAGGTTTTTACCATGAGCCAAGTTATCTGCAGACGTCTCTTCCACTCCAAAAGCAATAGACCAGGTGAATAATACTGGTAAAAGCACAAAAAAAACAGTTTAATATTACAAATCAGTGTTTCCTCTACCTTGTTTGACATATCACAGATAGACTGCTAGCCCAACACCTGCAAATGTGTGCTCACCTATTTTTTCTCCGATAACTTCTCTCTCCTCTCTCTCCTCCTTTCACACTAATACCGACCTATCAAATAATGACCAAAAAGCCAAAAAAATAATCTTAGAAAAAAAACTTTCACCAATAAACGGGTAAGCATGCAGGCAAGCACATATTCGAACTTTGCTTGTACATACAATTGAGTTGCCCTGGTGCACTACTTGTCAATGTAACTGTTTATGTGTAAGCAGTTTAAATATTACAGCTTTAACCATGATGTATGTGTTTGGGAAGTACTGACCATATGACTGGATAAATAAGATTTGGATTATACTGCACACGTTTTATGAGAGATTGCAAACAGATGTTTTGATATAGTTTTGTTTTAAATCCAGACCCTATGTACTTCAGTCCATCAAGAATTTTGAAATATTTTTGGATTTTTCATTCACAATAGAGGCATATCAAAAAAAAAAAAAAAAAAACGCTCTTCATGAATTTAATATAACATGGGCTGAGTAACTGATAAACAAAGTTTCGTTTTGTAAGTGAAGTACTTCTTTAAGCACAATAATTACAGTTATTTTTGTCACTGTTCAATGAACTAGATAATGCCAGTAATACATTAAACCAGTGCTAGTGTTCCTCAAAAAAAGACAATGCTATCTATAAACCCTTTTGCTTCTGGTTCCGTCTAATCTGCTGAACATTTCTCAGAACTCCACAGTGCTGCAAATCTACACAGTGACAGTAAAGTCTTTGATAGCAGCAGGACTCTGCAGCACCAAGAGACTGTGCCATGTAACTCATGTCTTGCTCGAGTCTTGCTTTCTGACTGACATTTATCTTCTTAGCAGAAGGAGTTCCTACACAACCAACATATGCCTGTGTCTGCTGGTCTTGTACTGTCTCCTGGTGCACTGCAGTCATCCTGGCCTGCTCCTGGTGAACGAAGTGCAGCACAAGCCTCACAGAGCAGAGCTGCTTCACTTTCACACACACTAATGGATGTGTGTAGACAGCACTTATGGGATGCAGACTTGCAGAGTAAAAGCTTAATTAAAATACTTGATGGTGAACAAACTCGTGTTAGACGTGTCAAAGCAACAGTAGATACAACAAAAGAACACATTTTTGTTTCAACATATTCCTTAATATTTGCTTGTGCTCCGACTGAAAAGCAACATGGTGGAAGTTTGTACAGTGTTTTTGAGGCCTGCAGCAAATTTGTGACCAATTTTTACACTGAAACCAAAAAATTCACAAGTCATTAATGTCAGAAGTTAGAAAGACAATCTATCCTTTCAGCATGTACAAACAAGTAAAAGGCTTTTGAGGAGACACTGATCCAGAAATACCAACAACAATATCTCACATGAAAACCATCAAGAGACATGCACAAAGACCTGCTCGCTCTCAAGCGTGGTCATTCACAACAGCTATAATACTTTATAACATTTTGTATGGAGAGTCTTAGTGTTGGTGATAAATACCTGTTAAATACCTGTTTCATGATTTATAAAGAGAAACCAGATTAACATAGTGCGTTCATAGTGTTTACAAATGCATTGTCCAATCTATAAACAAATATCAAACAATTTGAACTAATGTAAATATTTATTAATTCATTCTATCTATCTATCTATCTATCTATCTATCTATATACATGCAGACAGCATGTTGCATGTTCTGTCGTGGGGGCTGCCCTCCATCCATCTATCCATTTTCATCCACTTATCTGGGGCTGGGTTGTGGGGGCAGCAGGCCAAGCAAAGCACCCCAGACGTGCCTCTTCCCAGCAATGCTTTCCAGCTCCTCCTGGAGGACCCCAAGTCGTTTCTAGGCCAGATGAGTTATAGAGTCTCTCCAGCATGCTCTGGGTCTGCCCTGAGGCCTCCTACCAGTGGGACATGCCCAGAACACCTCTAACAGGAGGCGCCCAGGAGGCATCCTGATCAGATGCCCAAACCACCTCAACTGACCCCTTTCGACACAAAGAAGCAACGGCTCTACTCGGACCTCCCTGCGGATGTCCGAGCTCCTTAACCTATCTCTAAGGCTGAGCCCAGCCACCCGGAGGAAACGGTGTGATGAAGCCAACAGAACCACATCATCTGCAAAAAGCAGAGATGCAATTCTGAGGTCCCCAAATTGGACCTCTTCCTCCCCCAGGCTGCACGTCAAGATCCTGTCCATGAATATTACAAATAGGATCGGTGACAAGGGGCAACCCTGGCGGAGGCCAACACCCACCGAAAACGTGTTTGACTTTGCGCCGAGTATGCAGACACAGACACACACCCCGGTATCCCGTAATCCTGCAGTCGCCCCAACAAGACTGTCTGAGGGACACAGTCGTAAGCCTTCTCCACGTCCACAAAACACATGTAGACTGGATGGGCAAACTCCTACGACCCCTGCAGCAGCCCTGTAAGGTTAAAGAGCTGGTCCACTGTTTCACGGCCAGGACGGAATCCATACTGCTCCTCCTGAATCCAAGGTTCAACATGGGTCGGAGCCTCCTTTCCAGCACCCTGGAGTAAATTTTTCCAGCGAGGCTGAGCAGTGTAATACCCCGATAGTTGGAGCACACCCTCTGGTCCCCTTTTTTAAATTAGGGACCACCACCTCGGTCTGCCACTCTGCAGACACTGTATCTGACCTCCACGTGTCACCGGAAAGGCGTGTCAGCCAAGACAGCCCAACGATGTCCAGAGCCTTCAGCATCTCAGGGCGAATCTCATTCACACTTGGCACCTTGCCGCCGAGGAGCTTTTTGACTACCTCAGCAACCGCTGCCAAGGATATGGACGACACTTCCTCATGTGGGATGAATGCATGTTACCTTTAAGTGGTGGGAGAAATATCAGACATCCAGCTTTTTTAGTGTATGCATGTGAAATTTCAAAGTGGAAAAGTATTTGTAAAAATGTTTTACATTGGTTCAAATTAATTGGTATATGTCGATTGGACAATGCATTTGTGAACATTACATATTGCATACAAGGCATCATACACATCCACAAATCTCTTCGTTATTTGTAGACCATGAAACATGCATTAGACATCAATACTCAGACTAAATTATTGTTATTCCTTCGCTTTATGCGTAATCGAACACTACATAATGCAGCCTAGTTTGTTTAAAGGGTCCTGAGGCCTTTCCAGCCTCGCCAGTTTGTTGTGTTCTGATGTTCCTGTGCTGTGTGCTCTCCTATGCTGAGTCATGCATTTGGAGTTTGTTGATGAGGGAAGAGGAGGATCTGTTTCTATGGTTCTGTCTGCCACTCCAAAACAGAGGGAACAGCTCAGTTTTTGGCCGTCCTAACTGGAATTTTTTCTCCAGAGGAATCGTCTGTTCGTATAATTCTCTTTGGCTCTCAGTGGGGACTGCCTTTGGTTCTGGCCTCATGGTAGGATGATGACGCTGTGGCTAAAAATAAATCAACATTTTGGAAAATTTGCTTATGTCATTAAAGTTAGATGAGGGGGTCAATACCACTTGGATGACTGGGTGCTACACATGGAGCTACAGCCAGCAGTCCATTAGCTTATCTTAGCATGAAAACTAGAAGCAGGGGACTGAGTGCAGTGAGTCTGTGGAGTCTTGTCATCAACTTGAGGTTGCTGAGCAACCATCTCAGACTCCGGGAAGTCGTTGCGCCAAGCCCAGAAAAATCAAGCCAAAAGACTAAAACTTGTTTTTACATTTTGTTTTGGTATGAATTAAACCAACTTGTTTATACTGGGCTTGTTGAATGTTTTTACTTTTTTTTCACCCATGGATAGAGCCAGGCTAGCTGTTTCACCAAACTTCCTGTCTTTATGCAAAGCTAACAATCTCCTGGCTCTAGCCTCATATTTAGCATACAGACAACTGAAAGAAAGTGAAAATATTAGATTAAATCTTGTATTATATATTATGTCCAAATTTTCCCTTTAAAATAATAATTTAAGCCTATAGGCAGATAGTTAGTATTAAGTTAATAAAAGTTAATAAAGTTAATAAAACCACTGCTGCTTCTTTGGCTAATATATTTTTTGCATGCTCCAGGCTGCAGGCTTTTAAGAGCAGATCTGACGGGTGTCACAAATGGAACATTTCTGATTTAATACTTGATTTTTGTGGTTTATGAGTAAACCAGTGCCAGTGGCAGGGCTCATGTGCTCATCACAGGGAGCAGCAGAGAGACTGATAATAGAAAGATCACACTGCACTAAACAGGCGAGTCCATGTGTAAGGCCACAGTTAGTTCAGACAGAGTGCCTGTGGTTCACATGTCTGTAATAACAGCAGGACAGCCCAGTGTCTGTGATTATTTCAGACGTGTCTGTAATAAAAAAATACTTTAATCAACTTCAGCACATAATTTTTACACCAAAGATCAAACTGGTAGATTTCTGCACACTGACATCTGTGCAGTGTTTCACTTTATTTTCAGCTTTCAGCCTAGTAGACCTTCATCAGAACATACATGAGGCAACAACTGTATGCTCTGATGAAGGTCTAATGGGCCAAAAGCTCATCAGTAAAGTTAAACCCTGCATAGATGTAAGTGTGCGAAGATCTTTTCTACTTGGACTGATGTTTCCAACACCTACCCAAGACTATGCTGGGTGGAGCGGTGGTTGTCCTGCGTACACCAAACTAAAATAGCACTACCATCAACAGGCCTGATTACAGTAGAAAATCAGCCCTGTTGCCAGAAGAAAATGTCGTCATCTTGTACATTTCTGTAAATCACAGATATATTACATTTGCACATTTTGTATGTACCATATCAATGTTTCCAAAGTGTCATAGTATATGAGCCGACTTTGTTATTGGGAGGTGGAGAGGAAGGTGGATCTTGTAACACCTAAGGAAGATGCCTGCCAAGCTGCAGACCACTGTTCAAGGCCACCAAACAATAAAAGCAGTTGTGATTTTGCTTGCCCCCCTGGCAGGATAGTGCCACGAAAATCGGTTGTCTTTTACAAAGATATCGCTGCATTTCCTGCCATGATTGTACCCCCAATACTGGTTATTTTAAAACCAAACATGATTGTTTTTGGGCTCAAATCTAACTACATGTTAACCACAGTGTTGTTGAAATATAAAGTTTCAATGTATCTACTATATACACTCACCAGCCACTTTATTAGGTACTCCTTGCTGGTACCAGCTCAGACTCCCTTTTGCCTTCAGAACTGCCTTAATTCTTCATGGTATAGATTTAACAAAGTGCTTCCGAGATTCCGGTCCATACTGACATGATAGCATCACGCAGTTACTGCAGATTTGTTGGAGGCACATCCATGATGCGAATCTCCTGTTCCACCACATCTCAAAAATAATCTACTGGTTTGAGATCTGGTGACTGTGGAGATCATCGGAGCACAGTGATCTCATTGTCACGTTCATGAAACCAGTTTGAGATTATTTAAGCTTTGTTAAATGTCTTGTTTTCCTGCTGGAAGTAGCCATCAGAAGATGGGTACACTGAGGTCATAAAGGGATGGACACAGTCAGCAACAATACTCAGGTAGACTGTAGCATTTACACAATGCTCAGTTGGTGCTAATGGGCCCAAAGTGTGCCAAGACAATATCCCAACAACATTGCACAACCACCAGCCTGAACCATTGATACAAGGCAGGATGAATTTTTGTCGTTTACAAAAATTCTGACCCTACCATTTGAATGTTGCAGCAGAAATCCAGACTCATCAGACTGCAAACATTTTTCCTTCTATTGTCCAATTTTGGTGAGCCTGTGCAAACTGAAGCCTCAGATTCCTGTTCTTAGCTGCCAAGAGTGGCACCAGGTGTGGTCTTCTGCAGCTGTAACCCATCTGCTTCAAGGTTCGACGTGTTGTTCGTTCAGAGATGGTCTTCTGCATACCTTGGTTGTAACCAGTGGTCATTTGAGTTACCACAGTTGCTCAGAGAACTGCCTTTCACTGAATATTTTCCAAAACAAAAGTTTCCAAAACACTCAGACCAGCCCATCTGGCACCAACAACCATGCCATGATCAAAGTCACTGAAATCCCCTTTCTTCCCTGTTCTGATGCTCAGTTTAAACTTCAGCAGTTCATCTTGACCATGTCTGCATGCCTAAATCCATTGAGTTGCTGCCACATGATTGCCTGATTAGCTTTTTTGCATTAGCGAGCAGTTGAACAGGTGTACCCAGTAAAGTGGCCATGAGTGTAATAACGTGCAAATGTAGCATATCCAAGGTTTGCAGAAACATACAACACCAACATTTTTCAGGCAACTGGGATGAGAAATAGAATAACATCAAATCCTTGTGGGCTTTTGCTCATTAAGCTGCATTTATATAAATAAGCTCTTAGTGGTCATATGCAGACCAAAACCTTGTGCATCTCTCAATACTCTGACTTATCTAAAATGTCTGTGGCTCTTAGCTCCAAGCCCACTGGTTACAACTAAACCAGTGTGTGTGTGTGTGTGTGTGTGTGTGTGTGTGTGTGTGTGTGTGTGTGTGTGTGCGTGAGTGTGAGTAAATGTGCAGAGCACCTGCCTCTATATCAGCTAGCACATCTTTCAATTACATAGGTGGATAAAGTCATATCTAAAATCTCCATTACCTCCAACAGGTTGACACTCAATAGATAACAGAAACACAAATGTGTATGGCAACTTTGCTAGTGCTCACACTGTTGAAGCTCATGACGGTGACTGCAATAACCAACATAAAGATGGTGACAACCATGACAAACACAGACATCGAGTGGAGGCACACCTACCCATATTTCCACCACTACATGCTGTGTGGAAATGAGAGAGAGGAGGAAAAAGTAAGTTGCCGTATTAATTTTACAGACAACACATAAAAACACACATCTATCCAACAGGCAAGACTGTTGGATGAGGAGGTCATGACAGCCCACTGAATAGAGAGTCTTGTGCTTTGATTTGATTGGCAAATATGTTCATTTCTTGTTTTTTAAAGTGAGACAGGAAGATTAATATCATTGTCATGTTTACGTGTTAAGTACTGACTACAGCTGGAGTCGTGACATGGTTAGCCTAGCTTAGCATGAAGACTTGAAGCTGGAAGAAAAAAACTGACCTGGCTCAGATGCTCATTGATATCCGCATGTCATTGTTATGGGCAGATATTGGCTTAGAAAATGAACAATCAGAATCGGCAAACATGCCTTTTCTTATTTTGCACAATGAATGAATATCATATACATTGAAAAGTAATGTATTTCACGTCTCTATCTGCTGGTGGGCCACGATGATAAGAGTATGCAAGCATAATATGATATTAATTCCACTACAGAAGAGACTTGATAATCACTAAAAGTAGGTGGGGGAAAATGTAGATATTTCAATATCGGTATCAGCAATCGGCCAAATAAGTTGATGTAAATCAGCGTATTGGATATCAGCAAAAAATCTAATATTGTGCATCCCTACTAACAATGCGAACAATGACAGAGTCGTCGCACCACAACTGTTTCTATATTGACAACTATATACCATATAAAAATTATGATCATGTTTTAAACATGGCTGTATACCTGTAGGCAACTCTAAGCAGAGCATTGTTTAGGTCTGTGACAAGATGATAAAGGGCTTTTTCTATATATTTGCCAAACTTACACAGAAAATGTGTTTCTACGCTGCAATTTTGTTTATGCTCTGTTTATCACAGGTTAAAGTGATAAATTTGACTTTGATAAAGTGACTTTTTATGCACTCAATAGATATATTTTTCACAAATTTTGGTTGCAAATTTGTTAAAATCCATGTTAGTGAACAATTCTCCTTTTCCAAGATAATCCATCCACCTGACAGGTGTGGCATATCAAGATGCTGATCAAACAGTATCATTACTACACAGGTGTGCCTTGGGATGGTCACACTCAAAGGACATTCTAAAATATGCTACAGAAATGCATTTTTGGGTCACAAATACCCCAAAGAGTCAGTCAGTATCTAGTGTGACACCATTTGCTTTCTGCTGTGTGACACGTCTCCTTCACATAGAGTTTGACATAAATTAAAACACACCGTCATACACACCGATCCAGACCATCCAAAACATGCTCAGTAGGTGACATGGGTGGTGAATACACAAGTCATGAAGAACTGGGATGTTTTCAGTGTCCAGGAGTTGTGTACAGATCCTTGCAACATGAAGTCATGCATTGTCATGTTGCAGCATGAGGGCGTGGGGATGGATGGAATGGCATGACAATGGGTCTCAGGATTTCGTCAAGGTACCTCTGTGCATTCAAACTGCCATCAATCAAATGCACCCAAATTTGTTGTCCATAGCTTATGCCAGCCCATACCATAACCCCACCACTACCATAGGGCACCATGTTCACAATGTTGACATTAACAAATTGCCCGCCTGCACAACGCCATACACACCATCTGCAATCTGCCCATTACAGTGTAAATCAGGGTTCATCTGTGAAGCAAACAATTCTCCAGAGTGCCAGATGCCAGCAAGGGTGAGCAGTTGCTTACTCAAGTTGATTATGATGACAAACTGCTGTCAGGTCAAGACCTGGTGAGGATGACGAGCATGCAGATAAGCTTCCCTGAGACAATTTCAAACAGTTTGCACAGAAATTGAAACCAACTGTTGCATCACTTGGTGGCTGCTCTCAGACAATCTTGCAGGTTTAGATGCTGTGGTTACGTGTCTGTGGCTATGTCGGTTTTTCATTCAGTTCACAGGCAACACCTCTGGTTGACATTCCCGCAGTCAGCATGCCAATGGCACACTTCCTTAGAAGTGGTGGCATCTGTGAACCTGTGCTGTGTGATCAAACTGCACATTTTAGTGTGTCCTTTTATTGTGACCATCCCAAGGCACACCTGTGTAGTAATGATGCTGCTTAATCGTATCTTGATATGCCACACCTGTCAGGTAGATGGATTATCTTGGAAAAGGAAGAATGCTCACTGACACAGATTTTAACAAGTTTCTGACCAAAAGAGATAAATAAATCCATTGAGTGCATAAAAAAGTGTTAGACATTTAAATGTCTAACACTAAATGGAGCATGTGGAAGTAATGAGATGTTCTTTTCTTTGTGTTCAAATCCATTTACTTCATGAAAAAAGCTCATGACTGCTGTGGGTTTATCCCTATGTCTTTAAGGCTATTCAAAATACAGTCACCTCTTCTTATTATCCGTTTATCTGCTTTTGGCAGACAGGTTGTCAGAGTGTCAGTAGTTGACAGACGTGTTTATTAGAGAGTGAAACCTTTTTATCTGTCATGGCGCATGGTAGGTAATCCAAAAGCTAAATCCATCAAGTGTAAAGGAGTGCTAAGCAAGGCTAAACACAACTTGAACAAGCAACTACTTGCATTGCGCCATTCAACCTGCTGGTACACACCAATGCAACAAGATGGGAACATATATCATCCCTATGCAACAACTCTCTGTACTTCTGTTTTGATTTCCAGCTTTTCAGGCTTATTTGTGACTGAATATATTTAGTAGCCTCTTAAAATATGAATGAGGATAGTGATAGTGAGATACTGGCTACACTTGCATGATCACATACAGTGATCAGCACAAGGGACAGGGCACTGAGTTGCAGTCGCCTTGAGTCGAGCTCAGACCAGCCAATTAACACTGCAGCAACTTTTTGCTGCAATATTCTAAAATAGTTCTGTCTTGTCGCGAAATTCTGTCTGTCAATCGATATAGCATAGTATCTGAATATTTTTGTGTGGCAATATCATATTGTCACACGGTGCCAAGTCAAGTGTCCATTTTTTTTTATCATATAAATTATCAATATGACAAATACAAATAAAACATTAGTTAGCCTACTAGAATAATATAATCAATTGCTTTTCAGTACACTGGGCACATTTTGCTGCTGCAAAAAAAAAATGCTGGAGTGAGATGAACAGGCTAAAAACTTAATCCTATTAGATAAAACAGATGTTGACAAAGTTTTGATTTGGGGATGTAATTTACAGTTGAAAAAAGGTAATAAATCACAATATATTGCAATTTTTTTTTTTGCAACACTCAGCAAATCGCAACGTATATTATATGTAAAATTGCAATAATATTGTATTGTGACTGAAGTATCATGATTATATCATATCGTGGATCCTCTGGTGATTCCAACTGCTAACACTACCACCTTTAATGAATATAAATATTTGATCTTCTGCCTGTACCCTGTACAAGGCTAACTTGCCCATGTCCTTTGTTTCTTTTTTTTGTTTTAGGCAATTACCAAACAGCTTCAGGTACATTAACTCCACCCTCTGGACAGGAATAGGTCTTACCCTGTTTTTCATGTAGCCCGGGAACACCAAGGTGGAGTGTCATCAAATCTGTGATGTGATCTGTCTAACACGGATGCATGTACTGTACTGTCCTGTATTGTATGTGGCTAAGTGTAAACAAAAGTCTCGTAAATTGCATCTGGGTCTGTAGAATTAGATGTTGCATATGAACACTTTAAATTGCAGGTGTAAATGGGGTCTAAGGCCTGCACAGGTATGACATTTATTGTGTCAGCAGGAGTCAGTAAAGATGTTGTGGTTCATCTTCTTCTTCTACTTATTCAACTGGAGTCAGCCACTAGAGGCCAAGTAAGAAATGTGTTTATTGGTCCCTATAGTTTGATGCTGTCAGTTGATGTGGTATTTCCTTGTGTCATTTTGCATCCCAACTGGAAATCTGAGTGAAAATCACTCCCAACCATTAAAGCAGCAATATGCCGGTCGGGTTTTGGAGCACACCCTGGCTCAAGACACACTGGAATATGCCTGGCTTAATAATGAACTACAAAACACATAATTCCTCTAAAACACACATTTGTGTGTGTGTGTGTGTGTGTGTGTGTGTGTGTGTGTGTGTGTGTGTGTTGCTGTCTCTCATACTCTGGTCTTGATGTCTCTGCTGACAGTGAGAAAGGACGAATTAATAACCATCCCCCACTTCATTAAAAAAACTGCAAGTCATGATGAAATTTGACAAGAGTTTCTATTAGATCCTCCTCCACCACAACAGTACTACATCTGCACTGCGGCTTAGTGTAGTTTTTCTTGAACTACACATGATTGAAACTGCTCATTTGAACAATTTAGATATGACACAGTATTTCAATAAATGTTTTAGTTTCCATTTTTAAGCTCAAATATGTATATGTGAAATCAACAATGCTGACTAAATTTTACTTTTACAATTCTTCTACTTATTCTATTAACAAAAAAAAACAAAAAAAAAACAAAGAAAGAGACAACCATAACACTACAAACTATATTATCCTCAGTGTTAAATTAACATTGCTCAGCTCCCCTAGGCCACATATTCTCTCACTTTGCAAATTCTATATTTGACAAATGAGCATGCTATGATACCATCTAGAATAAATTTTTAACTCTAATTTTAACTTTAAATTTTATAAATTACACCATGTCTGCAAGAGGAACAAGTGAGCCAAAGCCACTGCTCAGCCACACAATGCCCACAACCACTAAGCTGAAGAACGATCCAGACCGGCTCACAAAATGTACATTCTTGATGTCTATTCTGCTTGTGTTGATATGATTATGGCATGTAACTTAGTTCTCTATAATTAGACTAAAAAATCTAGGGAAACTTGTGGAACATGGTGAATATACCACTTGCACATATCTCCATGCTGAATAGCACATATTCTACAGTCAGAGTTTCACATCACACAAAAACCAAACAGAAAACAGTGTGTCCCTTATGAAATGGCCAAGAAGGAGCTGCAGCACCTCTCCACGAACAGGGAAAACAGGGCCCCCTCCTGGAGCCAGACCTCGGGGGGAAGCCTGCTGTCGAGAGTCTGGGCCTCATGGGTCAAGAACTACAGAGAGAACTACATGGACCACCACCTACAGTGATAGACATTGGGGTTGCGAGCACTATCAGCCAGGCAGCAGGCAGAGGCAGGGACCTAGGCTTGCTGATCCCTGGCATCACAGACATGGAGTGACAGGGAAGGAACCAGAGCACCTATAGGTTATAGTTATAGTCAT
This sequence comes from Epinephelus fuscoguttatus, assembly GCF_011397635.1. NCBI lineage: Eukaryota > Metazoa > Chordata > Actinopteri > Perciformes > Serranidae > Epinephelus > Epinephelus fuscoguttatus. The sequence continues at coordinate 5,166,969 of NC_064771.1, read as the reverse complement.
AGTTGGGCTTACCTCTAGGCATGGCACTTGATCAGGATCCAAACTCCTGGAGACATACTAGACTCTTTCCAGGAGTTTCCTAGAGTTTTCTAGAGCTTGTGGGGACACTCACAAGCCTCAAGTAAAGCATTGCTGTGTGGGAGTTCTCCCCAAAGAACGAGAGGTTTGCCTCTCTGGAACTGAGAGTCATTGAAAGGAAGGCTTTGACTGTTGTTTGTGCCAGTGCTTTCAACAGCAGCTTGGGGGATCATGCCTTCTTAGTTTCTGGGTGGGGTCACGGAAAGGGTACCACCCAGTGACACTATAGCTCTGCTGTGGTACTTCAACGCTGATGAGGGCAACGATTAAGAAACTTGTAGTGCAATGATTAGGAGGAATGGCCTGCGATTTAAGCTTGAGCTGTGCTTTGCCAGACAGACCAGGTAAACCCCAAACATGTAGTGAGGGTGAACTGGAGTGGTCTGGTTGAGACCTCTGTCTCTTGAGGACTCTCAACTCCAAAAAAATTATCATGCATCCCAAGTGAGGTAAGAGACATGGTATGTAAGTGGGAGGCAGCTGCTAGGAGTTGTCAAGCAGGGCTTGGCTCAGAATGTGTTCAGCAGGGGAAGATATTGGGAATAATATATCTTCATCTTCTAACCGCTTCATCCTCTTGAGGGTCACGGGGGGGCTGGAGCCTATCCCAGCTACATCGGGCAAGAGGCAGGGTACACCCTGGACAGGTCGCCAGACTATCGCAGGGCTGACACATAGAGACAGACAACCATTCACGCTCACATTCACACCTACGGACAATTTAGAGTTATCAATTAACCTAGTCCCCAATCTGCATGTCTTTGGACTGTGGGAGGAAGCCGGAGTGCCCGGAGAGAACCCACGCTGACACGGGGAGAACATGCAAACTCCGCACAGAAGGGCTCCCACGCCCGGGATCAAACCGGCAACCCTCTTGCTGTGAGGCGAGAGTGCTAACCACCACACCACCGTGCCGCCCTATATATATATACTTATTATTTTTATTTTTATTTTTTTAATCGTTACACAGCTTTTTGCAGGTTACCAGAGCAGAGTACATGGTGCTACTGGCTTTCATTAGACCATGACCTTCAGCATGGACTGGAGTGGTTTTCAGTCAACCATAAAGCAATCAGCACAAATAGTATGGTGCTGTCTTCTTTTTGTTTGGGAGGATAGATTACAGTCAAACAGAATTGCATTTGTGCCAAACTGATCCGCAGCCTCTTACTGCTGCTTTTATATGTGCATTAGTGCTGGCAAGGAAACAAAAGGAAAAGTGTGTGAGTTTAGATAATGAGCAGATTAGTAAGCAGACTCACTCTCCCTGTTGCTCCTGGTTTCAACCACCTCCTCCTCTGTGTGTTTCATCAGGCTGGTGTCTTAGCCTGCCAGTCTCACCTGAAGAAAGCTCTGATCTGAAAACAACCTACTGTACAGTCATTCATCTCCCCATCCCTGGTTTGTTTGTTTGTGTGTGTGTGTGTGTGTGTGTGTGTGTAGGCGTGCATGCGTGTGTGCGTGTGTGTGTGTGTGTTTGTTTTAATGTGTGTTTCTGTCTCTTCACACTCACCCCCTCAGCCTTCTCCTCTGTGTTGGCCAGCATCTCCTGAAGAGCTCGTACCGACAGTGACTGCTCCAACACAAAAGTGCAGATGGACAGATCTGGAGGCACATTCTGGAACAACAGGAACACTTAGATTATTTATTGATGTTGACTTAACTTTTCTACAGGACAGTCAATTCTTCTGTAGCAACATTCAGGACTGCTGATCATTATGGGTGGTGTAAGATCAACAAAGAAGAAATGATTTGTTACTGAATGTATGTATACTTTATTAGAAACTTGCCCTTTTTCTTAACATAGCAATTTCTAACCACACACCTGTCTGATCTAGACCCTTACTGAACACGTGTGGCACATTATTAAGCACAAAACACAACAAAGACCCCAGGCTGTTGTGCAACTAAAGTTGTATATCAAGCAAGAATCATAAAGAATTTCACTTTAAAACTTCAATAATTAGTGTCTTCAGTTCCCAAACACTTACTGAGTGTTGTGAAAAGATGATGTCACACACTGCACACAAACATGCACCTTTTCCAACTTTTTTGAAACACGTTGCAGACATCCAATTGAGAATAAGTGTATATTTACAAAAAACAAAAGTTTTTCAGTTTGAACATTAAATATCTTGTCTCTGAATTATATTCAGTTGAATATAAGTCAAAAAGGATTTGAAAATCATTGCATTCTGTTTTTTTTTTTAGGTTTTACCCAACATCCAAACTGGGAAGGGGTTGTATTTTAACATTATCATTTACTTGCTGGTTTGGATCCCTTTGTCAAAAGGGATTCAAACCCTTGCACCCTTGCACCCTTGCACCCTTGCATGTAGGTGAAATAATACGTCAATAATGATGAAAATATTAATTACATTCTGTAAAATGTGAACATAGCAGAGAGCAGAGCAGAGCTGCAGAGCTGCTGTCAGACTCCCCATCAAGAGAGACACTGTGTGCTTTCATGCATGGGGAGCAGCGTAGCTTTGCTGATTATTTCAGAAGCTAATACTGTGCGCATTGTTGGTGTATTGCTGTTTTGAGGCAGCAGAAAATGATAGTTTTATTGACCAGCAAAAACCTAGTATAAGGCGTAGACTGGTTGTGGGCTGGTGAAATAATACTGCATTAAAATATGAAAATATAAATGACTTTCTCTAAAATTTGAACATAGCAGAGAGCAGAGTAGAGCTGCAGAGATGCTGTCTGACTCCTCATTTAGAGGAGCAGTGCAACTTAATTGATTACTTCAGAAGTTTAAAGTGTAGTTCTGTTATATTCTCTGGGGGATTAAGAGGCAAATTGTAACTCTAAACTGAAGACTTTTTTAATTAAAATTACATGAATCGCCCCTTGTGTCTTTTCTGGAGGAATTTGCATTGCCATCACTCATTTATTTGGGGATTTCCTTTACTGTGTCACCTGACTGGCATTCTGTTGTTCATGTTGTCTAAGGGAGTGTATTAGAGCTTGTATCAGTACCTTGGAGTTGGAGATGGATTCAAGAAAGCAGAGTCTGTTTCCAAAGCCTTCAGCAGCCAGACAGAGTTTCTGTTGCTCCTTATGGATTGTGGCTGAGCACTGCAGGACCACCTCATCATCCTAAACACACACAGAGGTACAGTTACAAATCAAGACACTCAGTGACCCAAAGTCAATAACAGAGATTTTATTTTACTCATTGTAGGTGGTGGCTGAAAGCTGCAGAGTGATGTCATCTGTCTGACCATCACAAACACACACTTCCACATCGAGCCCTACACAGTTTAGCAACACATCTTATCACTGTGAAGAGTCAAAATATGTACACATACACATCTTGTAAGTAAATAAAGTAAATAATAATGAAGACTAAAAGTAGAATTTCTCCAATTCAAAAAAAGTATGAATCAAAGAGACTGGAGCAAAGAGTTGTTGCACCTACCCTTCTCTAAATTTATGAACAAAATGCACAGTCGACAATACAATAAATATAAAAATAGTTTCTCACACACACACACACACACACACACATTATATGTCTATTATAATGTTCTGTTAACTGCAATCTATTTATAGCATGCTAATGAAGCGCAATTTCTGCATTCATTTCTGTTTTGTACAATGTTAGAGTGAAAAAAACAGTATGGAAGCAACATGCAAAATTTTGGGTACCCCAAGACATTTGAGTGTTCAGACAACTTTTACCAGGGCCCCAGACCTTAATTAGCTTCTTTGGGCTATGGCTTGCTCACAATCATCATAAGAAAATGCCAGTTGATGCAAACTTGAAACTTTTATATGTTTGGAAAAGGGTACAGAATTTCATTTTTTAAAGATATTTTTAGGGCATTTTTTGCCTTTAATTGATAGGATAGTGAAGTTTGAAAGGGTGAGAGAGAGAGAATGACATGCAGCAAAGGGCCATAGGCTGGAGTCGAACCCGGGCCGCTGCGGCAACACCCTTGTACATGTGGCACCTGCTCTACCACTAAGCCACCAACGCCCCGAATTTCATTTAAAAAAAAAAAAAAACCCTGTCCAACTGTTAAACACAGAGGTGATTGATCATGCTTTGGGCTTGTGTTGCAGCCAGTAGCACGGGGAACATTTTACAGGTAGAAGGAAGAATGGATTCACTTATAATTCCAGCAAACTCTGGAAGCAAACATCATAGCATCTGTAAATAAAAAAGCTCAAGATGAAGAGAGGATGGCCTCTAAAACAGAACAATGATCCTAAACACACCTTGAAATCCACAATGGACTTTCTCAAAAGGCGCAAGCTGAAGGTTTTGCCATGGCCCTCACAGTCCCCCGACCTAAACATCATTACAAATCTGTGGATAGACCTCAAAAGAGCAGTGCATGCAAGACGACCCAAGAAACTCACAGAACTAGAAGCCTTTTGTAGGAAGAAATGCAGAAAATCCCCCAAACAAGAATTTAAAACTCTTAGCAAGTTACAAAAGGTGCTTAGAAGCCGTGATACTTGCCAAGGGGGCGCTACTAAATACTGACCATGCAGGGTGCCCAGACTTTTGTTTCAGGTCCTTTTCCTCTTTTTTTAATTTTGAAACTGTAAAAGATTGAAATATAAAAAATAAATATTGCTTAAAATATTGAAGAACTTTAACTTTTTACCTTTTGGTGATCAGGTCATCTTTTACTTGCTTAGCTATTCACAGTAAAATTTTTGACCAGGGGTGCCCAAACTTTCGCATGCAACAGTGCATGTATCTGTAACACTACTGCCACACAGGCACACATTTTAGCAATTTCAAATGTTCTGTAAACATGATGATCTCCTTCTGTGCTGTTGCACTTTGCCAATATAAAACCAGATTCAGTGACATCAAATAAACAGATAACCAGGTCTGTTCAGTCTAGATCAGGCAGATAATCATTTTCCATTCTCCTCACCATGTGCATTTTAATCAGGGGTTAGATCAACAGAGACAACACAAACTATCAACATACGCTCACTTTGTTACAAACACACACACAGGCCAAATGTAGTGCACACTGTGGCACAGTGCGTCTTGTGGCTATAATAGCTTCCTATCAGCCATTCAGACAATAACAGCACTACAACATGTCCTGCATTAGAGTGTTACAATTAATTAAAAACCTGTCTGCTCACATGTCACAGCAGCTAATCCTGCTGTAACTGAGATCTAATCAGCATACATCTGTTTATCTGCCTAATGTCTGTTCACCCATACATGGGCATGTGTACTAAAGTCTTCTCAGGAACTTCTCAGGAGTTTCTGTGAACATCATTTTAAGTAAGTGTCTGTGTGCAATTAACCATGGTTGGACAAAGGATATACCCCCATCAACCCCAACTTTCTTCCGATCTCTGTCCTGGTCTTACGTTGGGGCAAAGTCATCCACTCCTTAAATTCCTTGGCCAGAAGACAGAGATAAACAATTAAGTGAATGATAACGGAGAGGGAGTATGGCCTCAGTGGAACAGAAAAACCCTGGACAAGAAACTATATGAGTCTTTGGAGTCTTTAGTGGAGGTGTCAGAGAGGAGGATGCTAAGAAAACCACTCAGTATTCTAGACAACACCTCTCACATCCTGCATGCCACTCTGGAGTCATATCAGAGCACACTCAGCCGTAGGAGCACCACAGAACACTACAGGACATCTTTTCTACCTTTGGCAATCAAACTGTATAACTCCTCCCCCTTCTGTAGAGCGGAGAGCTGAAACAAGACACTGACAGCAAGATTAACCTACAATAGGTGCACTACAACTTTTTGCTCCTTAAACACTATATAGTTAGTTTCTATACAATATTTTGACTGATACTATATACTGATACACTATTGTTTTAAAAACTGGGCCCAGTTGGTGGTCCTGTCCTGCAGAACCCACTGGTTCTTCTGGTTGCTACTGGTTTGTGAGTGTTTATTGTTGTTATTGTGATTTGTGTTACCGTAATTGTAGTATTCTCTGGCACAAGAATTTCCTTCAGGATAAATCAAGTTCTGTTGAACTGAGTTGAACTGAACTAATTTGAACTGAATTGAATTGAATCGAACTGAAAGATAGTGGACTGTGTCTTACCATCAGTAGGTCTGATATCAATACCTAACAACTATAGATTATTGAAAATTTAAAGCCCCTCCACCTGTAACCCCAAGTGGCCACACCCTAACTAACTTCAAGACTTATTAACATTTAAACTGGTGGGTTATATATATATATATATATATATATATAACCCACCAGTATATATATATGTATATATAAATGTACTCCCCATACAGTCTATCTTGAACTGGGAAATTAGCTATAGAGACCAAAATCGTTTTTTGTACCAGGCTGTAAATGTAAACATGAGGGTCTATGACAGGGGTCGGCAACCTGTGCTATTAAAAGAGCCATTTTTGGTCAAAAAAAGAAAAAAAAAAAAAAATCTGAAGCCGAAAAACAAATTTGAGCCTTGATGGTATCTAAATTAGCCTATCAACATTACTAATGGCTCCAAATGAGCATTTATTAATATCTTTTACCACAAGCTGGCTCCTCTGCAGTGGGCTTTTCATGATCATTTGCTACTTTAACTTTGCAGCGTTGCCGGTGAAAGCAAAGAAATCTGTCCACTCCGCACACCATTAAGTTCTCTGTTTTCTTTTTTTAAATTTGGAATCCATTAGTTAGACTGGCTAGAGAGACTAAAGTAAAAAGAGCAAAATTTAGAGGAAAAGGTGCCAGGTCATAAATGTATGATGCACATTTTAGTTGAAGAAATACTAACTACACTTTAGAGAAGAAATACACTTTAGGCCTAGAACAATTATGTACAAATTTTTTTAAAAAAGTTATTTATTTCCCTTTCTTTTCTTTTTTTTAACAAACCCACAGGGAGCCACTGTAGATGTGATAAAGAGCCACTTGTGGCTCTGGAGCCGCAGGTTGCCTACCCCTGGTCTATAGGGATTGACTCGCTTTTGGAGTCAGCCTCAAGTGGCCATTTGAGGAACTGACAAATTTTTGGCACTTCCATGTTGGCGCAATTTTTTAGCACTGGCAGTTCCAGCTTGGTGGGAACGCATGGTCAGAGTCAGTGGACGAAACACTAATGAGCATGTGCAGTGCAATCTTTGGGTCTGATATCCAGTTCCTATTATACATCCAGGGGGAATACCTTATATGGTCAGAAGGTAGGTGGAGCCTGCAGGACAAGCAGCTCATATCTAGCCTGAAAATCTGAATTGCTTTTGAAGCTCATGCTTCACTTGTGCTATACGCCCACCAAAGTAACCTAAAGTCTATATTCCCTTTTTAAGGCAATTCTCTCATAAATCAGCATACATTATGATGAATTAGGGCTTCCTTTGTTGTTTCATCTTTTATAAGGGCTCTCTACCACTGGAAGATGAAAACAGACTCAATGTGGCTGGAAAATGGCCACAGAGTGAAGACCTCTCCCAGGGGCACAATTCTAGTGAATTGTCTGCAGTGTTTCTCTCAGGCTGCAGCTTGATGATGTTGGTGAATATACCGTTCAAGAAGAATACATTTTAATACATACAGCTGGAAATAACTAAATGTAATAGAGTTCCACTGGGGAACATTGTAGTTGTCATAAGCTGCCTCTGGAATTCATCAGTCACTGTGGTTCTGCTTAATTATCTAGACATGTGGGCTGAGGGAATACCATCATACACACACACACACACACACACACACACACACACAGAGCCATGTAAGGTTTGTTGGAAGCTGGCGTAATGCCTTAATGACTATTCTAATGTCTGGCACATAGAATCCCTCCTGCCCACACCCACATACATGCAGACACAAGAAACTGGGAGCTAGCTGAGATATCTGCAATGGCTATCATTAACATGAATAATGCCTTAGTGACATTTATAGTGGATGACACACACGCACACACAGATACTGTTCCCTACATGAAGATGTCTGGTGTCTGTCAGCAGTAGTTTGCATTCCAGCCTTCTATGGAGAGAGAGAGAGAGAGAAAATGGAAACGAGACAGACGCAGAGGGACTTATGATGATCAACAGCAGTCGTTTTGAGCAACATGTAGTAATTGCAAATTTGTAGCATGTGTGTCTAAGTATGTAGTCCACTCACTTTGACTGCAGTGGAAACCATTAAATAATCATTGAAAGGACGTGCCTCAAGCTGCATTTTCTCTACAGGCCACTAGAGGCTGATCTGATGCCTCTATGATTAAGGTTAAGTTGGTTTAGGGATAAACAGGATAGGTCCAAGAAGGCAAGAAGCAAGAAGGGGTCAGACAGTCTTTCAGGCTGTAAACAAGCATTCAGTTTTGCCAGATTAGATACAGTACATTTTTATTTACAGGTAAAATAGATAGTGAGCACATCTGCTAAAACACAAATGGTGCTAAACAGCACCGGAAAGTGGCCCTTTTTGCTTGTAATCATAGGCAAACCTTTTTTTGTGCCATACAGCACCCATGTTTTAAAAGGTATTACAAAGTGCATTTTTCCTAATAATGCTATACTGTACAAACCTAGATGCACCAAATATGTAATATATATTGTTTGTAAATTTTTGAGTGTAGGGGCCCTTGAATAATGCCAGATAATACCATGGACAAGCCAGTATGCTTCTAAATGGCACCTTTACTTAAAATATAAATGAATGACTGTTAAACATTTTTTTGTGAAATTTTGGCTTAAATGATTCAGAACCCTGTACTAAATGCTTACAGAGAAACACAAAACAACATGTTTTTAAACCTGGAAAATTGCAAGTACCCAGGGGCAAATAAGTTAAGAGCCATTGCTTTTAAGTGTTAACCTCTGATAATGCACTGTTTGTAGGTCATTTTATTTATTGCTTTCATTCTTTCTCCAGTAAACTAAACTAAGCTGAAGAACCAGTAGAGAACTTCTAAAGAACCATACAGGGGCTTTAAAGGTTCTTGACTTATTCTTCAGCTTAGTTTAGTTTACTGGGGAAAGAACCAGTAGAGAGGTTCTAAAGATCCAGTGCTTAAAAGGTTCTTTACTGTTTCTTCAGCATAGTTTAGTTTAATGTATTGGGGTATGAACCAGTAGAGAACCTCTAAAAACTGTACAGGGGCTTAAAAGGTTCTCTACTGGTTCTTCACCTCAGTTTAGTTTAGTTTAGTTTTAGTTCATTGGCAGCAGTGCTATTTATTTATTTATTTATTTAGCACCACTGAGGTACCAACATTTTTGTACAGGAAAACTGCAACAACAAGTTATCCAAATTAAAGAGCATGTCTTTTCCACATGTCCCGTGGAATAGAAGTGTTTTCTGACCTAAAGCCTCTATCAGCAGGATGGCATCATTTGTCTTTGCCTTCCAGCACCATTATAAATCGCCGTTGAAAATGTAATCTGTTACACTATGTATGAGGCTTGGTTAGATTTAGGCACAAAAATAACTTGGTTCGGGTGAGGGAAACATCATCATTTGAGTTACTATTACTATTTACTGACTGACCTACCCCACCCCACCTCCTCTATAATAATATCACCTAAATTCTTCCTTCACTCATGACAGACAGCTAGAGGGTTTTGTCACATAAGTATCATTTTGTTTTGGTGCACCTGCTAAAATGACAGTTGTAATCATGGCAAGTCAAAGTTGAACCAGGAAGTAGGTCTAGAAGGTCTTAAGTGTGATGGATGTTCAAATTGGTGGTAATTTCACTGACTTTGTTTTGTCTTCCAAATAACCTGGAAGGTTTTTTCAGCTTTCATGATCGTCTAACTAAACTAAATGCTGCTATCTGCTATATATGCCCTCAAGAAGGCAAACCATCTCCATTAATATATCTCTTTTTTCTTTTATGAGATTGTCAAAAGCAAACCTACAACAAATGATATGTTCATTATACATAAAATATATAAACTATAAATAAACTATTTAAAAAAAATCATTTTAATGAATAATATCTTATTTTATTTGCTATTTTTGTCATATACAAATTTGCTGTGGTTACTGGTAATATGTATGTTGATGCTGTCTAATGTCAAGTCTGTTTTTGATCATGTGACCATACTATAAAATATAGGTAGCTGTTTCAACATAATAGTGTGCAATGGGGCCCATCCTAACTACCATACACCACTGTCCTGATAGAACTACATAAAAAAAAATCATGTTCCTCTGCCTCCTTGTAGTGCTTCTAATTGCATTACCACATGAAAACAATCAATCAGAGCCAAGGAGTCTCTAATGCAGCTGTCAATCATTTCAATCACTGCTCATGAAAGGCAGTCAAACTGTCAAACGAGACAGCACTGATCAAATATGGATCAAGATTCTGCTACTGCATTGTCTATTTCTTGCCTCAAATGTTTTCAGAAACATATTTTAGTGTACTGTAAAATGATTGGCAGCGGACAGATTATCTGTTTCATTACTGTGTGGATGAAGCGCAGTTTAAGCAAATACACAGTTATTTTTATGAAAGTTACCAACTGTAGCTTTAACAAAAACAATATTCATTTCCCCTAATCCTCACCTTTTTTCTACAGCAAAAAAGCAGTACGAGTTTATAAAAAAACAAATTACACTTAATTGCATCTTCCAAACGTTTTTGGAGGTAAAATGATCTGTTTTCAAATAGCAAACTCTGTTTGGCAGTACAGTATATTGGTTTTCTGTATGTGTGTGCACATGCACAACAGCGGATAGAAATACACGTTATCAACATGTTGTTTCTACTGTATTCCACACTGGGCCACCAGAGGCTGCTGCAAGAGCCTCAGCATCCTCACTTCCCACACCTGCTGGAGTCTAGAAATTCTGATTAATGTCATGCAAAGAGTGTTATTGGAAGTCTTTTCTTCAACATTGCAAAGGAGGCATGGACCTCATTACACCAACACGTGACAGGAGAGCTGGTCATCAAGTTGCACTCTGAAAAGCCTGGAAATACGTTCAGGGAGTGAATGAACGGACCATGCATCCATTTCATGTGAAAAAAATGTAGACTAAAAAAAGATGTGGGATTCATGTATGTAGTTTCAATGCACAAGCATGGACCATCTTATATTACACAATATAAGGGTTTTAAAAAACATTTATAAGTGTGTTTTATGTGTGCGTGTTAGCCATAGTGACAGAATGGCTTCCCTTGCTTGAGAAAAACACTCTCTTAGGCTGCATCTGCCCTCCTCCCACACATACAGAAATAGACTGACATAAATTAGCATGTCTTCTACAGTCTACACAATCATACACATATACACACACACACACACACACACACACACACACACACACACACACACTCATACACAACTGTGTGCACAAGCATAAAAGCAACCTGAAAAACTAAATCAGAAATGTGCGCACACACGCACAAAAGCACATTAGAGTGCATGGTCAGTGCTCAAAAGCAGCACAGAGTTGAATACACACAGTCTTACACAACAGCTTATTTAACAGTAGCAGTCAGTGGAAACATTAAATACAACCTTCCTGAAACACAGTGCAGGATTGGAGGCAAGGGAGAGAGACAGACACACAGAGAGAGACAGAGAGAGATGCCACAGAGGCCTGTCTGTAGTCCAAAGGTAGACACGCAGCATCACAGACAGACACCACAACAACGAATAATCCTCCTCTGATACAAGAGAGAGGGAGAGAATGAGATTAAGAGTAAGAGAACAAAATATTGGGAAAGTAAACAACACTGTTAACATCTATAATCCCATCCACTGCGTCCACCAGTTCAAAGGTCAAGGATAGCACAGCAATTTTCTAAAACAGCTGCTCACTAGTTTTTTAGCAAACGGTATTCAAACAGGAGGACATAGTGCACTTGTTGGGGACTAATTTTAGCAGTGGATTGAGTTTTGAGTGGTCGGAGGACTAGAAAAGCACTTTACAAATGCTAGTCCATTTACCAATTCACATTTGGTGCTCTGGTGAGAATTTCAGGCAACAAGTATATTGAAATAAAAATAAACTACAGTGTGTGTACTCAGGGTAATGACAGAACATGTGACCCAGTGCAACAGTGTGGCTCACTGATCTGTTTTTAACAGTTTTTGGACTACAATGGAGCTCTTTGGCACAGAGGAAAAAGATCAGGCTTTGATACACACACAATACTTGCTGGTAGAATGTTGGTTTGCAACAAGCGGCAGCCTCCATGGCTTAAAAATGAAGCCAAAGCAGAAGTGTCAAAAAGTTCTTTAAATGGCTCCTTGAGGCTGACTTCAGAAGGGTTTAAATCCTCATAAACCCCCATGTTAACTTGTCCAACTTTACAGCAGAAATGAACATGTTTACAGTCTGGTACAGTACAAAAAACGGTTTTGGTCTCCATAGCTAGTCCTATAGTTTTACAATTTATTCAAGCTTTATTTTACGCAAAATTAAGGTCTGGCTGCTTTAAATGACCGGCTGTCTGCCCATAAGTGTCCTTGGCTTCTCAGTCAGAGCCACCCCTCGGTCCTCCACAGCTACAGCCTCTGGCCTAAATATGGTCACTTCTGACTCCAAAACACAAAGATGGCCACTGACGAAATGCCAAACTTAAGGCTTCAAAACAGGAGTCCACAAAACAGTGACATCACGGTAGCTACATTCATTATTTTTTTACAGTCAATGGTCTGCCTATGGGATTTGGCAAAAAGAAGAAAACACAGAATATGACCAAATGTATCCTTTAAAGGTCCAGTGTGTAGGGTTTAGTGGCATCTAGCGGTGAGGTTGCACACTACAACAAACTGAAACTTTACCTGTGTGCCAAGTGTGTAGGAGAACTACAGTGGGATACACAAAAACATATCTAGAGCCACTGTTTGATTTGTGTGTTCTGGGCACACTCCATGGAAGAGGACCTACTCCAAATGTAGAAATGGTACATTCTAAGGTAATGATAAAACACAATGATTCTTAGTTTCAGGTGATTATACACTAATGAAAACATAGTTATGAGTATTATATTCAATTTCTGCCAATATATCCTCTTAATTTTACACACTGGACCTTTAAGTACACAGAAAGGAAGGCCCTGTCCAAATACCCGCACTTGCACCCTTGTGCCCCTTTACTGCACGCTCCCGCTAAGGGGCGCAAGTGCGTAGGGTGTCCAAATTGTCTTCTGTTGTTATCAAGGGGTGCAAACCTGCGCCCTTAATGTACCCCTTCCGAAAGTGCGCATCAGACTTCACTTCGCTGAAGGATTTTACCCAGAATCCTCCTTAGTGTCGTGACGCCGTAACACTGCACAGCTGGCCGGTACAACTCACCATCTTCAAACGGTAACTGACGTGTCCGCGAGCCATTAACTCCGACTGACAACAACCGTTAGAGGAACATAACGTCAAACAACACACTGTGTGGACTTAATAATACATGACAGGGCGTTAATAATGAAATAATATACAGTTTACAGTTGACCTCAGGTTTGTATGATAGTCCACATCACTTTACAGTTTTGATTGTGTCTTTAATTATTATTATTTTATTACCGTATGTCTTTATAGTTTATTTTATATCACAATTTACCACAATTTATCCAAGCAAAAAATGTTTCAATAGTAATAACGGTAATCTAGGCTACGTTAACGGTAGAGTAAAAAAAGATGTTACAGCTAATATACACATTATTAACAGGTAAATTCAAGAGTAAAATTTAATTTAATTTACCTGTTGGTTGGGCATCAGCATCAATACTTAGATCTGATGTAGATGCCGCCTTCTCCTGCAGCTCCTAATCCTCCTCATCATTTGCTGATTGTATCTATTTATCATTTGCAGCTGCAGTGCTGCGAACAACGTTATTTCCTCTATTGCCATGTTTCATCTCCTAGGAGACGGACCAGCTGGACCCAAACGGAAGTGACGTGTACGCAACTGTCCCAATTCTTCTTTTTAAACAGCGTCGATCCCTTGCGCACTTACGCCCCTAACTGCATTTTTGGCAAGTGCACTTCAGGGAAGACCTCAGGGAGCGAGTGCGGGTATTTGGACAGGGCCAATCAGGACTTTTTGCAGTTCCATTTGCAACGGGAGGTCAGAATTTGTAAGTTCCCTGTCAGAAATTTCAACTGGAAGCCCCCCGAAGTTGGATTTCTGACTAGGAAAGTGGCAGGAAGCTCACCAACCTCAACCTCAAATCCAACATGGCTGCTCTATGCATCAACAGTAGTAAAAAGCTGTAATAATATACTGTTTGGTCACAACTCTGTCTCTTTTGTGTCGCAATAAAACAGTCACAAACACAGTACTGTTCTACTTCTATCTGTGGACATGTTTCTATTGTGTTTGTGTGCACAAAATACAGAGTTATATGTTGTTATCAACTAATATTCCTAACAATGGCTAACCTGGCACCCAGTTAACTTGAGTGTGACGTAATTCCCAGCTTTAACTTCTAATTTCCAAGGGAAATGGAAAGCAGCTTTGGTTAGCTAAGCTTAGCTTAAAGACTGAAACCAGGGTAAACAGCTAGATTGGCTCTTGGTCTAAAGTGAAAAAAAAAACACCCACTAAAGCTAACTAATTAACATGTTGTTATTTGTATGTCTAGACAGAACAAATAGAAAAATGTAAAAGTTAAACGCTGGAGCTATTCATTGGTGGACAACAGCTGGGCGTAGTGGCCGTGTGCAGCTTGTTGGAGTCTTGTCGAACAGGTTTGCTAGGTTTGGTACCAAGTGCTGCCTGCATGGACACACTGCTGTTTGTGAAGAAATAGCTTCCAGAAACCAGGACACAATTTGCCTAAGCTTGGCTAACTACGTCCTGATTACAGCTCTGTATTTAAAGCACAGACATGAGAGTAATCAATCAATCTTATCTCAATCTAAGAAACTAAGCAAATCATATTTCCAAATGTGAATGTAAACCCATTATTTTATCTTCTTTCAGTTCTAATTTGGGCTCCACCAACCCCAGAGGAAAAAAATTCTGGTTAGTATAGTAAAGCATTTAGCAGCCAATCTTTAACCAAAAAATAGAAAGAGAGCAGAATGGACATTCTAGTTCATAGCAGGAAGGTCAGAGGGGCAGCCATCTTTATTTGTGTCATTGCAAAGAACTGTGACTGCTGTAGCGGGCAAACTTCTGTATAAACCTACTTGCTGCAAACTCACTGAATTGAGGTTTTGCAGTAACAACTAAACGAGCAGCAAAGCAGCACAAAGCATGGGCATACAGTTCAATGTCCGATCTACTCTCATTCTATTTCTATGTCTGTTGCTTGCTGATGATCAGGCCCAAATGGAATCTGCAGGATTTTTAATTGTTTTTAGTTATGATCCAAAATGAAAATCTGGGAAATTCTGCAGATTTTTTTTTCTCATAATGTGATAGTCACTATTGTTTTGTGATGTATGGTGGGAAGTGTCTTGTGACTTTGTTTGTAATGTAACTTAATGTTGGAGGAGCCAAAGACAATTTTCCACTCAGGTGGACAATAAAGTTAATCTAATCTAATCTAATCTAATCTAATCTAATCGTCAATATCCATTTATAACAACAATTGTTTTTAAACAAAAATAATATCACACAATACATTAAAACCAAAAACTACCTCAAAAAGAATAAATAAAGCTAAAAGAACTACTTAGGAAATTTTAGTCGAAACTTTGAGTCTGAAATTTTATTTAATCATAAATACTTCAAGAAAAAGTAAAAAGTTGATTTTTTTTTTTGGAAAAGTCAATCAACAAAATGTGGCACACATGGCCATTAAAATGGAAGGTTCAATATGGAGCAGAGACAAAATGAATTTGCCAATCTATTAACAATCTATTAACAGTAAATCTTATTTCTGACTTTTCTTCTTACTACACCACTAACTTTGATTTTAAGACTAACTGAACACAACACATGCTTGTCACACATATGCACAAGGAGCTGGAGGACACAGTAACAACATTCTGATTTTTTTTTTCTGTGGAAAATTTGAGAAAAATCTGCAGAAAATCTGAGGAGTTTTGCAGGTGCAGATTTTGTACAGGCCATCTGATAAGCAGTATTCTGCAGTGTTGTTTTTAGAGCTTTTTCTCTAGAAAAAAAGCCTCCTGCTGCTGCTGGAAACCGTAGTGATGAGGGCTGTGAGACTGAACCAAAACAGTAAAGTGTGTGGCTGTCAAACCAAAACAATGAGCTGAAAGAAACTAAAATGCCCCGTAGAGCTGAGGGGAACTGCAGTCGGTGTTGAAATAATTTTATAAAATACATAATATTACGACAATTTTAATGATAAACTTGCAGTTTTAGTGACGCATGCCTAATTCTGGCCTCATATCAAAGCTATAGAGTGACACGTGTTGAGCAACTGTACATCCCTCTCTGTCATGAACATTATTTAGGTGACACAACCCAAAATGAAGTCTGTATCAAATCAAAATCTAACAGACTGATTTCAGCAGCTTCTGCTGCTGTAAGCTACTGCATGCGCCAGATCAGCCTGCTGTGTGTCAGTATGCACTGTAGTACTGTGTGTGTATGGTGTTTGTGTGAGTTGTATTCCAAGTATCCAGTGTTATAGAGCATCAGGGATTTGGAAGACACACACACATACACACACACACACACACACTGACAGTGGGCAGGTCAGCGGAGGAGGGTTTAAAAGCTTGGCACAGAGAGAGAGTGAGTGTGGAGGAGGGGAAAGCGTCAATGATGTAATCTGAGAAAAGCAGAGGGAAGAGGAGAGCAGAGAGGGATACACTTCATTCTGATCAGAGACTGCTATACCCTGAAAAAATACTGATCATCATTCACGTAATTTTTATAATTCACATTAGGTTAAAGATGATTAGTTTATTTAAAATACTATTTAGTAAACTTTTGATCTGACCATCTCCTTTTTAACAGAATAAAGGCTGATGACATTACCTGATCTCCATATCACTAACTGTGATATTTACCTGTGATATTTTTTTTCAAATCAGTCACCTACAGTTATGTTCCTATAATGCTTTTCTTCAAACAGATATGACATCACATTACCTGTAGATTACCACAATTAAAGAAGCAACTTTTTTCCACATCCCCATTTGAATTACAATGAATCGTAAAAAAGAAATATTGCAATACTCAAGTGATTCAATTTGATAAGATGATAGTCACTGAAACTGTCCAATCAGTGAGTCACCTCTCAGTCTTTACAACTTCATGTTTCCTCCTCTTGATTTATTTGGAAAAGACGGTGTGAACATTAACTGGGCCAGAGCTACAAGGAAACGATGGATCATTTTTTGTTTTGGTACCGACCAAATGAACCGAACTACAGGCGTGAACGCACCTTTTAAGTCCAATACTACCACAGACAGCTCTGTTCTGCTCTGCTCTTCTTCTCTGTTGTGCCAGGGCTCGTTGGGGAATTGGATTTGAACATTGGTTTTGTCCTGGGCAACTTGACGGTACATCTTTGGGAGACCATGAGAACATCTCTGCAGATACCACCTGCTGCTGGACAACAGGTAAAGAGATAGCTGTATGATCTTTTCCCTGAGGTTTGCAGCGGTGGGTAGAAACACCACTACAAGTAATGCACTCAAGTAAAATAGTAGTTTTTCAAAAAGTACTATTTAGAGAGTACTTTTCATGTACTAACTATACTTCTGCTCTTTAATCAGTATTTTGGAGCCAGCACTTCTTTTTGCCATTTATACCTTTGTTAGAACTGGTAGATTAATCAGTGGTTGCGCTCATAAATCCAATCTGAGGCCCTGCACCAAAATAAGCGTGTTGTTGTTCAAACAAATAAAGCTTTCTTTTTCTATATGAATTAACTAAAGGTCAAGTTTAGCACATTCAGTGCAACTGGCAATCTGCTGCTCTGATTGTGGTGCTTTGTATAAATAAATGGTACTATATTCTAACAGCACTCCAAATATACGGAAAGTTCAGTTTGTGTCAGAATGCACTCATTGCATTGTGGGCCATTGTAACAAACTTTGCACCACAAAGATGAACATATTTCCACTGGTAACATTTAAGTTAAATTATGAACTGAAATTACTGCCCCACAGTTGTATGCCTCCATACAGAAGATCTATATAATCAGCACAGTTTCAAGGTGGGCACACAAGATGAGTGTCACCAATTCAGTATCTGACCAAATAGTTTCCCTTCAGTTCCTGATATATGATGTTGAATAATGGCCAGGAAAATATTTTATGCAGAACACTATGTCACAGTGAAGTTGATCTTTAAGCTTTTGGATATAAAATGTAATCACTTCATTATTTTATCCTGTTAGATGTTTGTGTGATGTTTTGTCATAATTAGCATATGAATTCTTCAGTTATGGCTGAGGTCACACTGACCTTGACCTTTGTACAGAAAATTCTAATCAGTTTATTCTTCAGTCCAATTGTATGTTTGTGTCAAATTTTTTAAAAATCCCTTCAGATGTACTTCAGATATTGTGATTTCGACAATGAGACAGATGCAAGGTCACAGTGACCTTGACCTGTGACCACCAAAATCAAATCAGTTCATTGTTCAAGTAAACATTAGTGCCAAATTTTTAGGAATTCCCTCAAGGTATTCTTGAGATAACACGTTCACAAGAGTTACACAGATGAGGTCATATAGACTTGACCTTTGACCTATGACCACCAAAATCTATAGCAGAGCTACAACTATAATTTGTTTAATTGAGTGGTTCCAAACTGGTGGTCCAAAAGTGGGTCATCACTCCATTCTGAATGGACTGCAAGTAACTCGCAAACCTGTCAAGTTTGTCAAAATAACACTTTATTTTTAAGTACAGTGAATTTCTGGCACAGAGTTTTTATTTTGAAATTCAGTTTCCTGCTGAAGAGTGTGTCACTAATGGACAGCTACTTTACAGAGACAACAAATTAGCTCAACAACATAGGCAACCACAAGTATGACGTTTGAACTTGAGCTACATAACTAATCAACTAATCTGGAAAATAATCAGCAGATTTGTCGATAATGAAAATAATCTTCAGTTGCTGCCCTAGAGAAAAGAGTTTCAGTGTTCTACCCACCACTAGAGGTTTGCATACAGTAGTAAACTCCATGTGACCCAATCACAGATGGGGTGACAGATGGGGCTAGGAATGAACATATGCATCGACTAATAGAAGTGTTTGGTTGATTATTTGATGCAATCCTAGCGGTACATCTTGTAAAATCCGCATCTGGCCAGGCTACCACGGACTGTATGGGAAACATAGTCGTAGGCTGTGATTAGGCTGCCTGTTCTTCTTAAACTTGAGATGACCCCCTTATTCTCTGTACCTGGATCTCACTGTTTTCGGGATGGTATGGTGTTAGGAACGTCTGTAGTACCTGGGTTTGATTGACCTTTTACATAGTCTGTTGATATGAGCTAAATGAGTGGTGTCCTTCTTATTCAGCCAGGTGCTATTTCTCAGAAAAAATTAACACGTGTTCCCCATACAACTAAAAAGATGGTTTGATCTTGTATCAGTCCCCGTGAACTAACTCACCAACTATCTGCAGGCCCTCATATTTATTACATGTATAATTCTAAACAGAGATTAATATATTGGATGTTGTGATTTCAACCTGAGGTCATGCATATGAGGGGCAAGGACAATGTTGTTGCTGAGGCATGTATTTATACCTGAATAATGTTTCATTATGTTCTCATTATTCACTGTTTGTCACCTTGCAGGCTTGTGGCTATAAAAGGAAGCATGTGGAGAGGCAGAGCTCTCTGTTTCATTGGTGGAGTTAATTTCATATTGTTCTTATTTATTAGTTTGGTCTCTAGTAATAATATTTCCATTTTTATTTGGGAGTAGTGCAACTGAACAGCTGTTTTGAAAGTCAATTTTCCTGGTAATCTTTTGTTGTGGCATGTTAATATCTTGTACTCTCTGGCTGAGCCACAGAAAAGCAAAAAACAGTTACTGCAAATTGCTCCAGTACAAACTGCTGAAATTGTAAACAACACCTTAGAACTTCATTTTAAGCAAGTGCTCCAATACTCTATACTTGTGGCATATACATGGTCTATATCAAAATGCTAAGATGAGCCTGGTATTGTGATATCCATCATCCATCCATCCATCCATCAGTTTTCATCTGCTTATCCAGGGCCAGGTTACAGGGGCAGCATGCCAAGCAAAGCACCCCAAGTCCAAACGAAAGAGCAGCAGCTCTACTCCAAGCTCCCTCCAGATGTCTGAGTGCCTCACCCCTTCTCTAAGGCTGAGCCCTGCTATCCCATAGAGGAAACTCATTTCGGCCGCTTGTATTTGCGATCTCATTTTTTCAGTCACTACCCAAAGCCCGTGACCATAGGTGAGGGTTAGGATGTAAATAGACGGATATACCACTTCACCCCCCTGCAGTCCCAACCGGTGAAAAGATACAAAATCCTCAAAACTCGAACAAGTAGACTGAGAAACAGTTTTATCCCCCAGGCCATCAGACTTTTAAATGACAGGAAACGGTAGCTGTGCAATAACATGACACTATGCACTTCATTGCAGTGCAATAACACAGCATTATGCACTTTACTAGAGTGATGTACTAGTCCTGTTTTTATAGATTATCAATTGGTTTTAGGTAGTAGTGATTGCTTTTAGACTTGGTTTTAAGGTGCTGTCATTGTTTTGTCTTGTTTTTTTTTTATTGGTGGAGCTTCCCAGACTAAAAATTTCACATGTATGTACCCAGTGCTACTAAGTGACTAATAAAGCTGAACTGAACTAAACTGAACTTACGCCTCAGCTCCCTCTTCACCACAATAGTGCAGCACAGCGCCTGCATCA
This sequence comes from Epinephelus fuscoguttatus, assembly GCF_011397635.1. Lineage (NCBI taxonomy): Eukaryota > Metazoa > Chordata > Actinopteri > Perciformes > Serranidae > Epinephelus > Epinephelus fuscoguttatus. The sequence goes on along the minus strand of NC_064771.1, from coordinate 5,146,167 downwards.
CTGCAGATGCTGCACCAAACCACCAATCTATCTCACGCTTCATTCTACAACACCTCAAGATACTTGAACTCCCTCGCTTGGGGCAGTAACTCTCTCCCAACCCAGAGAGGGCAATCCACTGTTTCCTGGCGGAGGACTATGGCCTTGGACTTGGAGGTGCTGACTCTCAGTGCCTGCTGGAGGTCATGGTGTGATGAAGCTAACAGAACCACATCATCTGCAAAAAGCAGAGACGTAATTCTGAGGTTTTCAAACTGAAACCCCCGGTATTATAATACTAATTATTATTTTTCTTGTCAGTCCATATGAAGGTGGGTGATGATATGAAGATTAACATCATAAAAGCTCCCAAAGAGTGAAGCCAAAAGATCCTGACCCCGCCCCCTCCATGTTAGTGGATGGGACATGGGTCAAAATCAAAGTACAAGTCCCATAAATTTTTCCTAAAGATGGTTTGTGTCTCTCTGTCTTCTGATGAGTTTGGTTTTAATAAGTTATTTGATGCTGTGCAAAGGGGGTGTGACATCATATTTGACAGCTGTGTGTGTCAGTTTATGTGCCAGTGATCCATGGCACTGCTCGCGACTGGGCTGGAGGGCCATATGGGCAAGAACTCAATACTACGACTCCTCATCCATACTGCTACTGCGCAGACTCTGGCTCCAAATGATGAAGATGACAGCACCCGTATCAAGAATACTTTGGCGTTATTTTTGTACAGTGGGAGGAAGTGGATACGTGGTGTCCATGAGTTGTGCCCACATAGCTGAATGCATCTACTGTAAGCTGCTTATATTAAAAATCTCAGCTAAATGACTGTATTTTAAAAAGCTGTTCTTCGTTTTACTTTTACATCAATGTGATTTGCTGTCTTTATGTTTAAGCTATTTGTACAAATACTCAAGAGATTCAGGAAGATGTGACTGCTTTTCTTTGATTTGGTTTTGACAAGAATTAAATCTTAAGCTAAAAGTCATGTCCCACTCATATGATTTCCCACTACATCAACACTCCACTACATGTTCTGACACAATCCCATCCAGCTGGCCCCAGAAAGACCACGCAAACTCACAATTGCCAGCAGGATTTGTAGGATTTTGACTTTAACCATACAACTGCTGCCAACATTTCTCTGACAGCAATAATACATCAGGCAAACACCACACACACACACACACACACACACACACACACACACACACACACACACACACACAACCAAAAAGAGGACTGGCCAGTGACATTCCTGGCATAATACCAAATGTCTCTGTAATTACAACAACAGAGGAGCACTGGCTGCCCCACACTAAGCTGGACTTCAAGAAGGACATTGATATTGGGAGAAAAAGTGATGCTGGCAAAAAAGTAAGAGACACAGATAAATGTGGTGGGGTTAAGGCAGGGAGGTGCAGCCAGTTGTTATGTAAGCCATGTCTTTATGTGGGAGTGAAGACATATGGCTGAGCTAAGAAGGAAACCATTTCACTGAAAGCATCCTACACTCCCAACAAGAAGGCATTTATGAGGTGTTTTTGGTCAGATTTGTGGTAATTCATCCCAGGGGGGGTATGAATGATAAATGGGTGCACGAAAATCAGACATTTCCCTAAAATAACAAAAAACAAAAATGTCCACATCATTGTGATTGCAGAAAAAAGTGAAGATATTACCAAAGTGGATAGGATTCCTTTACAGGGGACCCTGAATGTATGTAGGCCAGCGTCCATGGTAGTACATCTGATTAGGGATGCATGATAACATCATCACGTCATCAGTATCGGCTTATATTGTCTTTAAAATTAAATATCGGAATCAGCCTACATGATGATAATATTGGTACATCAGCAATATTGGCCAGTATCGCTTTTAAAATAACATTCAGAGTCGGCCAACATGCTTTTTCTCATTTTGCACAATGAATGAATATTACATACATTGCCTGTTACATGCAGTGTCTTTTCAAATTAGAGCTCAATTTTCACATGAAATGAACAGTTTCCACTCGGTATGCATACAGTCTTTTTCAAAATAAACTAGGTCAGAAAAACACCTTGTATTTATGGTAATTTCCTCATGCAACAAAAGCATGTGGTTAGGTTTATAAAAAAAAAAAAATCATGGTTTGGCTTCACATTCATACGGGAAGCATACATCAGGCTCCTGGGTGAAAGTGCAGTGTTTGTTGGCCCTATCAACCACCCCTGCAGCCTGCCCTACAGGGACTTATGTTTATTGAAGACGTTTCAAACTGTCGGACATCATACTGCAGCAAAAGGATGGCTTTTCTCACTGGCGTCTGATGTGGAAATCACTGACCAAGCGGCAGTATTTGACAACTTCGGAATAAGACAGTGTTCGACAATGACATCCCTAGGAATGTCCCCTCAAAGGCCAAAATTCCATTTGTACACAAAAAATATGAAAATCTGAAAGGTAGATTGCCATGATATTTAGTGAACATATTCTTACTCCTCAGAGGATGAATCCTTTCCATTTTACATACTTCATGTTTTCCTTTCACCTCTCTCATCATTTCTTGTAGTGCCTCCCTCAGCCCTCAGTAAGTAACTACTAATAAAGCTCTAAGAATAGCAAACTTGTCAGTATATTGTTCATTCCACCCCTCTTCAGTTTTCATACTTATTTCTGCAATATTACATCATACCTCTTTGAACAAAATCTGTCCCTTTCTATTCGTAAGCTTTGTTCAATTTTCACACAATAAAATATTAAAGCTCTCACATCTTGTCTTTTCAAAGCTGGATTGGATTTAGAAAGCTTGTCCGTTTGTCTGTCTGTCTTCAGACCACACAGGGTCAACAGTAGAGGTAGCAGGGAGCGGTTAAGGACAAGGACATTGCAGAGGGAATTGTACATTACAGATAAGAAGAAAACACATAAAAATAAAACATTTATTAAATGTAGTGTATGTTCATTGTATGGTGGAGTATTATGAAAAACTAATCCTGATGTTCTCCATACTGTGCTCTTAAGGGATGTCGGTGGGGTTGGTTGTGTTGCACTTGGCCAACGACAGTAAATAATAGATTCTTTTCCACATTACCTGGTCGGTCAATGATGTCATCTTTCCACTGAACATCAAAGTTCATTATCGACTCTGGAAATGGCATATCGACAAAATAATCTCAACTCGAGGGGCTCTGTGCACTTGTGTTAGACACTGTGACAATCACAGCAATAACATTTGCATATTTGCATATTTGTTTATATGGGTGTGCCTTTACCAAAAAAGTGACTTAAATATTATTAACACAAGCTCTCAACCTGCTGTGAGCAGATGAGCAGCAGAATGTGCAGGAAACAGCCATTCTTGGCACCATGATTGTAGTGCACCACTGGATCAGCTTCACCACACCCTCTATCACCCCACAGCAACACACCAAGATACCAAACAGGCACAGGCCAGGACTGTGCTCTGTGCTGTGCGGCAACACCTTGAGCTGGAATTTTATTTAACCCCTGAAAGTCGGAGATCGAATAGTCAGTCGGAGACCCCTCAGTCAACTGATATTGCTTCAAATCAGGCAGTCTTCTTTTTTGCTAGTCAGTGTGTTGTGCAGTGTACTTCTGGGGATACTTTAGTCCCCAGATTTTGCTGCAGAGTGAGCGCTCTTGACTTTCATGCTATTCTTTCGTACAGCGAGCTGCAGACATGATGCAGCGGCACAGGGGAGTAATGCCGGGTGCACAACCTATTTTTCCTGTTTTAACGGAGCATTTCCCCAACGCGACTAGGTTAATTGTCCATAGGTGTGAATGTGAGCGTGAATGGTCTGTCTCTATGTGTCAGCCCTGCGATAGTCTGGCGACCTGTCCAGGGTGTACCCTGCCTCTCGCCCGATGTCAGCTGGGATAGGCTCCAGCCCCCCCGCGACCCTCAAGAGGATGAAGCGGTTAGAAGATGAATTTCCCCAACGCATTCTCCACCCCCAGAACAATGCCGCGAGGTTCCGTCGTTGACGGACCTGGCCGGATGAGGGCGGTTAGCTAGTGTGCTGTCGGCGAGAGCTGTTAGGGAAGTCATATAGCAGAAGAGCTAGCAATATCTTCCTGCAAAGATCTCTCATGTTGTCTGTCACTGTACCAACTGAACTGAGAGTTGAGTAGTGTACTATTGAAAGAGCTGATATATAGGTGCGAAATGGGCTATGGAAATGAGAGCAAAATTCAAAAATATAGATTAATTATCAACCGCATAGAAATCAACCTATGGTCAACAATCACTTTTAATAGTGGAAAAAAAGCTTATGCTTATTTTTCTTTTGCATAAATAAATGAGATATTGTTTGTTTACTACTGTGATTGCAATTCATTTCCTACTTCAGGCACCGTGACGCTCCGTTTCTCCCATGTTATTAATGCCCAAGTAGGAAAAATCCAACACCTCCACAGTCCGATGGTTAACAGAACCACTGCCGTGCTGCGCGCCAGGTCCATTACTATCCGTCATTTTCACCTCCACTGGAATGAATGAAGTGCAACACACACTACCGCCGGCGCGGCGCTGTGGCCGTCAAGTGCCGCCCCCCAACACACATTGGCAGTGGCGCGCAGCAGCGACGTCGACACTAAAGTGTATTTCCCACCCCAGCCCGCTAGGTGGCTGTACCTACACTAGTTGCCAACGGTTGCCAACTGCTAGTAATGGAAGAAGAAGAGGAAAAACTTTGAGGCAACAACAACAACTTGGATTTCACGGGTGAGTTTCTTATCAAAATCGTCTTATTAAAAATTTGAAGCAACCGGAGTTGATACTACGGCGGCCGAGACGTACATAAAAGGCTTTTCTTGCAGCGCCCGCTGCGCTGGAAATAGAGCAGTGGGCTGAAGCAGAGCGGCGCGGCGCGTCAGCCGGCGCCGGTGTGGGTTTGTTCATAGAATATAATGGAGGTGGGCGTTTTGACGTATGGCGTATAGTGGCGGTGTGTGTTGCACTTGACTTCCGGTCAGCGTCAATCCGTCAATGCATTAGATTGTACACCTACAGTAAAAACTTTCCACCTTAAGCAGATACGCTCCTATTCTTGTGAATAGCTTCGTTTCCACAGCGAGCACCGCACAGTGTCTCTGGAGCGTCCCAGAAATGCCACGGTGCTCTGCTTCATCGGAGAAACGTGCCAGGTATGTTTTCCAGTGACTGCGCTTCCATTGCACGTCAAGCCACGTAGCTCAGATCGCACCAAACCTGAAATGGAACGCACACATTATCAGGTGAATTTCAAAATACAACACAATGTACGGACTTCGGATTGTAAACTCTCGTTTTTTTGAAAATCGTGAAGTAATGTTGATGTGAACAGCAAGGCGATCTCAAGTTAAACTTGTTTTCTCTCTTTCTCTTTCTGAATGAACTATTGTTTTGGTCTGGCTCACACTATCAATTGCTTTTTATGGTGTGATTTTGCAGTTCCCACATGAGTTTGCAGCTCCGCTATATGGCGCTCCAGAAATGCATCCAGTAGGCGAGGGTATGCGCCGTCGGTTGCTCCAGATCCACAGCGCTGGGCAGCACGGTGCACACGGAGTATGTGGAAATTGGGGGGTACATTAAGGCTCCAGGATAACATTATCTTCTGCCTTCTGCATTGAGGTGGTAAATTTACCGCTCTCAGATACTTAATATGACACAGTCTCTGGCTTTTGTGTGATATTCTCTGTTGTTGCACATTTCCTATCGGTCATTAGCGCTGTTAGCTTGTTTACTATATCACATGAATGCCACTGTCACGCTAAACATCACCCTGAGCCAGTTTTTATATTAAAAAAATAAATATTGAAGCCGACTCTGATTCAACTGACATAATTCTAAACACTTTTGAAACTGATGCTACATGACCAGAGAAAACACACACACACTAATACTAACATATACCATATACCTCATGAAATTTTATAAAGGTATGAAGGTATGAAAAATTAGATACCGCCCAAGCCTAGTATGGACTGTATTCACGCTGTCCCATAGTATCCAAAAAGGTTGCATTGCTTTGTATAATTTGCCTCTCACTCTTGTTAAATCATCCAAAAATCAAATAATGCTATTCTTTCAGTATGACTTTGTGTTGAGAGTGGAGATGTCATCATCAAAGCTTTCAGGCTAGATGATTACATATATCTGTTTTTATGAGTGCCAACTTAAAAAGACTAACACTTTGGAACGCTCTCACTTTAGTTTCACTTTCTGCCTCTCTAACCCAGCACTCACAGATCATCCTGCCAAAGGCTGGTGGGAGTACAATGCTCTCACACAGAGCCATGAGTGGCCCCTCACATCTAGAACCACTGAAGCCATTTTTGGTTTACTAGTGGTATTTTTTTTTTATTTGTCAGGGGATTTTAAACTGAAAATTATACTTATTAACAGATACAGAATCAAAGAATTTATCCTGTGTCATATCTGCTTCTCACTTCCTCAACTACCACCAGTGCATGTCCATTGTACATTATGCAGATACAGTAGATAGATCAATAGACTACGATCACACACAGCCCACACACACCTCCCACTGCTGGAAACTTGAACCCTAGTGCTCACGCAGAGGAGAGGAGAATAGATTTCATAAAGACCCTAATGTTTCAGCAGCTGTTAATCATTCTCCATGTTGCCAGCTACTCTGCACACAGCCATCTACTAAAAAAACAGAATCAGGTTTCATTAAATGTGTGTACACAGTTGTGGTGTATGGTATGATGTATGTATGTGTCCCTTTCTTTGCGATTATCTTTCATCACAAAAAAGCCTAACATACACAGCTGAACTGCAGTAATGATCTCAGCAGCATCAGGCATTTGAGAGACTGTATCAACTTAGTGACAACCAGATAGCCATAGCCAGGATCTGCAGTTGAATACAGATATGGGTATTATTTTTGATGTCGTCCTCCTTCAGTAACTGGTATGGCAGCACACATTAATAGTGAGTTACAAAATCCTAATTATCTATTTTCTGTGCAGCAGTCCAGGAACTTCTTCTAGATGCCCATTCAGCAACATGTTGTTTGTTTAAACACTTTTTTGTGGGATGTATTTAAGAGTTTAACATACATTGCATGCAACCCTGTATGGGGAGCAGTATTACAATTTGTGAGTCCATAAAATCCCAGACCTTATCTGAATTGTCAGGAGGGGGAAGAAGCAATAATGCCAGGATCCACAAAGAATATTACTGAGGCAACAATCTAATATCAAGACAATGAAACTGAGCTTCCTTGTTGTTGTTTTTTATCTTCTGAGTTTGTTTTGGCAATTAAGGTTAAGAACATTTGTTTTTATTTTGTTTGTGTAGAGTGTATATGATATGACATATATCTGTGATATATATTGAAATGTATCATATATTATTATCATATATATATATATATATATATATATATAGCTTGTAGTATATACAAATATAAATATTCATATATATATATATATATATATATATATATATATATATATATATATATATATATATATACAGTACAGGCCAAAAGTTTGGACACACCTTCTCATTCAATGCGTTTTCTTTATTTTCATGACTATTTACATTGTAGATTCTCACTGAAGGCATCAAAACTATGAATGAACACATGTGGAGTTATGTACTTAACAAAAAAAGGTGAAATAACTGAAAACATGTTTTATATTCTAGTTTCTTCAAAATAGCCACCCTTTGCTCTGATTACTGCTTTGCACACTCTTGGCATTCTCTCCATGAGCTTCAAGAGGTAGTCACCTGAAAGGGTTTTCCAACAGTCTTGAAGGAGTTCCCAGAGGTGTTTAGCACTTGTTGGCCCCTTTGCCTTCACTCTGCGGTCCAGCTCACCCCAAACCATCTCGATTGGGTTCAGGTCCGGTGACTGTGGAGGCCAGGTCATCTGCCGCAGCGCCCATCACTCTCCTTCTTGGTCAATAGCCCTACACAGCCTGGAGGTGTGTTTGGGGTCATTGTCCTGTTGAAAATAAATGATCGCCCAACTAAACGCAAACCGATGGGATGGCATGTCGCTGCAGGATGCTGTGGTAGCCATGCTGGTTCAGTGTGCCTTCAATTTTGAATAAATCCTCAACAGTGTCACCAGCAAACACCCCACACCATCACACCTCCTCCTCCATGCTTCACAGTGGGAACCAGGCATGTGGAATCCATCCGCTCACCTTTTCATGCCTCACAAAGACACGGCGGTTGGAACCAAAGATCTCAAATTTGGACTCATCAGACCAAAGCACAGATTTCCACTGGTCTAATGTCCATTCCTTGTGTTTCTTGGCCCAAACAAATCTCTTCTGCTTGTTGCCTCTCCTTAGCAGTGGTTTCCTAGCAGCTATTTGACCATGAAGGCCTGATTCGCGCAGTCTCCTCTTAACAGTTGTTCTAGAGATGGGTCTGCTGCTAGAACTCTGTGTGGCATTCACCAGGTCTCTGATCTGAGCTGCTGTTAACTTGCGATTTCTGAGGCTGGTGACTCGGATGAACTTATCCTCAGAAGCAGAGGTGACTCTTGGTCTTCCTTTCCTGGGTCGGTCCTCATGTGTGCCAGTTTCGTTGTAGCGCTTGATGGTTTTTGCGACTCCACTTGGGGACACATTTAAAGTTTTTGCAATTTTCCGGACTGACTGACCTTCATTTCTTAAAGTAATGATGGCCACTCGTTTTTCTTTAATTAGCTGATTGGTTCTTGCCATAATATGAATTTTAACAGTTGTCCAATAGGGCTGTCGGCTGTGTATTAACCTGACTTCTGCACAACACAACTGATGGTCCCAACCCCATTGATAAAGCAAGAAATTCCACTAATTAACCCTAATAAGGCACACCTGTGAAGTGGAAACCATTTCAGGTGACTACCTCTTGAAGCTCATGGAGAGAATGCCAAGAGTGTGCAAAGCAGTAATCAGAGCAAAGGGTGGCTATTTTGAAGAAACTAGAATATAAAACATGTTTTCAGTTATTTCACCTTTTTTTGTTAAGTACATAACTCCACATGTGTTCATTCATAGTTTTGATGCCTTCAGTGAGAATCTACAATGTAAATATTCATGAAAATAAAGAAAACGCATTGAATGAGAAGGTGTGTCCAAACTTTTGGCCTGTACTGTGTGTGTGTGTGTGTATATATATATATATATATATATATATATATATATATACATATATATATATAATATTATAATATATTATATATAACATTATATATATATATATATATATATATGGTGTGGTGGTTAGCACTCTCGCCCCACAGCAAGAGGGTTGCCGGTTCGATCCCAGGCGTGGGAGCCCTTCTGTGCGGAGTTTGCATGTTCTCCCCGTGTCAGCGTGGGTTCTCTCCGGGCACTCTGGCTTCCTCCCACAGTCCAAAGACATGCAGATTGGGGACTAGGTTAATTGGTGACTCTAAATTGTCCGTAGGTGTGAATGTGAGCGTGAATGGTTGTTTGTCTCTATGTGTCAGCCCTGCGATAGTCTGGCGACCTGTCCAGGGTGTACCCTGCCTCTCGCCCGATGTCAGCTGGGATAGGCTCCAGCCCCCCCGCGACCCTCAAGAGGATGAAGCGGTTAGAAGATGAATGAATGAATGAATATAATACCCTTCTATTAATCCAGGCTAAGGTCAATGATTTAACATGTCATATTCTAAAATTAGGGGGTTCTTCTGTGAATGAAAGGGATCCAGGAGGCTATGTCTCTGTTATCCAGATTAAAACAGAGCATTAGGGATATCATCTTTTTTATATCCGAGTGCTCAGAGAGGGAGAGACAAGCTATTGATTCAAGCTGCTTTTCTGAAGCAAAACAAAAGTTTACATGGTCTAAAAAAAGAGAAAACACTGCATGCCCTGCGATGTGACTACTGCACATCGCGATGGCGATGTTCAAATGATATATCGTGCAGCCCTAGTATGTATGTATGTATGTATATACATATATCAGCTACAGTATGTCATTTTTATTGTGTGCAATGTTGAAATGTGCTCCAAAGACACAAAGACAGTCAGTCAAGTGACAGAAAATAATGTTTAAGAGTTTTGCTAATCAATTGGTCACTCAAATTAACATGCCAAAACCATACATTTTAAAACACACTGTAATGGCATCAGCTTCAGCTACACCTCTGTGAATGTAGGATTACACCAGTGTTACATTACCTAGCCAACACTATTGCCATGGTAGTAACTTGGCAACAAACAGCACAAACCTGTCACTCAGAGCAGCCACACCTTTAATTATGCGTAACTTTAATCCTTAATAAAATATAAATAGGTGAGTTATGTAAAACTACATCCCCTGTACAGTTATCATGAAATTAGCTGCAGAGATCAAAATCGTTTTTTGTACCAGGCTGTAAATGTGTTTATTTTTTCTGTAATGTTGGTCATTCTAACATGGGGGTCTGTGGGGATTGACTCGCTCTTGGAGCCAGCCTCAAGTGGCCATTGCAGTTTTTAACACTTCTGCATTGGCTTCATTTTTCAGCCCAGGAAGTTTCCGCTTCGCCAAAACATTCACTAGTTTCAGCTTCTTTTATTTGAGAATTTATTTCATCGTGAATAAAATACTTTTCAATATGAACTGTTGGTTGGGCTAAAAAGCAACATGAAGACATAACATTGGGCTCTCAGGATTTGTAATGGGCATTTTTCACTATTTTCTGACAGATTATAAAGTCAACATTAATCGAGAATTATAAAAAAAATCTAGATAAGTCAATAATGTAAATAATAATTAGTTTAAGCCTTATGCGTAGCATATATTTAAATGAATCCCTTTCAAATAACTCCCTTTGTTAAAAAAGACAACTTTTTGATCATTCACATCATACTTGCTAACATATTTTAACTGTCTTCAAACTGTCAATCAATGATTGTGAAATTGTGATGGTGAAAAGGCCACAGTCCATAAGTTAGACATCTATGAATACAAGCACTTTAGCCACTTGCGGCTCGATTTATCTTAATGAGTATTGGATGTTTGATGAGACTGCGGTATTTGTGATGTTCTATAAGGATAACACACCCATCTGCCTTCTAATAAAACCATCAGATTAGCAGCTATCACTCTGTGTCCTCACCCAACAAGCCTGTCTACATCTAAACCTCTCTGTTCATCACACCATCCCATCCATACACACTACAAATCAGCTCATGGTGATGCACACACACACTTTGCCTGTTCCACTCTTCATTTTGCTATGTTTGTGCAGTGTCAGCAGAAAGGGCCAATTAAGCTGTTGTCTGTAATGCAATAAAACATTAATAACCATGAGGAAGAAATTCACTGAGCTCAAAAAGGTTGCTATCTGTGTCTAGACTCAAATCTGGACATCCAAACAGCCTGTGTTCTACTGTTGTGTTGCTCACTGGCACTACAGAAGGGAGATGTAACTCCAGATACACGATGGAATCAAAAGCCTTGGAGAATGTCTGATAAAAGACCAAAAAAAAAAAAGACTTTGAAATATCAGTGTGCAGCAGAAAATAACATAAATGGTATATATTACAATATCAAGCCATTTAGTTTCATACCCTTTTTTTGCTGCAAAAAATTAAGATTTGCTATTCTAGATAGAATTAATTACGATTGTATTGAATGGATAATCATAGGAGACACAGTGATTGAAGTCCAGCAAAAATGGCTTTAATCTCCTGCCATCATGTGATAATTAAATGTATCAGTTTTGTACAGGGATTTTTGTTGCACTATGCCCGCATGAAACAAAGCATTGTCTTGTGGCACTATCCCCAGTGGAAACACAGTGACAGATGGCTAAAAAACACCCACGTATAGTGGCTAAAAAGCCGCTGGAAACGCTGTGATGACTCTCTAAAAAGCAACCGTTTTGTTTGTGTGTTTGTTGGTTTCTAACAGTGGTCTGCATTGGTCTGCATCTTGGCAGACATCTCACCCAGGTGGCACACCATCCACCATTCCCTCCACCTGTCGATGTCAAAGTCAGCTCCTATTCTACATCACATTAGAAATGTTGATATGATACATATGAAATGTACAAATGTAATGTATCGGTGATGTATAATGTTAACATTTTCTTCCGGCTGCTGAGCTGCCAACTCTACAGTTGCCACTAGCTCTGGGGGTGATTTAGTGATGATTTAGTGACCTGTGATGAGGTCAAAATATGTCAAAGGATGTGTTTACAGCTTGTGCTACTGCCTCGGTGTGGATTCCTAAAAACAAAACAATAAAAACAAACAAAAATAGAATTACCACCTTGTATGTCTCTGCGAACTACTCAAGTTGCTCTTACAGAAGATCTATACAATCACCACAGTTTCAAGATGGACATCCAACATGAGTGTCACCAATTCAGTGTCTGACCAAATGTCTCCCCCTCTGTTCCTGAGATATGATGTTCAGTAATGGCCAGATAAGTGTTCTTGCAGGACATAATGATGATGTCACCGTGAAGCTGACCTTTTGGATATAAAATGTCATCACGTTATTATATCATATTAGACATTTGAGCAAAACTTTGTCATAATTAGCTAATTATGACCAAAAACACATTTTGTGAGGTCAGAGTGACCTTGACCTTTGACCACCAAATTCTAATCAGTTCATTGTTGAGTCCAGGTGTAAGTTTGTGCCAAATTTAAAGAAATTCCCTCAAGGTGTTCTTGACATATCACATTTAAGAGAACAAGATGGATGCAAGGTCAGAGTGACCTGGCCTTTGAAAACCTAAATCTAATCAGTTCATTGTTGAGTACAAGTGAATGTTTGTGCCAAATTTAAAGAAATTCCTTTAAACTGTTCTTCAGATACTGCACTCTACAGAATGAGATGAATGCAAGGTCACGGCAACCTCCACCTTTGACCCTTGACTACCAATATCTAATCACTTCATCGTTGAGTGCAAGTGGACATTTGTGCCAAATTTGAAGAAATTTCCTTGAAGCATATTTGAGATATTGCGTTCACAAGGATGGAGCAGATGTAGGTACGTACACGTACGTACAAACAGACAACCTGAAAACATAGGCTAACGCCAGTGTTAAGGCCACTTTGGCATTTTAATAATTCAATTTAATAAAATTCCCTTGAGCTGTTGTTAAAATATCGGTTTCACAAGAATGAGTAAGACAAGGTCATGGTGACTTTGACCTTTGACTTACAATCACCAACATCTAATTACTTTGTTGTTGAGTCAAGGTGGACAGTTGTGCCTAATTTTAAAAAATCTCACAAGGCGTTCTTGAGATATTGCATTCACGGGAGTGGAACGTAAAGACGTATGGACAGACCGATCAATGGACAACCATGTACTGACAGCTTGTAATTATGTGAGTCAAACAGTCTGAAGAAGTACAGTATCTGCTATGTGGTCTTTTATAGTCCTGTGGTGGTTCAGACTAGAGGACAGACTGATTGAAAGGTATGTATAATTGACTTTTACCAGTACCACACGAAACGTGCAAGTAAGCTCACTTTAGAGAGCAAATTTTCTTAAATACTTACAAGTTCTAAGAAACATGTACTTTATTTGAGTTTTTTTAATTTTATGCCATTTTGTTCTTCTACTGTGCTGTACTTCAGAGGAAAATAAAACTTTACTACATTTACATGACAGCTGTAGTTACACTTTACTATAAAGATTAATATTTGACATACTAAACAGAGTTTATAAAATATAATATAATATAAAAAAAATTCTGACCTGGTATCCCCATCATCTCTGAAGTCTGGGGGATGCACCAAATTGACTGCAATTCTGTCTTAGTTCTCGTTTGTTTGAAGTTGATTCTTTTGAAAAAAGTGACAGCCGCAGTGACAGATCCATCAAATTTTTGCCTCTGCTTCGCTCAGTGAGACGAGAATAGTCGAGCGCATAGCAGTTTGACTGCACAATATCCGCAGCATATGTGAAAATGGCATAGTGTTACGCCTCTGGTCACTCAGTCACTGTTGTATCTTACTATCAGGCTGCACTCATAAGCCATCTTAATCAGCTACACTAGGCTTCACATTCTAGTTGTTAAGATACATTTATTGTATGAATACTACAGGCCAATATACAGGTACAGTCAGAGAAACGCACTAATGCAAATTCTTACATATTTCATATACATGCACGTATCTACATTGTGTTTTACTCGTTGACTGAAGATGAAACTGTGACTGTGAGGTTCAAGTGATGACTCTCAGCTTTAATTAAAGGCTTTAACACCCAATCCAATGTGCTGGAGTATATTACTAAAAAAAACCATACAGTACAACTGCCCCAATACGACTGAACTGTACCAATACTACTACTACCTATAACAATAAACAATGCAGTTCAATTATTCACCTCATTTTCTCTATTTTCAATATCTAAAAGAATTAAGTTAAGTCTACATCATCTCTATCTGCTATAGACTGCAGTAAAAAAAAAAAAGCCTCTCAGACTTTTGGCAAACACATACACACACATGTGTGCATAGATCCATATTTTTTGGCAGCAACGGCTATTAGCATAGCCAACAGTTTGAACCCAAGAAATTAACGTGTGTGTGTGTGTGTGTGTGTGTGTGTATTGGCAGCCTGCCACAATTATCATCACAGTGCCATGGCCAACTGGGTAGACCTTGCAAACAAGCTGACATCAGCTAAGGTTGTGTTTGTGTGTGTGTGTGAGTGGTGAAGAGTCTGGTATTTTCAGCTCTCATGCCATGGTTACAATTCAGCCTAAATTAAACACATGTGAAATGTAAAAGTGCATCATATCAACACAACTTCTCTTAGGCAAAGACAAAATCAGTCAGATTACAGGAAGACAATATTAATCATGTTTTGTCCACCCCTTTAACATACTGTGCATGAGGGGGCAGAGAAACATTCCTCAGTAATATTCAGTCTAATCAAAAACCATCTGATCACAGAACTATCAACACTGTTAACACACAATGATTATTATAAACTTGACAAAGATGGATTTGTTGCATGCATGCTGTATTGCTTTGCACTGATCCTGCAGCAGAGGCTAACCACCCTTTACAGGAATACTTGCCTATGCTAATGCCTCAAAACAAAATGAAACTGTGATGTCATCACTGTCCCTACCTACCCATGTCAGCCAGCCACAATACATAAGTGAGTGGATCAACTTCCCAATCATTTTAAAAAAATCCCATTAAAGTTTCAATGTGTTCACTGGCTGAAGCAAATTTTAGAGGCAGTGCAAATGAAAAAAGATATGAGAAACGAAAAAATGCTTGTCATTACAAGTGTCTCATATTCAGGAAAAATCCCGATGAGATTAAGACACTTTCATTTATACTCAGCCAGACATATGCATGTCTTTGTTTTGCTGGGTACGTGTAAATTGGGCCGGCCCTCCTCCAGTCCACAAAGCGGTGGTAAGGCACCTGAAGCTGTTTGTTTACTCACAAAAACACCACTAAAACTTAAGCAGTTCAGTTACAAGATAGCATTTGCTCAAAGGTATCCACAAGCTAACACAAAGACATGAATGAATCATATTGGTGGATGAGGTGTAAAATAAAAGTTTTCTCAGGTTCTCAGTCACACCACTACCTCAGCCAGACAGAGCAATGCTCTCTCACCCACACAGGTCATTCAGTAGTTGACCTGATTGGGGATCAGATAAATGCTACAGCAGCTCGAGGCATCTTGTATTTGATCGTTTGTGTAGAAACAGCTGGAACTGTTTTTTTCTTGTTACTAATATGGAACTAATAGCAGTGTCATTTAAGTGTAACTTAAGCTGCTGTATCCCAGGGACAGAGGGGACAGACCATGGATGTATTAAGAACATCAGTCAATGTATCAGTGAGCAGTGGGATGCAATTATGTATGCAGATGACTCAACTTTGTTCTGTGCTTCATCAACATTAGTGGAGCTAAGAGAGACTCTATATGCTAAGTAACATGCCATTACTAAGCACTAAAATTAACAAATTAGTCCTGAACATAGCCAAACTAAATGTATTGGATTTGATAGTAGGAACGTTCTTGCTAACACCACTGCACATAACATGTCGATAGACGGGATATCAGTTGAGCAGGTCACTAAAACCAAATTACTGGATGTTAAAATAGATAAATTGCTGTCTTGGTCTGACCACATTGATTATATTGTTTCCGTGATGGAAAAGGGCAATGCAATTTCAAGGAAAGGTTCTAATTATGTTCTATCTTCTGTTACAATTGATGCTTTTTGTTCACTTGTTGTCATACCTGGAGTACCACCCAGTTATTTGGTCAAGTGCAGCTGAGAACAAAAATTCTAAATTGCACAGAACAGAGCAGCCAGATTAGTTTTCCACTGGTCTTTCCATGCTTATGTGAGTAAGATGCATAAACAATTATCTTGGCTAACTGTAGAGGCTAAATTAGAATATAGTCTTCTGTTAGTTATGCAAAATATCATTTGGAATAGCACACCATACTTCTTTTGGGAAAACCTAGTATACACTGGCTGTTTTCATTGGTATAATACACGTCAAGTGAGCACCGGTGATCTGGTGGTACTAATCCTACAAATAGTCTTAGGCAGTGATCTTATTTAGGATCCTTGTGTCCTGGGGGTAGAGCATACCTTCCTAAGCCTCTCGGTCCTGGCCTGGTGTAACAGGTACCTTTTCCCCAGCCTCAACAGGAAGAAATGGCACTTATCCAGGTGGTTGGGACCTTTAATAATTCTCCTGGCCTAGCGTAAAGTAGCACCAACCCTGGGCCAGGGTAGGTGCTGTTTAGCAGAACGAATCACTCTTTGCACGGCCTTGTGGTCCTGTTCAATGCTGTTTCCGCACCAGTGATGTTTCCCATCAGGATGATGTCAACAGTGCAGGAGAGGAGATTCCTCAGTATTTGAGAGGAATCTCTCAGGCATCTAAGGCAACACAGTCTCTGACTTGCCTTTCTCACCACTAAGTCAGTGTGCAGCACCCAGGCCAGTCCCTCAGTGATACAGACACCAAGGTATTTGAAGCTATCCATTGTCTCTACTAAAGACTCTTTATTATTAAGGGTGACATAGTTCCTTCCATGTTTCTTCCCAAAGTCCACTATCATCTCCTTAGTTTTGCTGACGTTTAGGAGTAGGTTCTTGTCCTGACAGCAGCAGGTCAGGTCCTCTTTCAGGTAGGCCTTTTTATTGCTATCTGTGATCAGGCCCACCAAAGCTGTGTCATCAGCAACGTTGATGATGGTGTTAAGAGTCTGAAGTGGCTACACAGTCATGTGTGTGCAGCGAGTATAGCAGGGGACTCAAAATGCAGCCCTGGGGTGCTCCTGTGTTAAGTATGAGGTTGGAAGAGGACTATGTCCACCCACTCTCACCACCTGGGGTCTGCCTGTCAGGAAGTCAAGGGTCCACATGCACAGTGAAGTGTTTATTCTTAGGTCCTTGAGCTTTGTGACCAGCCAGGAGGGAACTATGGTGTTAAATGCTGTAGTCAATAAACAGCAAGCTCACATAGCTCACACTGCAGATCTCATTCCTGTCCAGATGAGCCAGGCTGGTGTGGAGGATGTGTGCTATGGGGTCTTCTGTAGGTCCATTGTACTGGGTAATGATGAAGAGGTTTTAGCCAGCCATTCAGACTTCATCACTACAGAAGTGGGGGGTTCAGTTCGGTGTCTTGCTCAAGGGCACCTCGGCAGTGCCCAGGAGTTGAACTGACACCTCTCCAGCCACCAGTCCACACTCCATATTTGGTCCGGACGGGGACTCGAACAGGCGACCCTCCGGTTTCCAACCCAAGTCCCTATGGACTGAGCTACTGCCTAATGACTTCTTGAAGCACGTGGGTATGACAGACTGAGTCAGTGACGGGTTGAATGGTGTTGTGAACACCAGCGCTAGTCAGTCATAAGGGTGGTCGATATATTGACTATCCTCCATCTAGCACTGCTTGTTCCTTATGGGATGTATAAAATGACTATATCATGAACATCAAGTATGAATAGTCACTTTTTTTAAGACACCAGCATGAGACACACTTTGGCATTTCAGTTCCCACGCTCTCTCCTATGGCTCTGTCTCCCTCACACACACACACACACACACACACACACACACACACACACACACAAAGGAAGACTCGAAAACCTGATATGTCACATCCACACTCCTCCACCCATCCAGGTCACTTTCTCCTGAGCAGCAGTGTGTAAGCAGGCATAGTGTGTCTTTTGTGTAAGCAGGCGTAGTGTGTCTTTTCTGCAGAGCTCGCATTTTGTGACCATGGAGCACCAGTGCAACTTGCAAATATCATTAATATATTAACTAGAGAGCTGTTAGCTTGTTTTCAGATTACTGTAAATAAATCCTTACATTCATTCATTTTTTATCACTGTGTCTTGCCATATATTTGGCCCATCCTTCATGGGATTACAAGACACCACATTTAACGGTGCCACGGTAACAGTTTAACTTAATGAGTTTAACAATAGCGTGAGCAGATGGAGCATGTGTTATGTACCTGCAGGGCTCCAGACCACGACTCTTTAGTCACACTTTGCTACCAGTGCAACTTGCAAATACTATTAATGTATAAACCGAAGAGCTGTTAGTTTTCAGCTCACTGTGAATAAATCCTCACTTTTAAAGGCCCAGCGGCAACAGTTTAACTTTCTGCTAACTGCTAACATCTAACTGTTGACTGGAAGCTTCGAGTTTACAGCAAAAACATCAACACTTGCAGCCCGAGATGAGCCAGGTGCTTCAAAATACAAGCACTAGTAGTTCTCTTTTGAGTTATGAAATTATAACAATACTTTATAACTTAATAACTATAACAACAGTATTTTATTTAACTTTATTGTAATGGTACTTTAGCTTTATAATTACAGTACTTTATTTAATTTCATTATGACAGTAGCCACTTTATTTAACTTTATTGTAGCTGTAGCTCATTTCATAATTTTGTATTTTAGTAGTCTACACCCACTGATAATGTCTGGTCCTGCTGCTTTCTTGGTATTCACATGCTTGCAAGCTCTCCTGACATCATGGTCAGAAAGGGAGATGGGTGTGAAAGGTTCAACCACCCATCGATTAACCTCTGCCTCAGCTAGGAAAGATTAACAATTAGTTGCTTTTTCAACTGAAGGGACTGTGTGCGATTGTATTGTTTTGAGAGATTTCTTTCTGCTTTCCTGTGTGACCTTTTCAGACAAATGATAATGATGATCAGCTAATTGAATTAGCAATTTGTATAAATTAATCATTCAATTTATACTTGCAATCTAAGTGTAATTAATATTTAATTTACTAAGGTGGCAGTTAATCAAGAAATCTCAGACAGGAAAATGAAGTGAAGGAGTGCTGAATAAGTACAATCCAGTGTTGGCATTTGAGATCAGCAACCTAAAATTTAAAATGATATTACAGTGATGCTGCACAGAAATACTCATGACTTTATAAGTAAGACTGTAATTTAACACCAGGAATCTAATGCCAATAGCTATAACCTAAAACACAAATTTTCTTAAACACGTGAAATTTATTTTTTTCTACACAAACACTAGCCTTGTAATGCTAACAGTTGAAATTTAAGAAAAATCTTGGAGATTTTCTTTGTCAAGTTTTTCCCCTCAAATATAAAGCTCATTCAAGGTGCCTTTTGGCATTATGTCTTATTTCTCTTAGGGACTGAGATGCCATCCATGGACAGCAATATCCCCCTGTGACAGCAGTTAGCACTGCAGAGCTCTACTGCTGTTTTCTCTGAGCGCTATCATATATGGGACACTTCACATGAAGTTAGACTCTACAGAGTTTACTTGTGTCTTTGAGAGGCTGCAGCCAGCCTCTGGGACCAGAGCAAAATACAGCACTGCAGCAGCAACCTGTCAGTGTGTGTTGGTTCTATGCCATAGGTAGGTCTCCTAGAAATAGGCTGCCAGTGCAGCCAGCCAGCCATCCACACCTCACATCAGCCATGATGTATGAGATGCTACACTGAGCCCATTATTCAAACTCTTTGCATGCTCTGCTCTCCCTCTCTGACACACTCTCACACACACAAAATCACATGCTCACCTGCTCAACTCACATTATGTAGGTTGCTGCGACAACTGCTAAGGGTCACAGCACAGAAAAAAGAAAATCTTTATCCTACTTTTCCCTGTTTTAAAAAGCAGGACAACAGGGAGCACAGGGTTTTTGTTGTACAGAACAGGCTCCTATGAAAAGGCTGCAATGTGCACTGGCTTACACTGATGCCAGTTTCATTTTACCTTGGTTAGTATCTTTATTATCTAAAGACCAAATGAGCTGGTAACATTTTGTCATAAACATAATGAAATTTCATTTGTGATACAATCAAACAAAAAAGAGAGAATATTTATTACATTTTTACTGCTTTACTAACTGATTGGTCAACAACACTCCTATTTTTCACAAAGACTGGCCGGATGTAAAGAGGGCACTATAACCGCATACCCACAGGGGTAGTAACTTGAAATTCAAAGAGGTCCAGTTCTTCCCAGCAAAGGTCTGAACCTCATAATGTCTAAACTGCATGTAATGGTTTTTGTGTAAATATAGCAATCATCCAGGAGCATCACTCTTAACATTATAATTATAATTCCTGCAAGCAAAAGAATACCACAGTGGCAAGACCAGTTGTGTAGCAGAGGGTATACAGAGTATACCCACTTCTTTTTCTGGCCTGTTACAGTATACCCAACTTTAAGCCAAAAAACTATTGGAATATATAGGACAATATACCTACTTCCTCCTTAGAAACCTACATATCTACCTAATGGGTTGCCCTCCTCATCAACTACCAACACCACAACACTGTTTCCCTGTCAATAGTATTGATGGTGAAATATGGACAGAAATCTGGGCCGAGACTTCCTCCTCTGTGTGATAGTCATATCATATCATATCAATTTCCACAAATAAATAAATACCCTATCTGTTTGCATATGAGTGCAGATAAATTTAAAAACAGCTAATATAGAGTTAAATTGTAATAAGACGATAGCCGATGGGTTCTGAGATTGCATTTAGGCCAATACATTCCACCTCTACACACAGACTGTTTACCTGCCGGTGAAACGTGATTGGCTGCACCCAATGTCTATAACCACGATCATCTGGAAAAAACAACACCCTGCGAATATATTATTATTCCCATTAATTTATCAGAAATTGGTCATGGGTCCAGACAAAACCTCCACTTGGTCTTGGTCTGGACCAAGGTCCGCCATTTTGTGATACCAGATGTACAGCCCTGCTAGATTTTAGGCTGTAGCCTACTCAGGCACAGCAGTGCAGGCACAGATGCTGAATAATGTTGTTAACCAACATCAACCAAACTAGGATGTTCATCACCCTAGTTTAGCTTGTTAGCATGCTAAGATTTGAAAATTAACAGTAAACACAGAGTACAGCTGGAGCTGATGGGATTGTCATTAGCTTTGTGGTTAGCTGGTCATAAACAGAAGTATTGGACAAACCAAAATGTAGATGTGATGATGGCAATAGAGGTAAAGACAGGTGATCACCAAAGTTATTATAATTCACCCTTATTTATTCATCATGAATGTCTGAATCAAAGCATGGCAATTCTTCCAATAATTGTTATGATACTAGACTTTGAATGAAAAATGTCAGCCTCATTGGGACACTAAAGTCCCAATCAGTCACTAAAGTCATTAAAATTCTTTCTCTGAGGACCATGAATGCCTTTTAAACATTTATAGCAATCTATCCAAAGATATTTCAGTCCAAACTGAAGAGGTGGACTGAGTGACCAAACAACCAACATTACCATCCCTGCGGCAGGAAATAAAAGGCAATAGTCATTAGAATGACAAGGGTGAAAAACCCTTTGTGACAGGTCTCTTGAATCATTGGTGTGCTCAGCAAATGTCATGGTGTTCTGTCCATTATGGCCAGAAAAACACAATCCCAGTTAAAATGGATACTGTCCATCTTTTGCCCTCAGCCCTTCATTCTGTGTCCTCAGAGCAGATTTAAAATTCTATATGTTGATATTTTGACCTGAGGGTGGTGCTAGAGGGAAAACTATATGGAAATTATTCAAAACTGCAAAGTAGTTGCATATGGATGTGATTCTTCAGAGACAGGAATTGGGACTGGGTAGCTGTTCAGACAACAAGAAGAGTCGGTTTGTGTTTATGGTTTAGTAACTGCATCATTTAGTAACTGCAGCAAGAGAATAACAGTGTGACTTCACAATTACATGTCATGGTTCCTCAGTCACAGAGCCTCCTCTCATCTGCCCTGCGCTTTCATCTCATTTCATTTTTCTCCCTCCTCTCTGCACTTCTCGCCAGCCTTGTTCCTTTCCTCTCCTTTCTTCCCATCTACTCTGCACTAGAACATTCCGCTATGATCAATCAGATTACATAAGAGCACTGCAGTGAGAAGCAGCAAGGAAGAGAGAAACAGACTACAGAGAAGTGAGGGGTGCCATCTCACTTTCACTCTTTTACACTACTACTTCTACCCCCCTCACACACACACACACACACACACACACACACCTGATCCTATCTGCAAGTGTCCACACTGCAGTGAGGGTCACACAAAGGTGGTTCCTTCAACTGTAAGAAAGTGCATTTGGCAGCTTGAAGAAAGCGAAAAGCAGGATTCATTCTGCTCCAGAGCACAGAACGGCTATAAAATATCTAGAGGGTCAATGGAGCTGAATACCAATTACCCAACACTTACCAAACCAAGACATTTCTACGTATGGCGATTGTACCGCCTTAAACTGTAATGCACTACAGAGGGTGGCAGCAGTAGCTCAGTCCATAGGGACTTGGGTTGGGAACCGGAGGGTCGCCTGTTCAAGTCAAATATGGAGCATGGACTGGTGGCTGGAGAGGTGCCAGTTTACCTCCTGGGCACTGCCGAGGTGCCCTTGGGCAAGGCACCAAACCCCTGAACCGCTCAGGGCGCCTAACCAAGGCAGCCCCCTCACTCTGACATCTCTCCACTTTGTGCATGCATAGGTTCTGTTTGCCCCTTGGGGATTAATAAAGTATATATATATATATATATATATATATATATATATATAACTGCCATATATATCACTAGGATGACGCTGCCATCCATGGAGGACCCCCACCCAGCAGTGCAGGAAGACAGCTATCAGGATTATCAGAGACCACAATCATCCCTGCCACACACTGTTCTATCTGCTGCTGTCTGGCAGAAGATACCGCAGCATCTACTGCACTGGCTCCACCTGCTTACTGACTCTCTGTTTACATCTCAGTATTATTACCTGTTTATACCTGTGAACATCACAGTATATTTATTTCACTACCTGTTTTTATATTATATTATATTCTTATATTTTGCAGCTGTAATATTTTATGTTAGCTAAGAATTTCTTTTTTTGCTTCACCAACTCATTCTCATTCTCAGGTCATCAAATGGTGACGCTTTGCCGTGCCCCTCAGCATGTGACATCAACACACAGGGCACTACCATACCATCCGTATTTGAAGCACAGCTGAAACACATTGTATCACATGGTAAATGTTTTGGTAAAACCTTTTTCCTTAAGGGACCTCTTTCTTATCATTGATTTAAGTGATGACCCTGCCTAAGTGAGGTGTATTTAGATATTTCACATTAACTGATAAAAACAAAATTACAGAACAACTGATAAACTGTACGATTAACCCAAATAGTGATGCAGTCAATGCAGGAAGTTTGTGTAAAATGAGTGATTTGAATGAGTGTCGAGCAGATTATTTACCTTGAATGCTGCATTGGAGATAATTTTTCCTGATATTTGTACTACGTTTTCATGTTTTTCTGTCTGCATTTTGTATATATATATATATTTTTAATCATGCATACTTACTTTTAACATAAATACCTTTCTAATGCAAGAAATTTTTAAGTTGTGACATAGGAATCAGAGCTTGCTTCACTGGAATTGTTGTGCGTATCACTAGAATTACCGCTTTGCGGTTGCATGCCTCCAAGAACCCTTCAAGTTGCACTTACAGTTTACATCCATATTTGTAAACACATGGATGCTTCACACACATCCTCCCTCCAGCAAGACAGAAGATCCATACAATCAGCACAGTTTCAAGGGGGACACCCAAGATGAGTGTGACCAATTCAGTATCTGACCAAATGTCTCTCCTTCTGTTCCTGAGATATGACATTGAGTAATGGCCAGAAAAGTGTTTTTGCAAATATTATGATGTCACAGTGGAGCTGACCTTTGAGCTTCTGGATATACAATGTCGTTACTTCATTATTTTATCCTATTTTATTGTGCTCACAAAATGAGATGGATGCAAAGTCACAGTGACATTTAACAGCCAAACTGGTTCATCCTTGACTCAAAGTGGATGTTTGTACCTAAAATTCCCTCAAGGTGTTGTTGAGATATCGTGCTAAAGAGAGTGATAAGGATGCAAGGTCATGGTTACCTTGTCCTATAACAACCAAAATATAATCTGTTCATCATTGATTACAAGTGAACGTTTGTGCCAGATTTGAAAAAAATCCCTCTACGCATACTTGAGACATTATTGGATGGACAACCGTAAAACATAATGTATTCGGCCACAGCTATCGCCTCTGCAGAGGCAAAATAAAAAACTTGAAACACATGTGCATATAGAGATAATGAGCATGATTGCAGGCATGACCATGTTTTTGTACTTTGTCTTTTCTACATTTGAAATTTATAATACTGTTTGTAAACCAAAAATTCTGGCAATAAAAAATAACCAAAAAAAAAACAAAAAAAACAAAGAAAAAACATCACTGAAGCTGAAACATTAGCCTAAGGTGTGCTTTAAAACTCACTGCTTTGGTAAGAAAAGTGACTTCAATTAGCAAAACCATCTTAATGGAGCTCATGCAGTTTTACCACAGGCAAACGCTGTTCAGCCACTGAGGCTAATGAATTCCAGGTGTACAGAATCATTACATGAATGCACACAGCACGTAAAAGTAGCTACACAGCAGATCTTCAGAGTCAACATGGCAGATAAAAGAGTGACATAATAAGAACAGTTGTTAGTTCAGTTTTGTGAGGAATACAAACAAGAAGGCAATTCAAGAGGAGCAAACAGTTCATCCTTAGTTGAACGGGTACAGGGACGGAATTTGCTGGAACACAGATTTGTTTAAAGCCAAATATTTAGACTGTATACTTGATTAATGACTGGCGAGACAATTTCTAATAGCAGATTTTTAAAAAATGACTTGCCTGTGGGAGCAGTCCAAGTAGCAGAAGAGCATGGCAGCCAGACAGAACAAGAGCAAAAGCAAGATTTAACAGAAAACTAGAGCTAGACTGAAAAATGGCCAGGTCTCATCAGCCAATATTAGCCCAGTATTAGCTTATTACAGATTTATCACCATCTGTGTATATGTCAGCTGGTAAGTAACTATTAACTGCAGTACAGAAATTCCTAATTAGGTTTAAGGTAGTGCTGCACGATTTGATAAAAATGTGCGATTGCGATTTGAGTGGACAATATCGTGATTTGCGATTGCGATTGCGATTGCGATTACAGTATAATTTTAAAAAATGGTATAATTTTCTTGCTTGATTCAGTGTTTCCCCTACATTATATTAGGGGGGCAATGACCTGACCTGACATAGTTATTGTTATGGACAGTGTGTTAATGACCATCAAAAGACTGTGCACAGTCAAACACGCTGCTGGCACAGCAGCGCAGCACAGCACTGCGCCTGTGTTGCGGTTATTGTCTACTGGAAGTCACCAGGGACTTGCATGCCACCCAGCTGTCACACTGAGCTTCAGAGAGCCAGGGATGAGAACAGGATGGCAGACGGACAGGTGTCAGATCTGTGCAGAGCACCAGAACAAAAACACTGACACATCACAGACAGAATGAAAATAGCATCCAAAACATAAGTTTCACTGTCAGCAGTTTCTGTGACATGTGAAACACTTTCAAAACTAGCAAACTCACCCAATGCCACAGTGTCAACACGACATGCAGCATGTGAATGCATGGCACGTGTAAATACATAACCTATCGCCGCTCAAGCTGTCTTTTGCAATACCTTTATCGCGCATGTTTATATCATGATGAAGGTAGATTTTTGATATACTGTGAAGTCCTAGAGTGTGTGTGTTTGCCTGTGTATACATATACAGCAACATCGACTACATCGTCCAAATAATCAGTTGAATAAATACCTCTCTAAAACATTCTGAACAATAAATGAACATTTTAATCTTTGTGAAGGGAGGGTTTATTACAAAACTGTTGAATTAGACTTGGTTAGCTTTAACTAGGTGGACCTAATAAAGTGGGTACTGGGTGCAGATTTAAGCCCCTTTGGAAGCACATATGTCGACTGGAACACTGTGGTGATAACATGAGACACAACATGCTCACTGTACATCAGTACTGAGGGACTCCGAGGAAGGAATGTGGAGAACAGTCTGACAGATTGATTTGAACACTGGTCTTGAGATACAGCTAAGTCTGAACTGGCCAGACTGGGACAAGGCTTGTCTGGAGGCCTCAGTTTCCATGGTAACTTAGGTCAGACTGATTTAAACCTACATTATGAAATGGGATTTCTTAACACTTAGCCCGGTTTAACTGTAAATCTAGCTTTATTACACATCACTCTGTTCATGTATGTTTTCTGTCACTGTTGCACTGTTACCTACTGTATTACCTATCATGTCACTGCTGATAATACTGGGAAACCTTCATCCCCTGCTGCAAGTCTGACTCATGTCTCATCCTCTTTCACTCTGTTCATCCTTTGAACCTTTTAAAGGTCACCTTCAAAGCATGCTTCACTTTTAAAGCTCATGCCCCTCCGCACAAACACAGGCCTCTGTACCTGGGGCAGCACTGCTGTCTCTCACCTTCTGACCCTTTAATCACCCTGTTCTCCCTGTCTGACCGTGATACCTTCCTTTCTCCTTTATTTGCATGACTGTGATCCACAAACAACTTTGCAAAAGTTTGAGCTATGTATTCGGCTCGTATTCTCTCTTTCTACGCCACAGTCTGGAGTCTGGATATCTGTAAATTATCTGACCGATGTTTATTACAAAAGAGGGTTCCAAAATTATTCATAAAATAATTTTATTGTGATACAATAAACTTGCTGTTTACTGTTTGTCACTCAAATTGCTAAATGTGTTTTTTTTTTTGTTTTGTTTTGTTTGGAGCAGTAAAGTAGGCTGGATTATATCCTGCTGTATGATTCTCTTGGCTGTTGGAACATTTCTATCAGATGGGCATGGATCTCAGTATAATTATCCGTACAGAAAAGCAAGGCTCAGCTCAAGTACACTGACACATAATCAAGGATACAAGCGAACATAAACACTTATAGGAGTTGGTGTTATTCTGTTGGTGTTATTCTGTATTTTTCCTCTTATCAACAAATCCCATGAAAAGATCAACAATGTGATAGTATGTCTGTCTCTCGATACTTTCTTACTTCCCTACGATGTCTGAGGCTCTCATCACCAAGCCCACTGGTTTCGACTGAAGAGCATGACTCAAGCAGGAGGAAATGGTGTATGTTTGATTAAGTAAAAAATGAAATACACTGTGTTCATGGTAATTAGGCTTATCAAGATAGTCGGAGTTACCAGCGTTACACAGTGTTTGGACATACACCGATTACACTTTGATTGCAATACTTGCCACCACACCCACCATTGTTTTGCTTTGTTTAATAGAAATTAAACCCATTAGTTCATTATCACATGTTAGTGCCAACATTTATAAAAATAAAAATACTCTCATTTGTAAAATACTAAGCATGTCATCAATACTTAGTCAGATGACTGACGCCACAATTGAGCCTTCGCTAAGCCCCAGCAAAAACAAGTTAAGAAGATGAAGATAATTAGAGGCTAAGGCCAAACTATAGGCTACAGATGACAGTGTAAAACTGAACCGTTATATCACTGGTGATCGAGACAGAAGTCATTGAATATAAAGGAAAACTGCCAATATTCAACTAGCTGTGTGTCATCACAGTGTGTGCAGATGAACAGTGTTTGGCTTCCCCCGTGCCACCAGCCACCAGACCTCTGCCGCTGAACCAGCTGGAGCTCCGGGGGTAGGCAAACACTATTCATCTGCACACACTGTGATTATACACAGCTGGTTGAATATTTGCAGTGCTTCCCTGCTTCCCTTCACTGGTTCCTGAAAAGCAGGGTAGGTCTTTATGTAGTGTTATAATCATTAAAAAGTAAAAGTAGCATGTGCATACACTCAGTAGGCTATATCTTCAGTAGCTAGCAAGCCAACCCTACAATTTTCGGGGTTGGGTTTTGGTTGTGGAATGGGAAGTATCATTATTATGTGCCCCAGGCACAACATTCAGCTCGAAATCCACAAAAACAGCCTTAAAAAGTGAAGGAAATTTGGAGAAAAAAATGGCATGAAAGTCTATGGAGCACAGCCGTGCAGTTCTTGGACCCTTGTCAGAGCTGGCTGATGCTATGCTATGATTGGCCAGTCTGTGTTCACAGGTTGGGACTTAGTGAAGGGCTCTGCCAGAAGCAAGTTCGGACCTTACGCGCAAAGTAACAGTCATGGACATAAACGACTGGAGTGACTCCAACCTGAATTCTGAGGAGACCAAAAGGTTGACAGAGGAAGAAGCAGTCAGGGTGGAGAGAGCACCTGAGGGAGATGAAGAGGAGAAAGAGGCCACAGCAGAGTCCAAGCCGCAACTTAGACTCGCCACCAGACAATCAGAGATCTCCGCCTTCTGATAGTCTGGGGACACTCCTTTCTAAAGTGTGTTTAACACACCAGAGAAAACGGCCGGCTACAAAGCAACGCCTCTTGCATTTTTTTAAAAGGACACGTCCTCCCGGTTTATCAAACGTGTGCTCAATCCACAAGCTTGTCGAAATGATGGACTTACAGCGACTTTGTTTAAAACTTTTAACATAGTCGGACTATGTTTATGAGCACAAGAGTTCAGCAAGCCACCGAAGGACCGCCCTGCAGATTTACTATTGGTTTTGCAACGTAGGGAGATTTTTTTAAACTCTGAAATTGTATCCGCCCATCTAAACACAAAATCAGGGAGAGAGACATCAGTCTTTAGTTAAGCAAAGCGTCTAAAGACTGACTTGTGAGTCTAGCCACAACCCAAAGAAAGCTTCAGCTTGTTATAAAGAATAGCAATGCCACAGTCACACCAACTGTTTGTGTTCCATTTTGTTCAAAATAAGGGGAAGATCTAAACATCTTCAGTTGAAGATCAAAGTTAGGGTTTTACAGATTTTGAGCGTCATCAACAAATCTTTTCTTGTAAAATGTCCGTCGTGACTGGTAACACCAGTGCTGTCATAAGTTTATTAGGAGTGTAAATCACAGGTTTCATCACAATATGATATTATATTGATTCTATGGATAATAATAGGATATTTGCTGATATCACAAAGACTACCACAATTTCTATTTGATTCAGTTCAGGGGTTTGCAATCAATACAAGATGCTATCAGTTAATTTTGCCTGCCTAGCGCTAGGCTGCTAGTACTTTTTTAATGTTTAAGAAGAAGGTTTGCTATACATTAAAAATGACAACATGCACTGATTTTTCACTTTGCATCAATGACACTGGATTATTGATTGTTGAATCAATATCTCATTACACCCCTAGTGATTATTAACTGTGGCACCCCTAATGGAAATGAAGGAACATGTCACCCAGTGTAGTGTAGCTCTTTGATGTGTTTTTTGGACAACAATGGAGCTCTTTGGCACAGAAAAATGAGATATATCAGGCTTTGATACACACACAATATTTGTTAATAGATAGCCTACATTAATTGATGGTTTGTGTCTGCACATGGGATTTGTTGTTGAATAAGAAATATAGAGGATTTCAGGTACCACTTAATTTGAAATTCTACTTTGAAGAGATCTAATAATGCTACAACCCTGATTTCAGTCTTCTCCTTAGAAGCAGCTGATGAGACTCATGGGTACTTTAGAATCTAGAGCCATTCTATATCACACTGGGGGAAAAGACACAATTGGTCAGAAATGTAGATGTATGTTTCCCTTTCTTTTCCATTAAGTTAAACCATTTCCCCCCATCCACTGATTTTCCATCTCAAAACTGGAAAAGCAACTAGCATCACTGTGGGAATCTTACATCATGTCAAACATATGAACCATAACACCATATTTTTATTAAAACAATGTTCTGTAATACACAATGTGAGCGCTGCTGTATAACACAAAAAGCACACTCAGCTGTTCACTAGCCAGCATGCACACACAGTAATAACCACAGACACACACTGGCTCTAAATCACAGCAGTGCATTGACCAATATGTTGTCCAACATTAATTATGAATCCACCAATCAGCCTCACCACTCCTTTTGAATTATTCAGTAGTGGCACACAAGGTTTAATTGAGCCTGACCGGACCTGAAGAAGAGCAGTCAACCACTCCTGTGATTGACCGTGTGTGTGTGTGTGTGTGCGTGTGTGTGGGAGATGAGTGGAGGAGGGACAAAGACAGCAACACAGAAGCCTCCCCGTTTCCTGATCTGCTTTTAATCTGCTGTTGGTGCAAATTCAACACGTCCTCCATCTTTACCTGTTGTCTTGATAAATTCAGTAGACTATAATGCTCATATCCATCAGTATGACATGTTATATTTATCACACTGCTGCTCTCATTCTTTAAATACAGTTTTCATTCACAGAGCCTCTTTACCTGCTCCCACACACTCCACACAACCCTCCAAGCCAACAGCACAACAACCGTCTACCAACATGTTAAACTAACTTGCATGCTAAGTGTACAAAATACCCATGAAACCAGTGGAGGTTATTCTTCTTCAATAACAAGACTTTAGCCTCTAGTTTAAGTGCAGTGCTCCAGCGCATAACCAGTGTCCTAACAACCAATGTTACAGCACATCACTGCAGTGTGGTACACACAACACACAACTACAGCATCTACACACCACAGGAAATCACAGGCACCTCACCTAACCCATTCAGCAAAATTAGGGATGTCAGTTTTGGTTAATGTTGCCTAGGATAGCCTGACACCCATTAATCTTTAATTAAGTGGTTAATTTAAAAAAAAAACAAAAACAAAAAAAAAACACACACACACAAAATTATGTGAAATACAAGAGGCCTCCTGTTTGGGTCTGGCGCGCCACTGACTCAGTGTGCTTTAGCACTGCACTTTAAAGTGCTATCCATGTAGACGTGGTGCAGTTTTAATGTTCTGTGTTGTAAACGTCTTGCATTTTATTTCATTTTATGTTGGCTTTGCTGACAGAAAGCTGGTGAGCCACTTAAATATATGGAAACATAGTGCCCAGAGCCCACTCTCTGGTCTCTACTGGTTACCTAATGTTAGCCTTGGCCACTCTGCACTGGGCACCAGCTGGGTAAGGAGGGAGCTAGCCAGCAGCTGCGTTCATTCACAAATACCATTGGTAACACTGCTGGCGGCGGGTTGACATTGCTGCGGACACATCATGGCCACCCCCGGTCTCCCCCCAGGTAGCCCCGGGTGAGTAAGCAGCTACATCTTGTGCTGCAAACCCCTTTAGCATTGTTACCTATGTTAGCACCACTAACTGTGCTGACACTCCTAACCTAATAGCAGTCAATGCTAAATTTGTGGCTCAAGACTGACCCACTTACTCACCAGGGTCACCTGGGGGAGACCAGAGAGTGGGCACAATGTTCCCACAGCAACACTGTTGGGTGGGGATGGTGTTACTAGCGGAAATTGCCAAATTAGTGGTGTTTCTTGCTAGCTCCCACCCAACCTGGCTGCACAATGCAGAATGGCCAAGACTAGCTAACAAGTGGAGACCAGAGGGTGGAGTACCGGTTACAATGGTTCCATATGTTAAGACAATTAGCCAGCTGTCTTTTTCCAAGCAGACCCAGGTGGTGCATAGTGCAGTGAACTAGAGAGAGCAGCATGCGTAATCAGTCAAAAGCATTCTCAGTGGCGATCCGATAAATGGTCAACCCCTGACATCCCTAGCCAGAATAAATGCTGGCACTGTACATTTCTACAAACCACTAATGCATTATATTTGTACATTTGTACTAGGGCTGGATATCGATTCAGATTTTCCAGATCGATTCGATTCGATTTTCAAGGACTCTGTTCGATTCGATTCACGATTCAATTCGATTCGATTTAATTCAGTTTAATATTGATTCAGTCAAGTATATTTCAATTATGATACAAAATTTTCTTGGATATTAAGATATTTTCTGAGAACTAACAAAGTATATTTAACAAGGAACCCTCTGACCTGGTGCATTACTATTAAAAATACTGTTTACATTAAGAATTGACCAAAGCAGTACATTAGTCATCATGTACTTTTATTTAACATTACCTGACACATACAAAATAAATATTTTAAATTAAATCTAATCACAAGGCAGACAATTTAACCCTAACCAAAAAATGTAAACAAAGGACATCCACAAGTTTGCTGCCTGTAACCGTCTTATAAAGCTTTTGTGCAATACACTACAGTGGTTGTGATGCACACATTGACTGTATCAGAAGAGAAACAATGTAGGTGAACCCTGCAGCAAAGTGAACCCTCTTCCTCAGAGAGGATCTTTGCCTCCCAGTTTGTTCCTGGCAGCAGAGCAGAGTGAACCGTCTTTCTTCTCAGAGGATCTTTGTCCCATGAGAGCAGGCACTAACAGCTGCTCTCGGTGTCCGCAGTGTAAGCAACTTCGCTGGCGATTTGACAGTCACTAGAAGCACATTATGACCCTCTGTAAAAGTTTCTGTGTGGTACCTGTGTTGTACATGAGCTAACGTTAGCGGCTAAGGAAGGACTGAGAGACTGCCCGGTATGTGTGTGTCTCTGAGTGTCTGAGGAGCGTCAGTACGTTAGCTTGTTAGCCGTAACGTTAGCCTTGCTGTTTGTCATGTTAACGTTATCATCGGCAGCCCTGAATAGCTTGTAAAGCTTTAGCATAGTTAGTTAACACATTTGTTATCGGCCCATGTGTTTACTGCTACAGAAAATTAATAAATCTTTGGTTTATTTGCACAACGTCGCCTCTCTGCCGTCTTTTATCACGCTTGCTAACGCTAAGTTAACTTTACCTGCAGATCTGTATGAGGCACAAACAGGCGACAGTTAGCAGTGTGCTGATGCCTAGTGGTATTTTTTAATCTTTTCTGTGAAACTGATGTGCATTTAATAAACATGCGTACATTATTAGCGTTATATTTTTAGGGGAAAATGCGAGTGAGAAAAATGCACCGTAGACCCATGCCTTCAGTGGACGCGCTCCCACCATTGTTTGCTGCTCTGTCTTCATTCAGTGTCCGGCTGTCTCGCGTGATCTCTCGCCATGACCACAGGTGCTAAATGGTGATCTCGCTAAATGCTGATATCTGGGTTGATAGTACTGCTGCTGCAGTCTGCTACCGGCTGTACAACACGTCCACGGAGGAAAATAGTTATAGTAAAAGATCGATTTTTTTAATTAATGAATTGATATTGTGCCATTTAAAGGAAAATTGATTCGAATCGATTAAATCTTTTTTTAAACCCAGCTCTAATTTGTACATTTGTTACATTGCTATGCATTGAAACTTTGCTGCGGTTAACGTGGTTAGGTTTGGGCACATAAAAACACCTGGTTATGGTTAGCAGAGGATTATGACTTGGCTTGAAATACCTGTTTTGGGTGGCACAGTCTCAGCTGGAAATGCAGAAATGTCTCAGTAAAAAGCAACCGCTTTTTGTGCCATTTTCCCTGTAGGAAAAACAGCAATGGGGTTTCTAAAAATCACCCAGGTTTGGTGGCTAAAAAGCTGCTAGAAACATAGTGATGACTTGCTGAAATACGTACAACCAGTTATGCTGATGTTGGTCTGCAGTGGTCTGTAGCTTGGCAGGCCATCCACCATCCCCTCTATCTTATGATTAAAAAAAAAAAAAAAATCAGCTCATATACTCAACATATATATAGAAGAGTTCCCCATTAGGCCTGTAACAACAGTGCAGGCACACAGGCAGTTCTGTAATGCACAATGTGACAGTCATCTGACAGTACCTGAGGTGGAAAACATCCAAAAATAGCTAAAGAAGTTATTTTCTGCTTTTCAAAGGCAAAAATTAATCAGATCTTGTGTTCATTCACTGCCTTATCAAGAGCCTTCACTTTCAGAGGGAAGAACGGACAGCTCACATCAAACAAATACTGTATAGTCTCAGTTTTAACCACACACACAACACAACATACACTATCATTGAAATGTCAGACAGCAAGAAAACGGCAATAAGTGTAAATTGAGATAGAAAAAAATGGTTGGAAAAAACAAACAGCCTCTACGGAATTGTGATTGCCATTTTCCCACATTTTTTTAATGTTAAAGATTACTAACAAATTAATTGATTAATCAGGAAAACAATCTGCTGATTCATTGATGATAAAAATTTAGTTGTAGCCCTAAAATAAACCATGGAAAATGGTGGAAGATTTTAAGGTGTTAAAAAAGATTCTTCTCAGATAAGATCAGTCTATTCCCCTCATGGTGTGACTGGGGGGAAAAAAAGGTTGAAAAACCCTTGTACAGCCCCAGTAGCCTAATAATCAGACCAAAACTCTCCCTATATTATATTAGACTCATTTCAGCTGCATGGATAAATAAATGAACATCCAACAAAACATTTTCCATACAGCATGTGAATGAAGAGGACAAAGAGGAAAGTTCCATCTTAGTGTCCTCTCAGTCAATGCTTGTGCAAGTCAGATAAAATGGAGAAATGACCTTGTAAGACTTCCAGAGAGAGAGGCTGCGGTTGTGAAGCATACTGCAAATATGTTGTTTGTGTCATTGACAAAATCCTTTTATTGGCTGAATTTATTTATTATTTGGTGTGAGATTTGTACAGGGAGCATGAGAGTGTAAGAGAGCAGGCGTCTCTTATATTCACAGCAGGTAAAGACTTAACTATCTGCATTGCTTTTTTTGACTGTTTTTTGGCAAATGATTCGAAGCAATCCAAATCCAGCAAAGTTGAAAATGATTAACTTTCAACGATTGATATTAACGGTTAGCCGTTAAATTGGTTAACTGCCAAGAACATTTCTGACTAGTTACACTGCACACCCCCGGATCTGGTGGGAGCCAGCTAGCTGCATTAAGATGCAGAAACATGAAACCCGCTGCTCATCCTCCAGTCTCTGCTGGTTAGCTAGCATTGTCCACTCTGCACTGCGCACCAGCCAGATTGGGTGGGACGTAGCAGTTCATTCAGTGATCACCACTAGCAATACCATCCCCACTCAACAGCAACGCTGTGGAAACGTGCTCACCCTCACCCCGTCTCCCCACCTGGTCACCCTGGTGAGTGAGCAGCTCAATTTTGAGCCGCAACCCCCCTTTAGCATCTTATCACTGTTAGCTAGGTTAGCACAATTAGCAGTGTCAGCACAGATGGTGGTGCTGACATAGTTAACAATGCTGAAGGGGTTTTGTGGCTCAAAATGAAGTCACTTACTCACTAGGACTTCCTGAGGGGAATCAAAACTGCCATCCCTACTTTCAACCCCTCCCCTTTCTTTTCTGGTCAGCTCTATATTGCCTGGAATCCCTGGGCCCCCATGAATGCTGCTCAACCTTTCAGCCAATTTTTCCAGTGGCCACTCTCGGTATTGCAGCCAAAAAATTCCCTGTGGCCCAAAAAGCATTTTCCCCATAGGCCACCATTATAAAAGAGATGTCTGTAAAACTGTTGACACTGTTGTACATCTCAAATTGTAAATAAGGTCACTCACTTATGACTGTTTCTAATATGAATTTTTCATCCATGGTGGTTTTATATTTGTTAAACTTTCCTGGAGCCAAGAAAAGTGATTTAAAAGTTTGTGATGTCATCACGATATTAAGTCTATGAGCTGAGGGGGAACTCTGGGGTGGCACCAGCGGGGGGAAACATCACTGTGCATATTCTGTGGGCTGCATACCATGGAAGTAAACCTGGACGCTAGGAACTTTTTTTGGCATATGCGCCAGGCGAGCAACTCGAAAGAATCTCATGTCATTTTGACATTCAGTATCTAGGTATTATCATAGATCTTTAAGAATACCATAATGCCTTGCTAATCAATGTGCTTGTGTCCCATGGAAAATGAATGGTATTGTGTGGTTAGACGGAACACGAAGTGTGTTTTGGAGGTTACCCAATTGCACATAAAGTCAATGGGAAGTCTGTCTTTGTCTCTAGTCTCTTAGTAATTGTGCTGTCATGTCTGACTAAAGACTGATGACCTCTGTCTAAATGACAAATAATCATCACTCCAACAGTCAACCTGCCTCCAATGCTCTGTATTCCATGTCTGAAAAGTGCTCAAGCCCACTGGAGAGTAGTGAGTTGACTGATTGACATTTCTTTTACTCTTATGGTATGATCGACCTTAAAGCCATAAGGATGGTGCACCGCGCCCTGTCAGCCCTGATCACATACTGTGTGTGGGTGGGTTCTAGCAGATCTGAAATACAGGCAGAGTGTTTGGTTGATTGATAGTAAGGGAATGGTGTGGCTCAGAGAGAGGACATAACATTTATGAAACTAGGAGGGAAGTCATTAAACTTTCATATTGAGTAAAGGGCTCATCAGTTTCTTTGTGTGCGTGCGTGTGTGTGCAGTGCACTGACAGCTGATGGAGGACCATTGCTTTTTCTCCCCCTAATGCAACGCCCCCTCACCCCACCCTGCACCACACAGGACGATTTCTACACTGACTCCATCAGACGTCCCTGTATATATCTGGGCAAGTACAGGAAGTAAACAGTTACCATTACTGCAGTGGCATCTCCCTACAATAGGCGCACATTTGAATGCAAGCTGTCCTACAAAGTGTACAATTTTCTACTTATACAAACTTTAACTTAGGACAGAAACTAATTGTGAAACAAGTACCGTCAGCGAAGTTGACTAGGGGTTGTGGTGGTCAAGCAAAATGAATTAACTCAATCAACTAACTGTGGTGTTATTATTAAATTTAACATTAGTCGCCCTAACTAGGGCAATGACCACAAAGTAAACATCATTCAGGTAGCATCACAAACAGAACACAATGTAGTCAACTGGCTAACCAACTGGTGACTCTCAGCCAAACACATCATGGTTGCTCTTGTAGTGACAACAGCTATTGAAAATCCAAACAGAACATCTAGGTGTCCAAGTAAAAACCTAATATTTTACTTGAATCAATTTAAATACATACCCATCCAGGATATAATGCCAACCATTTATCACAGTTACTAAGGGCCATCACAGATGCCCACCTAAAAAGAAATCCCTGTCAGTTTAAGTGTATGCCGTTAGGTAGAATATTTTCACTTCTTTACCTTTATATCAGACAGTGATCTTTAACAGGAAAATGGAGCCAATTTCTTCAAAAACAGACTCCACTGAGGACTGTGCTCATGTGTGCGTGCTCGCGCGCGAGACCAGCAAAAGCACGTGAACACACATGAAGGCGGTGCCCATGTCTCACGGTCTTGCGCAAGCGCACACGTCAGCTCAGTGTACAGAGAGGCAGTTAGAACTACAGGCTACAGTGAGGCTAAAAACAGAGTTTAAATAGCATTTTTCCAAACAACTTTTTATGTCGGGGCTTCAGGACACTTGGATCACTACGGAAGAGCAGTATGGAGATATTTTGTGGTTTCAATTATGTGTTCTTGGACATTTTAATCTGGGTCGCCGTCAGCCATTAGGTGTGCAGTTGTGCTGCTACCCACTCCTCCTCGGATCTCCGCAAGTGATGTGAGGACTCTAAAACTTCACCAGAGCCTCCCTCGGCATGTGGGTGAGTAGATAATGGCTGAATTTTCATTTTTGGGTGCACTACCCCTTTAAGGTCTGCCCAGTTAGCATGAGCTCATAGCAGTGGCTAATATCCAACACAGAATCCAAACAAACTCCCAACAAACTCACACTGACACCAATATTTAAAAGAATATTTTAACAATCGCAGAGGACTGCTTTGTTTAAAAAGCTTAATTACATCACTAACGTCATTGTCATGTATGAAAACACCCAAAATGGACACCGTAAGCGGACAACTTGATGACTACAAGCGAATCATTTATATAACATTTGTTTAGGAATGATTCTTTCCCCAGCTTTTTGATACATGTAAGCAGTTGATCACTGTAATGTGATCCCTGTAAGTAGTTTGCCCTGTAGTATAAAAATTAGACAACACTATACTATCACTGATGTATAAACAATACCTACCACAAAAGCCATACATTTCCATTTTCAGACATAAACTTGTATTCATAAAAACAGAATGGCCTACATGTTTTTCTAGAGTGAGCCCAGTAAGCTATGGTGGAGTAAAAATGTGGAACAAATTGGGTATCACACCAGATCTAATTCAATTTGAATTCCTTTCATTTACATTAGAAGCAGCATTTGATTGCTTCGGCGGTGCGCAATAGTGCAGCGGCTGGAGCTCTCTTGTGCACCATGGGGAGTTTGCAGTTTCATTGCTTGCTCATATAATGACAAATAATATAGTTCTTCTTGATTTCTATGGGTTCATGCTCTTTTCAGTTTAAGCTTTATTTTGAAGCACTTTGTGAAGTCTGTTTCAATATGAGTGCTATAAAACTAAATCATTGATTACTTTTTATGACGATGACATCACTGCCAGTGGTGGTGCACAGGTATATGTGATGAATTATTAATACAGGAGCTATATAAAGCCACAGCTGTGTGTGATGGT
Organism: Epinephelus fuscoguttatus; assembly: GCF_011397635.1. NCBI lineage: Eukaryota > Metazoa > Chordata > Actinopteri > Perciformes > Serranidae > Epinephelus > Epinephelus fuscoguttatus. The sequence continues at coordinate 5,107,417 of NC_064771.1, read as the reverse complement.
AGAGGAAAACCTTATTCTCCATCTTTTCATTGACAGGTCTAAACGCTGGTGGAGCAGTCACATGTACTGATATACAAAAGGGGATAAGGGTGCATCTATGTCTATCTGTGGCAGTGTAGAAGGAAAATGAAGCTTGGGCATGTACTGTATGTGCTGGGATTTAGAAAAACAGAAGCTTACACTGACAGAATTTCAACTTCTTCATAGAATATATTTCACCACAGTGCAACTCCAGAAAATGTTTCCCTACGCATCAAATCTTTGTTAAACTGAGGCACTAATATTTATCTGTTTGAGTGCCGTGACTTTATCAAACACTTCTATAGAATCAGAAAAAAATATTTTATTCATATAGCCAAATATTACAAATTCACCTCAAAGGACTTTACAACTAGCAAACCTTTGTCCTGACACACCAAGCCATCGGCTGGCTGTGGCCTTTGTTTTTTACGGTGTGTCCTGCACTGTTGGCGCTAGTATGCCTTGTCCGCCGATTTATAGCTGATTCATAGACGGTGGAATCAGTCGGTGTGAGAAGGCACTCTGATTGGCAGTTAAGCTCAGAGCATGAGAAGAGAAATGGAAGAGAACAAAGCAACAAACCACTAAAAATTAAAATGGCGTGAGATTGAATCAAACTTGTTATATTAGGTAAGAATATGTTTTTGTCATTAACCTTATTAGCAGAAACAGTTTGTAATTGTTTGCGTAAATCTTCACTAGCCCACAATGTGTATCATTTGTTCTTTCAACATTGGGTTATGTTGTTAATGTGCTAACCTGCTAAATAGCGTCTTGAATCCATTCTGTCATTCCTTCTGGTTTCCCTTTTTGAATGATAAAAGTAAGACTACTGCCCCCTGCTAATGTGGAGAGTTATTTCCTCTCACGATGCGCAGAACCTGAAGTGAAGTGATGCAACAGGCGGCCTTTATAGCCACTAGTTCTTTGATGTTGGTTTAGTGTGTCTTGGCCTTAAAGCCCAAATTACAGATAGACTGTAGACATACACTCTCTAAATAATAAAATATTGAAACAGTTTGAATTGACAGCAAATATGCACCTACAATTTTGCTGAAAAAAAGTATTACATTCCTTTCATTTGACTAAAATGAGTGTTTTATTACCATGGTCCACTTCACATATGTTGTCAGTCTTAACATGGATTGCACATTTAGCTGCCATTAGGCCACTGGAGAAGCTTGTCCAAGTTCTAGAGGATTTGAGAACTACAATGGATGCCTCCAAAGTCTCTTATTTGATATTTCCTTGCTCCTCGCTTGAACCAGAAGTCATTCTAGTCGTCATCTTGAAGGCCATCTCAAAGCTCGTCTTTCTGCTCTGTGGAGTGGACACCCCTGGATCGAGGACACACAGAACCACCGGAAGTTTTTTATGAGCCAATACAGTGTAGATGATATGCCCCGTAATTGAATATGTTATTGATTAGACGCTGCAGCTGATCGGACTGATCTGGTACATCTCAACATCACTAGAGTTTCATACCGAAGTGAAGAAAAATATCAGGTTCAACTTGAGTATATCACTTCCAAGTTCCAGATTGACCATCTAATTAAACATCTATGTAAATGGTAGGTCTGAATGACAAAAGGAGAACAAACAACTGTCTTCATTTATTAGAAATATCTTCTTTTCATTCATTTTCATGAATTGACCCTTTGCTAAGTCCCGCCCCCAGACGCGGACTGGCCAATCATAACGTAGCAGTGGGCCGGCTCAGACCAGGGTCCGACAACAACACACCCGTGCTCCATTGACTGTAATGCAATTGTTTCCGATTTCCTTCATTTTCGAGCTGGTTTTGTGGATTTGGAGCTAAATGTTGTGCCTGGGGCACGTTGTGTATTAATGATACTCGTTACCTGGAGAGGTTGGAAGGAGATTTACATTTCTTCCCTGTTTCAAAACCAAAGTCAAACCCTGAAAAGAGTAGGGTTAACTAGCTAGCTACTGAAGATATAGCCCACTGAATGTATACACATGCTGCTTTTGCTTGTTAATGATTATAACAGGGAAAAAAAGACCGACCGCAGCTGATATTCAACCAGCTGCATGTAATCACATTGTGTGCAGATGAACGTTGTTTGACTTCCCCCGGAGATCCCTGCTTGTCCGGCGGCAGAGGTCTCGGTGCTGGCAGCGGCACGGGGGCAAAGCCAAACACTGTTCATATGCTCACACTGCAATGCTGCACAGCTGGTTTAATATCAGTGAAGTTTCCCTTTATATTCATTGTCTTATGTGGTGATCAGCAGTGATGTGGTGGTTCCCTTTTACTCTGTGATCTGTAGCCTATAGTTCAGCTTTAGCTTCTAACTATCTTTGTCTTTTTAACCTGTTGTTGCTGCTGAGTTAGTTTGACATCCTGAATATAGGCTATCCTTCAAACACAGACTGTAGACCCCTCTGTCTGTTTCTCTCTGGAATCACTGTTTCAGTTTCCCAAAAATATGATAATATTTCTTCAGGGAGTGCAGTTAGTTACAGTGTGGGCTCCACGCTTACTCCGACAGCTTGTCGGACCATCACAAAGGGACGGGGCTTAGCAAAGGGTCAATTGAAAATCAGAATATCAATATGCAGATGCAAATAATCAATGAATAACTAATATAACGGCATTCTGTACCTCGGAGCAGGACACAGTACACTGTATAAATACAGCCTACAGTTTAAGATTCATGTGCAGGTGTTGTTAAACAGGAAACAGGCTACCGAGAGGAAACACTGTTGGTCTGGCCCTACCTGTGTGCCTTTTTAGTATTAGTAAATTGCACATGTGACACAATCTGCATTAAAAGTCTCTGCAGCTGTTAAAGCCGACTGACAGCGGATCCAGCTGTGATCAGCTGCCGCCATAATCAGAAGCAGATATCGCTTCACGTTGCGCTTCAGAGAAAAGGATGTCTAATTTCTCAAAAAACATAATCCCTTATTTCCTCTCTCCTTAAATTGTTTCCTTGCATCTCTATGCATTTCTGGTGGAAGGGACTTCAACTGACTGGTATCAGCACAAATACAAACAGTGTTAAATGATACTGAGCCAGAATAGCCACCACATTTTTATGTTTTACATTCTCCTCGGCTCAGTATGTACTGCTTTATTAATACATCAAACAACAGTTGTTTTCATACTGGGTCAGCAGTGTATGATAATAAAAACTTGTTTTGCTCCACAGGCCGGTCAGCATGTCCTTACATGGGGAACTAAGCTCCCTTGATGAATTTAGGACAGTGCTGAAGTGGCAGAATGGGTACAGTAAGTTTTATACTAACACAAACAACTCTGCATGGCTGCTCCTAACCACAGCCTGAACCCTCCAAGCCATTCCTCCCTCTCATGCACTGCTCCAACCTATTCTAAAACCAGCAAGTATCACACTGACGGTGGTTACAGACACTTGTGAAATTAGTGAGAGCCTTCAACCCTAGCCTGATTCCTCAAAGTCATGTCAACAAAAAAACCTAGTTTTCTCACCAGCTTATGGAACATTAAAATACCTGAATACATTTTCCTAGGTGAGAGCTTGCAGATGACAAAGACCCAGGAAAGTGGGAAGTTTCCCTGTGCAGCAGGATGAAAGCATCTGCAGTTATAAAGCTTTCCTCAAGAGAAAAAGAAGATGGCATCTGTAAGGCACCTGACACATTTCAAAAGCCCGAACACTGTTTGCCTGCAGACAGCCTGTCACTCAAAGCAGCCCGCCCTTAATTATGCATAATTTTAAGCCTCAATAAAATGCAGAGACCAAAACTATTTTTTTTGTACCAGTCTGTAAACATGTTTATTTCTTCTTTAAAGTTGGGCATTTTAACATGGGGGTCTATAGGGATTGACTGGCTTCTGGAGCCAGCCTAAAGTTGTCATTAGAGCAACTGCAGTTTCTCAGTTTCTCTAACCTCGACAAAGTACTAGGTGTTTGTTTAAGCAAATAATTCCCTTACCTAACCCCAGCCAAGTCGTTTCTGTTGCCAGACCTAACCATAGTGGTGACTGATCAGAAAACAATATATGTTATAGCAGGGATGTCAACTGTTTTGGAGGACACTTAACACTTAGGTTCTCCTGAGAAGGGCATCACATCAGAAAATATGGTTCTTGACTGAAAGGGTATCACAACCTTATTTTGTTATTTAGTTGGAATGACTTTGACTTTATGCAACTGAATTAAAAATCCAACTGAAAATCAACACATCTGTATTATTTATCTTGTTATGAAGTGAAAATATGAACAGGGATGCACAATATTGGATTTTTTGCCATTATCTGATATGCCGATCTGTAACAAGTCATTTGACCAATAACGGATACTGATATTGGTATATCCACTGTTTTCCCCACCTAATTTTAGTGATCATCAAGTCTCTTCTGTATTGTAATTAACATCATATTATACATGCATACTCTTATCGTGATGACCCACCTGCAGATGGGAACATGAATACTAATGTCTTACCGATATTATCAGCTAGGGATTCGCGATAATACTGGTATGTCACTGGTATGTCACTGGTCTTGGCCAATACTGGCTTTAAAATTAACTATTTGAGTCAGACAACGTGCTTTTTTCCTATTTTGCACAATGAATGAAGATTACATACATTGAAAAGTATTCTATATTTTGCCCCTTCAGTCTTGCCTCAGCTAAACTCTGAGCATTGTAAGGTCACGCTTTTATGTGGCATTGTAGAGTGCATGGCCTAACAATATATTTTGTTGTTTAATTTGGAGGACTTATTGGAAAAATATCCTGATTTTGGTTAACTGTATTTTGTCATGTGAAATTGTGATTCCTGCTGCAAAATGTTACAATTAGATATTGTAAAAATAAATAATCATATGAATTAGGGTTGATACACTATAATCATGGCCAAAAGAGTTCCGGATAATGATATTATTGTGATATCTATTAAAAATTTGAAATTAATAATAATGATAATAATGTTATCAGTCTAATTCATCTTGAACTTTGTTTATTGTGCATTTTGTCACTTTGTTTTGGCAAGTACATTTCACTAAAAATGCGAGTGCATAGAGATGGAAAGAGAGCCGGTAAAGAACAATTACACATAATAGATAGTGAAAGGGCAACCAGGTGTTGGAGGAGGGAGATGAAGTGAGAGCTGAAAGAGACAGAAATTATTCAAGAGGCACTGGAGTATTTACATAATATTACCATATGTGTAGTATTAACATAATATCATAATATTTTATTTTTAATTATTACGGTTAGCGTCAATACACCCTTTATATGAACACATTCAAACACAATACATAAACATTAAATTGTGAAATACTCCAATAAATTGTTGACATTCAGATTATAAATAAATGTTATTTAATGATTTTTTTTAATAGTCAGTGTATTTCAGGTCATTTGTATTTGAGGCCTAAAGGGACTGAGTGTTTGATACTCATTAGACAGATAATAGGTGGAGTGTCCCTTTAATTGACCTGCAGTGGCTCTCCATTGGAAATCTCTGCTCAGTCCATTTGTGCAGTCTGCAAACACAGACATTTCTCTGTAACAGAGATTAAATGAACACAAAAACACGGCTGCTGCCATGCTGTTTGCTTTGTGCTGAGACATCAGCAGTCACCAGTAACCATGTATTGATCTGCATTCAAAGTGCACTTAGCAGGGAGTGCTGCAGGATTAGAGGGAGGGAGGGGGGGCGGGATGAAAGGTAGGGATGGAACAGAAGGAGAGGAGAGGAGGCAGAAAGGGGGAAGAACTCTACAGAGAAGGGGGAGGCAAAAAGCCAGTGTGTAAATTTACTATTGTTATTAGAGCATTTTAAATATAAAATGCACGTTTCTCTCTAAAAAGAGATAGAAGCAGCAGAGCTTTACATTATTGGCAGAAGCAAATGGTTGCTGACAGACAGATATTGGTAAAGCCAGTGGTGATGTAGAGAGAAGGCCGGGCTAATTTAAATTTTTTTTAGCTGCATTAGGTTGCTCACGTACCATATTCACTACTGATAATCAAGAACCTTTATCACAGTTTAACAGTATTGATTGTCTGTTTTCATTTAGATCCACCTGGGCAAAACATATTTAGTGTAGAGTGTACGGTCTAAGCCAAAGGGTCCCGCTATCCAATATCTAAAATATATGCATCTCCTGTTTTTTAATTCTTCAATTAACCCTATTTTGTTACTTAAATGACCCCATTACCTCATAAACATTTAAAAAAAAAAACATTAACTGAAAATTTCATTATACATTGTGTGCATCATGCAGGCAGCTGAAGACCCAGCAGGACTGCCTGCAATGCATTTTCATCATTAACATGCAGCCTCAATGGATGACTGTCTATAACTTTGAATCTAGTGTGGTCTTTGTACAGTTCACCCTGTTGCCTTTTTATGTGAAGAGAATCCGTGGATATACAGTATACAGGGGACAAAGTTGGAAAGCATTGGTGTTGCCATATGACAAACCAGATATGGTCTCTTGTCAAGGAAAAATGCCCAGCATTTACTTGTAAATGTGAGGACTGGCAGCTTTCTCCACTTTACATCATTGTAATGGAATCACTTTGGGTTTAGCACTGTTGAACGGGCAAAAATATACACTGAGGACATAACTCTGAGCTCTGGTAAAATACAATGGGCTTTTTTTTTGGCTATTTTCTCACATCTAATAGACATAAAGAAGTTTTTCACAAAACTGGGTTGTCTATGCAGTAGAAAGATGTAAATACTTTTAAAAATCGGTGCTACATGGCCGCAGAAAACAGAGAAAAAGCACTGTAGAATTTGATTTTGCTCAAGAGGTAGAAAACCTACAGCTATCAGAATATACTGCACCGCACTGAACCAATAAACACGCCTACTGGTGGGCAATGTGAGTTGGTTTTGGCCAGATTGTCCGAAAACAATGTGGCAACAAGCTGGTAACAAACGATCTCTTATTTATATATTATTACATATTACAACTATTAGAGTTGAACTGTCAGCAAAAATATGTTTCTGAAAACATTTTTAGGTGAGAAATAGCCAACACAGATCAGCATTTGATGAGCACTCTCTCTCTCTCTCTCTCAATCCACCTCTATACTCTTTGTGTCCTGTGTCTTACAAAAATGAGGAAGTACAATCTGTAGTTCGAGCAACAGCCCGAGAGTAGGGGTGGGCGATATGGCCCTAAAATTATAATGTGATATTTTAGGGTATTTTTGCAATAATGATATTCTTGATGATATGACAAATTAGTAAAAAAAAAAATGTATCAATCTAAGAACACAGAATTGCAACAGAATAAGTGATACAGTTTTATAGTTTGCCTTCAAATATTCAGTAAAAACTAAAAAAAAAAAACTCTTTGTAGACAACAACAGTAACTCAAAGTGAGATTCAGATTCTGTATACAAACAAACAAAATAAAATCTACCACCAATAACACATTTAAATAGTTCCCAAATACAAAAAATGTACCCTGGGATCTATGTATATAAATCAACAGGTGATTTCTTTGTCTTTTACCAAAATCCTAAATGACTGAGTTTTCTTTTTTCCACCTGGACCTTTATGCTCTGCCATTTCTCCTCTAATCATCATGCTGTAACCTGTGACAGGCTGTTTTGCTTCGATAACTATAACACATTCACATAAGTGTAGTTTTTTTTGTCAAGCCCCAAGCGCCATGTAGGTTTACATTACCAGAGGTTTATGACAAAATTCACTTAATATTTAACAATAACAATAATAATAATAATAATGATAATAATACAAAGTGAGAGCAGCCGAGTGGTAAGACATGACTTGTACTGATGGAAATAAGGCTTTGGAAATTAAAAGACAGGTTATTATACCCATCTTAAAATGTTTTTTTTATCTAGCCTTTATTTGTGTTTGTTACGTGCTACAGCAAGTGCAGCGATGTACTACAACCCCAGAAATTGGGACTTTAGGGGAGTTAATGTGCAGTCAGACTGATATTGACAGACCTATCAGGAGCCATTTTCAGGACAGCATTGAAGCTAAAGTTTTACAGCTACAGTATATATCAATGGCAGAGCTGATGACAGGTAGCCAGCATCAAAGCAACTCAAAAATACAAAGCTACCAGTGCACAGGTTACTGGTATAAACACAGACTATAGAAATGGACTGCTAATTAACAGGAAAACAACTGATGCATATGGAAGTACCTTTTAAAAGTCAGTGTCTTGGTAACAGCTGTCCTGTCTAGATTCCCGCAGCCTTCCATGTCATCACCATATGACACTGATGATGAATGAGTTTTCTGGTTTTGTTGCTCTTCATCGGAATCTATTTTGCCTCAGATAATAGTTTTCCTGTCTGTGCTGTGTCACTGGATTGTTCAGTGAGTGTTGCTATGCTGCTGCCTTTTGCTCTTGTCTCTGCCAATACCATTTGACTCTGATGAAGATGCAGTGCACGTCCAAACGTTAGTCACTTGCGCCTAATGAAGTATTAAATGAAACAGAGTGCTCCGGTGCCTTTGCCTGGGTTCAGTGCTATGAAGAGGCACTCATTTCCTCCCTGTCCTCCAGCGTTAAAATGTTCTGAGGTGGATATATCCATCATTTTACCTGACTTACTATCAGTGCCACTCTTTCAAAACCACACTGTATTGACAGCTTGAATACTGCAGCAGTACATTACATACTGACAAGATGTAATAAAGTGACAGCGGACATGTACTCTGTGGAAACTATGCATAGCCAATACTGCAATCAGGACCAGTAAATCCCCAACAGCACACACAATCACACGATGATGCACAGATGAATTATACACATTATTATAATCTCATCTTATCTGGACAAATGAGGGCACAAGACTGTGGTGGTGTGGGGATAGTGTGACTATTTAAGTATGACAGTCCTAAACTGGGATAGGCTACATAAAGTGAAGTCATTTTCAACGTGGACCCTATTTTTCCATGTTTTTGTACTCGGGTGACTAATGGAGACAACAATTTTTGAAACTGGTCCAGTATTGAGAGAGACCACTCCAGCTGCAGTAAACTGGCTGCAGTGTAATTTATATGGGCTTATTAAAAGTGTCTGACCGCCTGCATTTCTCCAAGGCCAAACTGAACAGAATATTCCCCTGTGTCTGCTACATGTGGCGAGTATAAATCAGCTGTGGGGACCTTAGGTCACCTTTCTGGTCTTGTCCTAAACTCAAAAAATTCTGGGCAGACATTTTTCAATTGTATAGCAAAATTTATAGTAAACACTCAGTCCCTGGCTGTCCTACTGTAATACAGAGTTGTATTATAATAGAGTATTGTAATATTCTTCTACTCTTTCCCCTGCATTGTTTGGTATAGTCATAGCAAAAGGGTTACTCTGCGAGAATGGAAATCAGCTTCCCCTCCTTGCTTTACAAAATGGCTAAATGACATGGTTTCTTGTCTACATCTTAAGGAAATATTGTATACTCTACCTCCCTCATCATGTTTTCTAATATCTGGTGATCATTTCTAAAAAATATCAAAAGGGTGAAGAGTCAAGCTGACTAACCACATAGGACTGTATTAGGGCTGTCAAAATTGCTCAAAAATGACATTTGAATATTCCTTCTAAAAATAACTCATAGGTTCGAACCATTCGAATTTTTTTTTCGCATTATATGTCCACAAGAGGGCAAACTAATACAAGGAAACATACTTGTATATGTATTAATACAAGGAAACATAACTAGCCTACTTGTAGGTATTTTTAGTTCAACATAAATGTCTTTGAAAACATTTACATACCTACACATTAAAACACATAAAACAATTATCTATAACATTACGTTAAATTACAACCGTGGACCTCTCGCTCCCCCCCCCCCCGACCCATCAGGCCACACCGCTCGCGGAAGCGCTGCGAATAGCCTCGAAGCGCCTCGAAGCGAAGCCAGTTTCCTTTTGGCGCCCATGTTAACCGATTGTGTCATCCACACCGGCTGCGCTGCACCGCGCAGCTCCGTGGCCGGCCCTGGTCTATTTTCTGCGCGAGCGAATGTGTCAAGCCGGGTGACGGAGACAACAGCTGGGAGCAGAACCGCTTGTCGACCAGCATGGAGAAATGCGCGTCTGATGTTAACGGAAATGCTCCGGCTCTTGCGCTGCGCCTCGCAGCACCTCCGCGGGCGGTGTGGCCTTATGCAGTGCGTTCGGTGCAATTCGAATTTAAATTCGAATTTAGAATATTCGTTGACAGCCCTAGACTGTATACAGTGTTCTGATTCACCAGGACACTAGGTCTCTGTTGGACCTTCCCTTACCACCCATGGTCCTTATCCCATGGATACCACAACCTTCTGTGGACTACCTGCTACCTGTCCTATATCTATTATATCTGAGTTTTTGTTTTGTTAAAATGCAAAAAAAAAAAAAAAAAAAAAAACACCTCAGAAATAAAATCTCTAACAAAAATTGGCAACATTACGGAAACAGACCCTACTGAGAAATTAAACGTTTTCCTACCTTTTGCTTGTCAATTTGTTACAGTGACCAAGTCTCACTCAAGGTGTAGTGTTTTCTGAAACTAACAAACAGACTGGATCAGCGAGAGAGACATTTAATTTCTCTTTAGAATCCTCTGTGTAATGCTGTCAGGCACCTAAAATAAGAATCTGAACCCGTTAGTGGCAAAAACAACCACTTTTAATAGATGTAAATTGAAGGTGCACAATTGTCCATAGAGATTACATTGTAGCCTGTTTTGCTGCTGCTGCTGCTGCTGCTGCTGCTGCTGCCTTGGCATCAACTAATGGGGATCCAAATAAACAAATAAAATAAGATACAGCATTCACACTATTGTTCTTCCAGTCTTTATTATTCTGACTCCTGACTTCTTCCGTACATTTTTTCTGTCTACTACTCCTTTTGCATACTTTAAGCTATACAAACCATTGCAGTTCAGCTCCAACTCTGCCAGTTTTACAACTTGTTTCCAGGTTTTTCAGCAGTGCAGTACAACACATTTGTGCTTTAAGATAGCTGTATTTTCAGGAATGCTTTGTAATTTTCTGCAGGAAATGCTTTTTTTGTGTTAAACCTGCAGCAATAAAATTGGGAAATACTACACACTCACTAAGGTTAGCTATCTAAGCTAAGCTTTTAGTAGTCTCTTGTCCATGAGTAGATGCACTCTTCCCTCTGCGCAGCAATATGGTTGGCAGGTGTAGTTCAGTAGAAAGAAAATAGTTCCTACATGAAACAACTCACAACAAGGTTTGTGGATTATCTTGAGTAATCGGGTCATGATTTCTGGAAAGAGACACTGCTGTCCAGTTTTCAAATGTAATCCATCTTGTTCCATTACATTGGACAGAAGGCAGACATCTCTATGGCCAATATCTCCAACACTCAGCGACTCACATCAAAACAATCTACACTGATATATAGCAATACAGGTAAGAGAACATATGAATTTTTGATTTCCGCATGGATTGCCCCCTCAAAGACTGCAGTACCATTATGTTAGGCTTTATTATTTTTCAGCAACACAAAATGAAGATTAACTAACATGCAAAAACTAAAAACACACTTATCTAAATCAAGTACTAACTTAAACTGCTACTGAAAAAAATAATTTTGAAGATGTGGCTTGATATTGAACATACAGCTAAATTAGCCTCTTTTTTTTATTTCTTTTTGGCAACTACAATGTCTACATGGTTAAAAAATATACAGCTCACCAGATGTCTTACTGGAGATTTAGCCACAGACTGTACCATGTGATCCCTGACTAATAATTATCAACCTTATGGAGACTTTTAATGTCACCTAATTTGGATTTATTGATCATACTACCTTGTTAAAGTGTGTTCTAAAGACATATCTATTTAGCTCAATTTTATGCACTATTGCATGCTTTTGTACCATGTTTTTGCTTTGGTCTACAACACATACTCACTGCTTGGTCTAATGATTGCTTTCTTAATGTGACCCTGAAATAATACTACAAATTTTCAACAAACATTAAGGTCCTAAAACTGAGACACCATGTCTACCATTCATCAGTTTTGAATCAAACAAAATTAACTGGCCCCTTCAGTCAGTATGTACAGGAATTAGGCATGATAACATTCTTTGCCAAGAGAGCAGCACATCATACTGCAAAGCATGGCTCCGAGGCTCAAACATGCTGAGATGGTGACTGGTGGCCTGTTGGGAGCCACTCTGTATAGTAACCACAAACCTCCACTGCAGTGCTTCTGTCCTCACTTCAAAGTCATGGATAAAAATCCGGAAATCAGCTCAAAGGATGCCTTTTTGAATACACTGGTTTCCAAATCTATCAATTTTCTGCTGATTATCAGGGCCCTGGAGGCAGGGGAATAATTATCCTTTTCCTCAGCTACATCAGCGGCTCTTCCTGGGGGAATACCACAATGCTCCAAGGCTAGGCTAGATATTTAAACCCTCCAGTATGATCTGGGTGTACCCCTCCCTGTTGGATATACCCAGAGGGAGGCGTCTGAGAGGCATCCTGATGAAACCAAACTACATCAATAAAAGCAAAAGGAGTTCGAGTTCTGAGATCCTCCTGAATGTCTGAGCACAGACAGCCTGTGAAGGAAACTCATATGGGCTGCTTGTATCAAAGATCTCCTTACTTCAGTCACTACCACAGCTGATGAACACAGGGGAGATGGGGAGCTTTGGTTTCAGGCTCAGCTGCCCTACAACAGTCAAGTCTCTCATGCCTTCATATATTCAATTGTGAAATTTACCATTTCTACTGAGAACATGGTATTTTGACATGACAAGTTTCCATGCGAGTAGCTGGAAATGTTTAGAATTGGGTCTAGCTTTGAAAGTGTCTTAAAATGCCAAATGCAAAGTAATTAAATTGCAATTATTTGGACAGATTTTTTAAAAAAGATGATTTTGCATTTTATTTTCACTGACAATGGTATAAAAATGATTATGTTATTTTTGCTAGGGTCAGTACCATAAATGAAACATGTTCCTTTGTGCCTGGGATATGATTTGTAGGCTGGGACATCACTATAGCACTACAAAAGCTTTATTTAAAATGGTGTTTTATGATAGATTTTACCTTTGTCCAAAAACTGTAGCTCCTGCAATCCAGATATTGCAATTGTGTTTTCAACAATATTTCATTTAAAAATTCTAATCACAAATATCACAGGGGGTTGACGTGTAGCAAAGGGCCGTGAACTGGAAACGAACCTGTGGCCGCTGTGGCAAGGACACAGCATTGGGTCTGTGCTTGGGTCTATGGGGTGCGTGCATTACTAGTTGAGCTAGCTTGACTCATCTTGACAACATGAAATTAAAAGACAGATAAATGAAATTTGATAAAATATTTGTAGCAAGTAAGACCTCAGAAATTCATATTTAAGATAACATTTAAGGCGTATGTTGATAAAATTGAATTTAAGACATTTTAAGACTTTTTATGGACCTGCAGACACACTGTTGAAGCAGCATTTATATATTTTATATTTATTTAGCTTTTGGGGGGCAGCACTTAACAGGATTTATGTACACTTTGTGGCAGCAAATAATAACTTACACATCCAACAGACATGGAGTAGTATCAACATTCATTAGTGTTTGTGTCAACCTGATGAATGTAAGTCCAATATCCACTCTCTTCTGTGTGAGCAAGTGACAAAACGTGTAGCCCAGCATGTGACGTGGGGTGGCAGCGGCGGCTGGTCAGTCCTTCAGCGATTCTCTCATCACCGTCCCCATCATCTGACGGTTAATGGCCCCTTGTTTGTGAGGACAAGGAAGGCACGCAATTCCTTGTCCCCCAGTTGCTCATCTTTACAGTGTCTGTCAGGTTTGCGTTTCCCTCTTGCAACTATTGCGTGAAATTTTATTGTGGAAAGTAAACAACACAGTGTGTGAAGCAGTGATACGGCACCATGTCAGTAGGATAAATAATAAGAGTGTTACTGACTTGGTTCACTTTGCTTCAAGGCACAGAGCTTTCATGTTTACATCCAAGTATCATTTGTGCTTCACTGCAAATCGAGTATGCCATTGGCTGCCTCCCTGAGTTAGTTAGCTAGCACAACCCTTAGCAAAGCTGTTAAGGGCAAATACTCGCTAAATGCTCAAAAAAACGCGATGCGAAAATTCTTATCATGTTCAGCGTGAACACAACATATAGCGTCTTTCACCATTCATTGTCTATGGAGCAGCTCCAGACTTTATACCTGATGACATCACAAATTTTAGTTTTGGCACTCTACTTTTGATTTGGGAGAGAATTGTTCAAGTTTACTAGTATTTCTAGACTGTCTCTGATTAATGGAATGACAGGTATGACTCTGAAAATGGGCGTAGTTCCCCTTTAAGTTGGGCATAAAATCAAAACAATGGGCTGAAAGACACTTGAAAAGCTCTGTAGAGCTGAGAGAAACTGTAGGTGATAATTCTCTGTGTGTACATTACAGCGCGTTTTAGATAAATATGACACAAAAATGTTTGAATGTATGTATATAGGTGCATCTTAAAATGCACTCTGCCTAAACAGCCTAATAAAGTATCCATAGCGCAACCTTATTCCAACATTTCCTTCCAGTGGAGTACTTTAATCTCGCTTCAAGGATTTTCTAGCATCAAGCCATGGCATCTTAATAGCATTGCAGTAACCTTCCTTCTGCTGTCATGATACTGATGCTGGAAACTGCACTGGCAACAATGGAATCTCAGCTTGGCGGAAAAAAAGGGTTAATTAGGCTTTCATTTTTAATTGCGCGTTATTATACCTACATAGTAATATAAATATTAGGACTGTGTAGAGTTATATGCCTGCCCCCTTCCTCTATAAAAAAAAAAAAAAAGAAAAGAAAAGAAAAAAATCCTCAGGTGCAGTGAATTCACGTGATTATTCACGTTCCTCGCATGTCCAATACAAGCTTTTCCTTCATGATGTGGCAAACATGAAATGACCACACGCGGAGGCACACACAATCCTGTGGCATTGCTTCAGTGTGGAAGCTAATTGAAGTGAAGTGAAACAGATGCAGCAGACTTCATGCTGCCAGTCTGCACCGCACTGCGCCCCGCTTCCACCCAACACACAACACCAGCGACTACACACAGTCTGCATGCTGCTCAACTCCTCTCTGTGAGACAATGACAGCAACTACAACAAACAGCTTCGTCCATCTCTCCTCTCCTCCCGTCTGTCCTTCTGTCAGTCATCATGTTTTCACACCTCTCCCAGCCTTTAAGTCCTCTGTCAGCATGATGCGGACTCCCTGACCAATGACTAGTATCTCGAGGAGCTGTCATCCTTAATGCGGTAAACTCCCTGCCCACACACACACACACACACACACACACACACACACACACACACACACAGAGGCGAGCAGAAAGACGCAGTAACACCCAGCACAGCGCCGGTCCGGCACTCGGCTTCAGAGCATCAGAAAAAAAGGACTTACAGTTCGCAGGAACTGGATTTCATCCTCGCCTTCTCCTCCTTCAGCCATGGTTAGCGTTCACACGGAGATGCTCGTGCTGTATCTGCTTGTGGACTACAGGCTGGGTGTGCGTGTGTGGCGGTGTATGCGTGTTTGAGACGGAGAAAGCCAACGCACAGTGGAACTCGTCTCTCATTGGACGGCGCGCGCTCACCGAGGGAGGAGCAGCACAGGTGTAAGCGAGTGTGTGCGCGCGAGCAGTTTGCCTCCTCTCTCGGCCGTTAGCTATGGAAGCTCATTCCCGCCATGAACGTTCACAAGTGAATTCATAGCAAGTCAGGAGTCCAGTGCCTTAATGTTCCCCACCTAGACACACTATCAAAATTGTGTCCGGGTACTTCTGTTTTTTTAATTTAAAGGGATAGTTCAGATTTTTTCAAGTGGGGTTGTATGAGGTACTTATCCACAGATAATATTAACCATAGATCACCTACAGTAGATGTCGGTCAACAAGCCCCCAGTTTGAAGAGGTAGGCTGAAGTCTGACATGGAAGCTAAGCAATGTACTCATGTGAATGGGGGCCAGCAACAAAACAACCTAACCTAAATATCCAACCTAAGAAAAGTCTCACCTAAAAGATTTCAGTATCAGTTTAAGTGTACACAACATTGAGAGTATTTTCACAGCTTTCCCTTATGGATTTCCAACTGGAAAATCAAGCATTATATCACTACCTCCAAAGCCAGTCTTATTGTGTGACTTTGACACAAAAACATAAACAAACTAACTGATCAAGGCAGCATTAGACCAGTGAGTGATGTTCAGTGAGCTAAAATTGCTGTTTTTGTCAATGGAGCTTGGTGGCTTTTTGGAGAGCATAAATTGGGAACTGAGGTTGTTAAAGGCTTCTTTGCCAGAACAGGCTGTCTGACAGAAAGGTAAGGCGCTGAAAACACTCTGAATATAGCAAACACTTTAGCTGATATTGATTTTTTTAGATGTGACTTTTATAGGTTGCAAAATGCATTTTGTTGTTGATCCCCAGCCTCAGCAGCACTTTGCTTAGCTTCTGTGTTGGACTCCAGCCTGCTTCTCCAAGCTGGGAGCCTGCCTATGTAATAGGCTATACTGTCTATTCATCAAGACCGCATGACGTCACAGTGTTTTCACGCTGCCATATTTGTGTCCGCTCACAGCAGTCAGGTCACAGGTCACAGCGTTGTCACGTTACCAAAACAAGTAGAGTAGGAGGAAAATCAGCGAGAGACCGAAAATGTATGTTATTTGAAGGATGCCAGGAATATGTTGTTCTGTTGGCTGTGATACCAGTCAACAAAGAAACCCCGGACTGCAGTTTTATTCCATCCCAAAGGATGTAGACCAGCAGAATAAATGGTTGGCTGCATTAAGAAGAGACCACTGGCAGCCAACAGCAACGTTAACTCCAGGTTGTGCAGTCAACACTTCGTGTCCGGTAAGTCCTCAACTCTATCTAATTTTTATTTTAGTCTTTGAAAACCCCTTACAAAAAACGCAAAACATGATTAACTTCAGATGCCATATGATTAACGGACAGCCTGACACTACATTACCTAACGTGATGTTAGCTACCTCAATGGAGATTCACATTGTCTTATGCTAACGTTATCTGATTACAGTACACTCAAAAGCTTGTGGTTTGAGCTGATGTCAGTCACTAATTAACTATTATTCATACCTACTCTTGTCGTCGTGTGGGTCCTTAAATATAATACACACTCACCGGCCACTTCATTAGGTAACACTTGTGCGGTCTAATGCAATCCAATCCAATGGTTATGCCATAAATGCTATTTTTACGAAGCTTATACATTTTGGGTTTTTGTTGACATTGTTAAAAAGGTGATAATTATACATTATGTGTATTATAGAGGTCATAGTGGATGGTGCTGGTGTACTGGAGTGCATATTGTGCGTGTTCTCATAATTTTGCCCAATCCATTAACATATATTGAGGGGGACAAAATATTAGGAACACTTTAATATATTACACTCCAGTATGCCAGCACCACCCAGTACAACCTTAATAATAAACATAAAGTTTAATTATCACCTTTCTGACAATGTCAACAAAAACTGAAAATGTAAAAAGCTTCATAAAGTAGAATGTATGACAGAGCTGTTGGATTAGATTGCACGGGTGGACCTAATGAAGTGGCCAGTGGACGGATGGACGGACACACACACACACACACACACACACACACACACACACACACACACAGTGTGTTGCAGAGGTTAGCGGACAAAATACTGTTGAGGGTACTAAATATGGGTCGCAACCAATAATGGAAATTTTCAACAAATATCGTTGTCTCTCCGTCTCATTTAAGTGTGAGGTGTGTACTGCCATAGCGAAACTTAGGGGTACGGTCAAATCGGACACAAATATGGCGGCGGTCTCGTTGACGTGACGTCACTGGTACCCATGAATAGATAAATACCCCATACAACCCCACTTCAAAAAATCAGAACGATCCCTTCGACTGTTACTTTTATTTCACAACAAAAGTCTAAATGCCAAAATGTTATCTTCCTCTTGGTTCCTAAAATATCTCAAATCCCAGAAAAAAATCCAAAAAAGACAAGAACATGACATCAGTGGTGGCTGTAGTAGAGGAAAAGTTTATAATTAGTAATACCAATAATTATAGTTAACTAAATACTTTGAAGAATTTTAATTAGGTATTTATAGAAAAAGAATATCTCATAATTTCTATACATAATTAGCAAAGTTATATACTCCAGCTTCCTCCATCAGTCCAAAGACATGCAGGTTTGGTTAACTAATGACTCTAAATTGCCCATAGGTGTGAATGTGAGCATGAACGGTTGTCTCTCTCTCTGTGGCCCTGTTTAGACCAGGTATTAACATGCATCTTGGCTGGTCTGATCTCAAGTGGACAGCACCAAATACAAGTGATCTGATCTTTAAAGCCACTTGCCAAGGTGGTCTGGGATGCATTTATCCATATATCTAGCGTAAATGCTAATGCATCCTGATGTGTCCTTGATTACTACTACATCATCAGTGCAGGACATGGTGGTTGTTTTAGTGACAGCGCTAAAGCTCTATAGCTTACCCATTTTATGTGGAGTTGGACAAAGTGTTGTGTGACCATCCATTGTTTTGCCCAACAGGAGGAGATGTGTTGACTTTTGCTGATAGCAATAATTCCAGATGTACAGACACAACTGCTATCGTGACTAGCAATCATGATACAGAGCAGCTGGCAAAAGTGTGGATCTGATAACTATGCATGGGCCTGGGACGAAATCTGAGCACAAGAAGTCAGCTGGAGACACATGAGAGACACAGGTGTGAATGGGGATATGTCTCAGCTGTCCACCTGGGTTCGGATCTCCCAAAATGCATGTTAATACCTGGTATTTACAGGGTCTATGTGTCAGCTTTGTGATAGTCTGGCGACCTGTCCAGGGTGTACCCTACCTCTCACCCAGTGTCTGCTGGGACAGGCCCCAGCCCCCCTGTGACCTCGTACCAGGAAGTGGTTACAGATAATGAATGAATTAAAGTTATATACACATTAGTTTATAAAGATAATAAAAACATTTTAAAGTGATTCTCTCAAACCTGAGTATTGCATCTCCATAAAGCTGAGGGAGGAGCAACCCAACCAGTAGAAAAAAATGGATGTTACATTTGTATGTTGTAATGTGTCAGATACATTAGAACTTTACATTTCCTCATGTTTCAACAATTTAAGTGTGTTAGCAGGTTAGGTTTTGGCACAAAACCCACTTGGCTATGGTTAGGAAAACATCATGTTTGGGCTTAAAAAAGTGTTTAGGGCACAATCCCGGTGGGAAACGGTGATGTCTTGGTAAAATAACACAACCGCTTTTTTTGGCACTATCCCGAGAGGAAACACGGTAATGTCTCAGTAAAAAATAACTGCTTTTTGTGGCACTATCCCTGGTTATACAACAGTAATGAGTCGCTAAAAAACACTCACGTTTGGTGGCTTAAAAGCCGCAGGAGACACTTGTCACTTGTTATAAAATGTTTCAACAATGCAAGTGTTAGCAGGTTAGGTTTAGGCACAAAACCCTCTTTGTTATGGTTAGGAAAAGATCATGTTAAGTTGTAAAAAACAACAGTTTTGGGGCACAAAGCTGTCAGGAAACATCGATGTCTCCATAAAAAAACAACTGCTTTTTGTGGCAATATCCCTGGTGTAAAAACAGCAACAGGTCGCTAAAAAATGACCATGTTTGGTGGCTAAAAATCCACTGGGAACACAGCGTGACTTGTTAGAAAATGACCAGTTTTGTTGTTTGTTGGTCTCACACAGTGGTCTGCAGCTCAGCAATTGTTTTGCCCAGGTGTCAAGCCATCCAGCATCCTCTCCTCCCCCTGATGACAAAGTCAGCTCATATTCTATGTCACTTTAAAAACACTGATATGATGCATATTAATTGTGCAAATGTAACATATGTGTTTTGCAGAAACATACAATGCCAACATTTTCTCCTGGCAAATGGGCTGTGACATAAAAACAGAAGGTAAAAGTGCTTACTGTTGCTTTATATGGGTCAACCTCCAAATTTGCAGTGTCCCACACTCCCCATAATACAACCAATAGCTTTTTAAGGCCCCTTCTGTCAGATAAATGCCCACATTGTTCAGACTCCATCTGTGACATAGAATCTGTTATAAATTTGCAGTCTCAAAACCCAATCTGAGATGACCTCAGATTACTCACATCATTACGACAATACTATTTTTCTAGACTTGACAAAGCTTGACCAGTTTCAGAAAATGTACACCTGTTTACACAGGTCAAGTGGTACAGTACCTCATGTGACAACTGAACTTACATTTTTGTGTAAAATCAGTTAACTGACCCTAAATAAAATACTATTTTTTCTTAAAGGCGGACTGCAGATGTAAACTCAGTGAAAAACAAACAGAGCATATGTTGAAATTATTTATTTTCAACAACAAAACAAAATATACAGTTCTATCTCTCCCATTTTACAGTGTTTGCAATGCCACCATAATTTATCCAGAGCCTGCAATACAAGAAAATAAAACTGATAAACTGAGATCAGCCACTGCAGCACATCAGGGCTTTTAAGACACGTGTGAAATGCATTCAGCCAGCATCTTATGGAAACCTGATTTAAATTTCAACCAGGCACTTTGTCTCATGTGGAGATTTTTTCAGGATCATGGAATGAGTAGATATGTTGTACACATAGGATATGCCTCTGATAATACCTGGTAAAATGCTGATGGAGAAGTGGTCGTACCTGGCTGTGTGAAAAGCACGGACTGTATAAAAGATGTGGACGTAGCCATCGTGACGTCATCCATCGATTTGCGGACTACTGTTTTGAAGCCTTGAGTCTGGCATTTAGGCCACTGCAATCTTGGATTTTCTAAAGCAGAACTGACCATATTTGTATGAATGGGTGGAGCTGTGGAAGAGCGAGGGGGGAATCTGACAGAGAATTTGTGGACGTTGCCATGGTAGCAACTTGTCAATCACAAGATAGCCACACGCTTAAAACTTGAGCTCGTGATTTATACCATAACCTCATTAGGGAAATGTTTACGGAGGTAATAAATAAAGTCAAAAGCAGGGTCATTTTCTCATAAATCTAAATACAACCAGACTTAATTTAACAACAAGCGGAGTTGCCCCCTGCTGGCCATTAGATAGAATACAGTTTTAAGGCAATTGTGCATTGGCTTCACTTTTCAGCCACACTAATTGTACCATTAAATAAAACTTTATTACTCTAAACCCCTGAATGTGTAACCATTAAAATAGTTCACTCCAGCCTCCATGCAAATGTTGATGATATTAAAACTTTTAAACAAGGAACAATAAAATAATTAAAAATCTGAAGGGGGAAAAAAAAACAAAAAAACAAAACAAAACAAAACAAAAAAACCTGAAATAAATACAATCTGGATGCAAACACCTAAACTTTCACTTCCATATACAAATCTAAAACTTGTAAACAACATTTGTCTCAGGTTAAATGTACTGGTGTAATAAAATGAATCTGCTTTTACATATCCACTTTGGTTTAAATTAAAGATTATAACATTATGAATTTTCATTATACATTGGGCTGTTTACTGAATTGGTCTGTGCCACCAAGTATAGAACTGTAGTTGAAAACTGTCATGTATTGGCAGTTGGCACTTAAAGTAAGAACAGATTTTTTGTCTGTTTTACTGATTCTTTGATCAGTAATTTCCTGAATTTTAATTATTACCTTTTTTTCCCCCTTAAGTTAATGTCTTCCTAAGCTGTTTGCACTAAAAGAATAGTTCAACATTTGGGGAAATACACTTATTCACCTCCTTTGCTAGAGTAAGATGGAAATATTGATATCAGTCTCATGTCTGTGTGTTTATTATAGAGCTTGAGTCTGCACATGGTTAGCTTAGCTTAGCATAAAGACTGGAAACAGGGGAAAATAGTTAGCCTTCTTATTTTTCTTTCAGAAAAACCCCCAGCACATTTTCCAAAATACTGAGTTATTCCTCTCTCATTTTAGTAAATTGAAAAAAAAAAAAAAAAAAAAGCAAGAACAATTTAAAGTACCACTGACAGTGAGTAATCATGTTGGCACAGGTATTTAGGGATGGGCATTTAATTACTCACTTAACTACTCAATTTTGTATTTATTTAACATATAGTTTACTTGCTGCTGTAATTAAAATTACTTCATATCTTATTACACTGTAGAGCCGTGTGCACTGCTTTGCTCAGCGCCTCCTCACCTCCTACTTATGAGACACTAGGAGACTACTGCTGCAGGAGTGTGAGCTCCATGCAGGCACAGCTAGTGAGAGTCCACCTGCGCGCGCACGCGCGCACACACACACACACACACACACACACACACACACACACACACACATACGCACACGCACTGTTAGCATCACACTGCTAACATTACCTAATGGTTATAATGACAGATGTGAGCCATTTCAGTGTCCCTGTCGGGATGGTAGCCACTGCTGTTGTGTTAGCTTGAGCTAACCAGGCAGACGCTGAGGTGACTGGGAGGAGAGCACTTCTGGACCCTCTGGTCCTTCAGTGCCGCTGCTAACCTGTGTAATAGCAGCAACAGAAAGTTTGCTGATTTTTCTCACATTAACTTTGAATTTATGGTTTTATAGGGTAACTAAAGCCTGGTTACTCAATTAATTGATTTCAATTTGCACTTGTTTTCTGTTGTTGGCCAATTTACATTCTATTCTTGCAATTATTAATTATATTTTTTTTGCAAGTACTCAAGTATTTTACAATTATATAATACGAGGACTCAGATTCAAAAATATTTAAAATGCCCATTTAAAGTATTGATTGGCTTTGACAGAAACCCTGCCCAGCAACCACTGCTAAAATAATAATGATCTCAACATAAAGCAAAAATAGTGATGATCATTTAAGCTTGATTGTACAGCACTACTTAAGACACACATGACTGTTATGTAGCAGCAACAGATTACTTCTCTCCATTTGGAGACTTGATAGAATGATCAAGGAATGATGATTGTATCATTACATACAATGTATGTGTATGCGTAGTGTTTCACAGAATACACAAAACCTGCAGAGACAGAGGGCCTAAAAAACCTAGTTTAACCGTTCTGAAATGTACTGTAAAAAATATTAAGTAAAATGATAAGACTTAGTGTGTTTTCACAAGTATAATATGGGATGTCAGTGAATCCCTTTGTAAGCAGCCACAGTGAGAACCTCTGAGAGCTACAGTGGAATGGTTGGACTGTAAACCTGACTGTGTGTGCGCTGTGCCCTGCTCTGATCCCTCTGAGTGATCACACTCTACGCCTCACTGTCATAACCCAGTACCGGAGCCAGCCATCTCTCCACCTCCTCCACACACAACTCTTTCCTCCTGGCATATTCCTCCACCTGAAGACAAGAGCACAGAAAATACAAGTTCAATCTGATTTTGTGTGCTGAGTCCTCTCTGTAACAAAACTCCAACAAGATATTTGTTAGAACTTAAACCAAAATCCCAGTTTGGAAACTTTGTTTTGTTATATGACTCGTGACTTAAAAGAGTACTCCAGTGATTTAGCACTGCACTGCTATAACATGGTGCAACTAAAATATGGACAGTTTCAAAAAGAAAATCAAAATCGATGCAGCAGAACCAGAGATATAAGCCCCTGCAAAACCCCTCTTCAAGACGGGAATGTCACACTGTTATGCCGTCTCACCCCTGCTGTGTAAAAGGGACAATTACAGAATCGGGAAACAGAGTTGTCTCACCTTTAAGCTAGCATCGGAAGCAGTAATGGCGCCGAAGGGATGTCTATATAAACAGGACACCTAGCAGGACGGGATCATGGGTGGCAGAGATGTAACGTTTTGACTATGTGTTATGTGTGTGACCCACCGTGGGAGGTTTAAAAAGTAGGTAATAGCAGTTAGCAGCTAACTCAGAGAACAGCAGCTGAAAATGTCTGCAAATTGGGAAAACAATAAGATGCCGGAGCTCCTTACACTCTGAGCAGAGGACAAGATCAGCCACCATTTAACAGGGATATTAAATGATTGTTATTGTCATGGTAACGCTTTTGTTACTGTTAGAAAGCATTGCCGACATGTGTGTTATATGTTACACTAGAGACCAACAACGATGTGTTACATCTTATGCCCATCACATCTCTTTTGCTTTTGTGATGCAGGCATGCTGTCTCAAATCACACACTGGAGCGGAATGATGCTGTGATTGTTTGTTTCTGTGTTAAAATACAGAAATGGCTTTGTTGCGATTCGTAATGGCCCTGTAGGACAATGTCTGTGTCTCATTTATGCAGTCGTATGCTCAGTACTTCTATACACATGCATTCTTACTACAATGCTACTCATACGCGTAAGTGTTTCACATTATAACATTTTAGCAAAAAGACATGCATTTAGGAAGTACTGAGTATACAACTGGATAAATGAGACATGGATTATAATGCATGAGAGTTTGTGAACAGATATTTGATACAGTTTGCTGCTGTTAAATGTGGAGCCTGATTACTTAAATTCATGAAGAATGTTCCCCTTTTCTGGATTCTTCATTCACCCTGGAAGCATCAACGTAACGTCATGGGTAATGGTCTGTCATTTTGTGGGTAAAATATTCATTTAAAGTTACATTAATATCATAATGTCTTTCTCCTGGCTTTTATTGCATGTTTTTTTTTATATCAGTCTGTGAGTCCTGTCCAGAGTTCTCCAAATAAAAAGGAATAGATGTGTCATTCAGTTGTAACACAAGTCGCAAACCAGTGGTAATTCTACTTTTCAGCTGAGAGCTGACAAATCACCAACAGTTTGAGCACCCTATGTGATGGCACAGTATTTGGGAGTTCCAACACTAACAGGATATTAACATTAAAAACATTTTCTCTAGTTCATTATAGGAGTTAAAGATGTGAATGGTTTTCTGTACCTGCTCCTTGGTGATCTTTCCCACAGCGAAGTAAGAGGCCTGAGGGTTGGAGAAGTAAAGTCCAGACACTGAGGCAGCAGGCGTCATGGCCAGGGACTCTGTCAGACAGATACCTACACACAGACAACACACACACACACACACACACACACACACACACACAGAGTTATTATTTACATATGCATACAGCTAAGAAAACAAATATCCACATGATAACTAACATACATGCACACAAAATGTCAAAGAGCACACATGCAGTAAAATAACATAAAAGCAGGTCAGGGTTTTATTTTTTACACTTGTAAAATCTGAATAACCTAAATTTGCTTATCAGCCTTAAAAAAAGTCTGAAAGTCTAAATTTCTTTTATGTATTTCATCTGACAACTCTTTTGAGCCTTTTGTAGTCTCATTTGCTTATATACCTTTAAAATGATTGTCCCTTTTCTGCTTTGTTACATCTCTCTCCCCCTTGTTTCATATCATCTCTCCACTGTTGCTTACAACGCACATGCACACATGCCAGCATAAAAACAGAGATGGGCAGAGACACGAATAGAGAGAGAAACAGAGAAACAGAGTGAGAGTTCTCTGTGGACTGAGCTGTGCAGTGTCTGCCTTCAGGCTGCCTGGAAGATTCATTAGGTACATTTAACTCTTTTTTTATTGTTATGCTTCTATGGAGAGAGTTCTGTTTGATAAAGCAGGATGACATGCAAAAGGGTTCCCCTTGTTGCAGGTGCACAGCCAGCCAAGCCATAACCACGTGCGTGTGTCAGACAGAGCCACTTATTCGTTTGAGGTGAGAGTGTGTGTGTGCTTGCTTGTGTGGGACCGGAATCAATAGCACATCGCTACTCTACTTGATAGTTGTAGTCTATTGTATGCAGGTGAGAATTATATGTGGGTGAGATGGTGCCTGATTGAGGCTGACTGATGTGTTTACAATACTGCAGCAGTGCTGTGCAATACAGACATTTCATACACCAGATGTAGGCTATATACTGTAACACGCACCTTTTGGCGCACATTCAGCCCACATTGGAGCCGGTCATATCAGTCAGCTGTCACTCTGTTTGCACTGTCAGATTAGAATCAAGTCTGCAGTGTAGTTCATATGAAGCAGCAACTTCTGGGGCTGAAAAATGAAGACAACACTGAAGCGCCAAAAACTGCAGTTCCTCTAATGTCAGCTTAAGGCTGACTCTAAGAGCGAGTCAATTCCTGTAGACCCCCATGTTAAAGTGCCCAACTTTACAGCAGAAATAAACACGTTTACAGCCTTGAACAAAAAACAGTTTCCGTCTCTATAGCTTATTTTAACATTCATGACAACTGTGCACGGGATGGCTTTTTTGGGGGGGCAAGTAGACTTCGTTGAAATTGTTTTAAGCCTGTTTTCCCTAACAAAACTTAGCATTAGCATTATCACAGTTAACCATCTTATATGTACTGTGCTAATTAAGCTAGCAGCTAGCGTAGGGTTAGCTCCTCCTGTCATGGTCGTTTCTGGCTCCAAAAATCCAAGATGGCAATAGCCAAAATGTCGAACTCGGGGCTTCAATACGAGAGATTTTAAAGTAACACAGGACTTCATGATCGAACAAAGGCTCTTTCTCTGTCAATGCTACGTATAACTTATTTATCAATTGATGAATTTCTATCCCTAGTTTTAGGATCCTGAGCACCCTCCTGCATTCAAGTTATTTAAAACAATGTCTGCATTTTTTCAGTACCATAGCCTACTCATTTGAAGGGTCAGTGAAAATGACTTTATAAACTCTCCCCACCCCAACACAGAATTTGTATTGCCTTAAACTACAGTGGACTTGCTTGATACTTTTACACTTGTTTTGTGTTTTGTGCTACAGCTCAGTGGCCTAGTGGTAGAGTGTCCGCCCTGAGACTGGGAGGTCGTGGGTTCGATCATACCAAAGACTGTAAAAATGGGACCCATTGCCTCCCTGCCTCCCTCCACTCAGCATCAGGGGTTGGAATTGGGGGGTTAGATCACCACATGATTCCCGAGTGCGGCACCGCTGCTGCTCACCGCTCCCTCAGGGGATGGGTCAAATGCGGAGAACAAATTTCACACACTCAGGTGTGTGACAATCAGTGGAACTTTACTTTACCTTTACAAAACTTTCAACCTCTGTCGCAGCAGTGCTATGTGCAAAAAAAAAAAAAAAATAAATAAATAAATAAATAAATACAAACCTGCAAAGTGATTTTGAAATTTACTGTTCAGGAAAACAGGCCTTGGGGTAAACATCATAAA
Organism: Epinephelus fuscoguttatus; assembly: GCF_011397635.1. NCBI lineage: Eukaryota > Metazoa > Chordata > Actinopteri > Perciformes > Serranidae > Epinephelus > Epinephelus fuscoguttatus. Next base: position 5,080,225 of record NC_064771.1, on the reverse strand, counting down.
TGCTACTTTAGCCTCTGAACCTCTGCGTGGGCAGAGTGGTGAATGTGTTTGATTGACAGCTGAGCTGACAGGGACACCAAGACACAAAGTAAACAAACTTTGGCTGGTAACTGTGGCTTATAATTTAAGGGCAGACAGCACTTTTTCCCTGGATGAGCTTTGTTTAGTAGTTTGTTTAACAAGACAAGGTGCAAGGCAAGGATAAGTTTGATTTGATGAGGTATATTTGTAGTTATGGTATATAGATCTCTTTCTATGTAGCAAACAGTTGCCTATCTACATATTCAACAGAAACATATGCGTTCATGCAGAATTGGATTTGTGGCCACCTGATAAATGTAAGTCCATTATTCACTCTCCTCTTTGTTCTGTTTTCCACTGTTAACAGCTGCAAAGCCTGAACAGCAGACTACAGACTGTAAAACTAAAACAATGAGCTACAAAGCTCTGCAGAGCTGAGGGGAACTCTGCAGTCCACGAACATTCTTTTTGGGTTCCTCTCTAAGAGCCACCCCTTTCACATTAGTCATTTGATCCACTGCTAATATAAAATAAATGAGAAAAAGTCAAACTGAGATTCTTATTATTTATAATGTGGCTCCAAATCAACAAACCTACATGTAGATGCAAACCTTTACTTTCCATCTGGACTACACTGGGATGAGGTCCAACATCACATCCTGAGCCCCTCCCCCAGTATGTATATCAAATTGGACTTTGTCAGTGTTGTTATGATCACTAGAGACAGTATGATGAGTCTGGCAGCAGCTTGGCTGAGCCTGACAAGATGCAAAGATCTGAGGAGAACTGAACAGACAGATTGACTGATAGTTAAGGAGATACCATGCCAAACTGATATACAGTGTACTGTACACCCTGCCTTCAGATAGAGACAAGGTATTTGTCAGCCATAATACATCTCTCTGTGCTAATGCTGGCTCAGCCAAGCAGACACATTTACATTTTCACATCTGAAACTCTACAGATTTCCAGTGTGTGCACTCAGATATAAGCTGCATGTGCATTATATGCATTGGAATATTTTTTTTGTGGTAACACACATCAGTGTGGTGAGTGTGACTGAGTCTCCTGGCCAGACCTCTATCTACAAAAATATACATTTTTGGCATAGTCAATTTAGATTGTTAAATTAATATTGAATCAAAATGTGCAATTGCTATAATGCCCTATTGTGAACATTCAGTCCTAGTTTTAGTCGTACCCAGCTACAACTGCTGTTTATGAAGGTTGGACTGTGTGAGAAAAGTATTAAAGGTTCAGTGTGTCTGATTTAGGGAGACTTAGTGACATCTAGTGGTGAGGATTACACATTGCAACTAGCAGAAACTTCTCCCAGTTAGAATTCCTTCGGTGTTCATTGTTCCGGAGGTTTTTACGAGGAGCCGAATTATCTTTAGGGGTCTCCTCCAGGTGATGGTATTAACACTGAATAAAGCAGTTTCACTTTATGAATCAGTGTTTTCCTGACGCTTTAGACCACGAAAAAAAATAATAAGAAAAAGTGAATGGCCCTATCTGGAGCCAGTGTTTGGGGTGTCTGTTCTGGGCTACAGCAGAAACACGGTAGTGCAACATGGCGTTCTACATAAACAAAGACCCGCTCCCTATGTAGATATAAACGGCTCATTCTATGGTAATAAAAAAGATTCTTATTTTCAGGTGATTATACACTAAGGAAAAACATACTTATTATATTCCATTTATGCCAGTATATCCCTCTAAATCCTACACAATGGACCTTCAAGGCTTAAGTTCTCAAGTAACAGTCCATTAATGAATGAATTCTAAAAATGTTATTATAAATTGATTAATTAAATGTGCATTTACTTGATCCATAAATACACTCACAGTTAATGCACACCATAAATAGACCTAATGAAGGATTCCATTTCCTTATTTAGTCTTTAAATTATGAATTAATGGGTTTTGTTATTCCATTTACTGACACAAATGTGTCTGCCTCTCATATTCCACCTCACAATTTATTTTTCTCCTCCTCTAACATGTACAGTTATAATTTAATGATTACAAAAAACATAGGACTAGTATTCACCTAAAAGTAAAAGTAGTAAAATCTCCTGTTCTGAGGTTAGGACTTCTTGTTTGTTTCCATAGACTTATTTCACACTGGGTTTTGCCTCTCAACTGTTATACAGGTTATCCTCTTTTATTAGTGAAGGTTGTCAAGGCAATGCGAAACCTGAAAAAAGCACATGCCAGCCATAAATATCAGCCATAAGTCAAACTACTTTTTAAGTGACTTCACTGTTTAAAATAGTCAGAATAAAATCCTGAAAGTTTTGCTCGAGGTGTGCTGCAATCCCATGATCTTGATCAACTGACGTAAGGTGGTTATGAAACTCTGTCAAAGCTGTCTTAAGTCAGTCTTCTGACGTTCTGTCAAACTTAAACGTTTAATATGTTTTATATTTTTAAGTTTTTGGTCTTGGCTCATGCAAATAGTGACGTTTAATGACATGAACACTGTCAACCAATAGCTGCACTGTCTCCAGCACTGCAGCAGCAAAGCAGGTAGACAGTAAACTCAGAGGACTCTGGGGAGGCACAAGAACGTGGACAAGTCTCTGTTCTCCTGTACTGTGGAAAAGGAGGAGAAACTGGTGGAGTTGTGGAATTAACAAGAGTCTCTGTTTAATTTGGTGTGTACATCTGATCCAAAAATCAGCACTTATTTTAGTGAGAAATCTTTGTCTTTGAAACGGTTTGTCTCTCATGCCCATGGTCTCCTCTCACTAAAACATTGAAGCTAACCTGCAGAGGATGGTAGAGAGTTGAGACGACAAAATCCAAAAAAGTCAAATACAATTTGTCTTTATGGATTATAGTGATGACGAACTGACAAGAATACTTTTAACATATGACGCCTTTTATCTTGTGTTTCTAGAGATATATGTTTTTGCAGGCATATAAGGAATTGCTAATATTTCTGAAAGGCAGTCCAGCATAATATTAATCCACCAGGAGCAGGATGGGGAATAATCTCCAAATGAATCTAGTTGTAGTCTTGCAAATAGTGACCCAGTCTTTGCAAAATCTTAAAGTGTGTGACTAAAATCTCACATTGTCTTTAGATTTGAGAGCGTATCAGACTTCAATGCTTTCACAACGTCTCCATAGTTTTCTAGTGTATGGTACACAGTGTCTTCTATAACTGCAACAGTTACAATAAGCCAGCCATGTTTCCAATGTAAGGTCAGGGGTAGGGTAGAAATCTGATCAGTGACCTGCTGCATGTATATGTATAAAATGGAAGAAAAAATAAATGTGATTTCATTTTATGCGGTTTTACAGCTACTAAGAAAATATCGTCTGCGTCTCATGTGAAAAAACTATAACAGTATTGGGAGCCTTTCAGCTGCAGTTACAACAGTGACTCTCTCTCTCTCGATGCTCTCACCAGTCTTCTCCTGGATCCCAGCCAGGCTCCACATTGTGGTCTTCTCCGTGTGGTCAGGCTGGCTGGGGTAGCCGGCTGCAGGTCTGATCCCCTGGTATCGAATTTTGTGGAGGTCTGAGGCCTGCAGTGCCTCCTCCCTACTGTAACCCCACAGCTCCTTACGCACACGAGCATGGAGCTCCTCAGCAAAGGCCTGGAGGACGGACAGTAGGTTGGAGCAGAAACCAGAGAAACACCATGGCAGCATCAGTTAACATGCCATTCAGCACCAGTGATGCAATACTAGCTGTGATGGTGTTAGGAAACCGTCCATACTGTACCTCAGCCAGTCGGTCAGCCAGGGCTTTGACCATGATGCTGTTGTAGTCGTCTCCCTGAGCCTGGAACTGCTGACTCAGCTCCTCAGCTCCAAATACACCCACAGCAAACACACCGATGTAGTCTGTCACACCGCTGTCTATAGGGGCCACAAAGTCTGACAAACACAGGTAGGGCTCTGAACTAGAGCTGTCCTTCTCCACCTGCAGAGCACACACACACAGAAATGTGTTGCTGTTACTGTGCTACCATCCATTTCTGACTCCATCTTTAAGGTCACATTCAGAATCTGGATAAGAAGATATTAATAAAATCTGAAGTATTACATCTGGCAAAGATGTAGGCACCACACATCATCTAGCTGATGCAATCCACATAGTAAGGCAGCACTCCTCAATATTTTAGACTATTTAACAAAAAAATGGGTTCTCAGTAGGCCCAGGGTAGTGTACAATTATGCAGAAAGAAAAGATTTATGATAATACTGTTAGTTTCCATCAATTATATTTTCAGAGATTTCCCTTGTTTCCTTTTGGGCAGAAGCTGATACCAATGTTTTTGTTTCTGTTATTATTTTGTGTCAGGGAAAAAAGAAATCTTCATTGTAAACACATAACTGTTTTAAAGTCATTCAACCCTTTATTACATTAAAAAACATCTTTTATTAAAAAATAAATAATACTATACTATATACAAAAGAGCTGTCCCAAATACCAGTTTTGAAACTATTCCAGTCGCTTGTCGTTTTCAACGTCTTGCTAGCCTATCTGTAAGCCTGTCAGGTGTGGTCAAAGTTTTCTGACTTGTTGTACTGGAACGCGATCAACTCGGGTGTGATGTCATTCCCAGCTCTGACCTCCTACTTCTGAAGTAAATGAAACACAGAATTAATCTGGAGCCCTACTTTTTAGGCTACAAAAAATTGATGTGGCGCAACACAAAAACACTGGTCTCTGTCGGTAAATGTCATTCCTTTTGCCAATGGCAATGTGTGGCCGATAAATCATGCATCCCTAATAGACTTTACAGTGAAGGACAGACATTTCACAGCAGAGTATTCCACAACATTACAACCACCAATTAAGGCTGCTGCTATGGTGGATGTGAGTACCTGTCTATGACAGATACTGAACTTAAAGCAATGACATGAAATAGACAGCAGCTGTTAATAAAACTCACCTGTTGCCGTAAGCCATGGAATGTGCCGATGGGCTTGGTGTCACTGCGTACTGTGACATCATGGTTGTATAAATTAATGTCATCACCATCACTCTGGGCACGCCAGAACCCCACCAGGCCCCGCCCCTGCAGACTATGGCTGTCAATCATCTGATGGAGCAGCCGCTGGGCATCATCGAAGACTCGCCGAGCCTCCGAACCTGCACAGAACAAATGTTACAGTCAGGTCAGACATGGTTTGACTTCTGTGACAGCAAGGCTGGAATATACTAATTTTTTCGTAAGTGACACTGTATTGTATCAGTGTAGCTTAGTTAACATCCAGTAACATGTTACAATAATATCTATTTTATAATGTTGATCCACAAGGCAGATTTTTTCTCTTTCTTTTTGTGAATAATATGAATGTTCAAATATGAGCCAAATAAATGTTATTTTTAACAATGACAATTGGTTTAGAGACAGTGATACTGAGGGAAAGACAGGAGGCTGGAGGTAGCAGAGATGAAGATGGATGGATAGATAGGATCAGGAATGAGTACATCAGAGGGTCAGCTCATGTTAGAAGTTTTAAAGATAAAGTCAGAGAGGCCAGACTGAGATGGTTTGGACATGTTCAGAGGAGGGATAGTGAATATATCAGTAGAAGGATGCTGAGATTGGAACTGCCAGGCAAGAGGCCTAGAGGAAGACCAAAGAGGAGATTTATGGATGTAGCGAAAGCGGACATGAAGTCAGTTGGTGTGAGAAGAGGATGCAGAAGATAGGCTTAGATGGAGGCAGATGATTCGCTGTGGTGACAGTCGTAAGAAGAGTAAGATTTTTAACAATGACAACTTGAATATTTTGTTGCAATAAACCAGACGGAAAGACAATTTAGCACAGTACTGAATTATCTTCAACAACAGAGGTTTTCTTCTTGCTAATTAGTATTTACAAAACTGTGTATTGACATCTGTTTACAAAAATAAAATGTGTGAGCCAGATTTGAGTCACCACGTAGCAGGATAGATGTTTGTGGGGTGATTTCTGAGGAATCAGGAAAGAGCTCGTACCAACAGTCTTGTCATTGAAGATCTTGGGGTAACCTCTGTTGGGGTATTTCCCTCTCAGCTGCCACACATCAAAGAAAGGCTTCCAGTCAATGAAGTCCAGCAGACTGTTCAGGTCGTACCACTCAAACACATGGGTGCCCAGGATCTGAGGACGCACTGAAACGCAAAGACAAAGAGAGAGCGGGCTTGGCTTTTAAGGTCCATATTTGATTTACTTGTTTTTTTGACAAAAACAAATGCATGAGACATTGCTTAATGTTTAAAATACAAAGTAGATGCAATGCATTCAGGTTTCTAGCCATGGCTAATTTGCAACCCCTGTCCCTGGTTAGGCTTCCAGAATTAAAACAGTAAGTGTAGTCAAAGAGGAGACCACAATAAAAACAGCAACAAAAAACAGGCTTACTTCAGTTTTCATACAGAAAATAAACAACAGTTTTCACAAAAGTTGTCAAAAGTAGTGATACTATTCAGATACCACATGCTTAAAATAATACAATTTCTGTTAATTATAGTATTGAAAGTACCAAAGCTATGAAAAAACAAATCTACAGATCTACATTCAGATATATACATGAATGAAACATCTGCATCTGAGTATGGGCTGGAAATCCCAAGTTCACAATGGGAGACACCTCCAAAGGTGTCCTCTGTATCTGCTTGTTCCAGCACCTTATTGAGGCTACATGATATTTGTACTCATGACAGATACTGTATCAGTGTATCTGTGGTAGGGTTTTGCTTTAATGACTTTAGAATTGATGCTAACTTACCTGGTGTGGGCAGAGAGAGCCAGTCTACATGTAAAGCCTTCGCTCTGGCCTGGGAAAGAGATAGATACTGACGATCCTGAGGCAACACAGGGAGAGAGAAGATGAAGAGGAAAGCAAGGCAATTTTATTTAAATTACACATATCAAAGGAAACTCAATATGCCTAACATAAAATGAAGAGCTTACAGATATCCATCCAATTGTGAAAAATAAGATTATCATAACAGAGAAAAATGCACAGCTATATGAGATCCATAAGAATGACAAGGACATACAGCGGGGGTCTAAATTTTAGATTCACTCATATGGAACACTTACAGTATGTCATGGCAGTTTGGATATTTAAATTATTTCTGCAATTGCTATTTTCCTGTGACAGGATGATTGGGAAAATATTCTTTGTTACAAAAACAAACTAACTTCTGCAAATCTGATAAAATCTGATGGATCAAAAATATAGATAAAGTAAGTTACAATATAGAAGAAACACTTCTAAATGTCATTTAACTTTATGAGATTGCCTCTTGACTTCCACTGAACTACACCTGCTAACTGTATCACTGTGCAGAAGGAAGTGTGTATCTACTCATGGATGAGAGGCTCATGCTCGTGACAGAGTGAGATGTCATCATTAATGATGTCCTCGGCTGAGCTGTAACGTGAGATAGCTCAGTGACGCTACGGTTGTCAGGTTGTGTGTTTAGGTTGTTGTGTATCTTCAGGAGCTTCTACGACCTTGCGTCTTCCAGAAGCACATCTACCTTTTTTTATCCAGCATGCATAACACCTACTTTTCATTTCTTTTGCAAAAGGACATTAAATTTGATATCTATTTGACTTTAGAAACAAACTAGACAAATGAGGTAGATTGAAATTGCAGGAGAGACCTTAGAAAACTTTAAATGATTTTTTCCCCTACTGCAGCCATGTGCAGGGGCTCAGGTGTGTTTTCATGAGCCTGTAGGCTGCTGACTCGTACAGCCTGTATTTAGATGACACGTGGATGCAGTGCTGATCTCAAAGACGGTTGCCTATGTGGGTCACTGGACCCGGAACTAGAGAGAAACCTCCTGTAGTGCCTACCTCATTACGTGTTTCTACCAGCCATTCTTACCTTCAGGGAGTCATAGTGCTCCTGCCTGATATCCTCATACTCCTCTTTCAGGTCATCAAAGTACTCCTCCCTCATGGCCTCATCCAGGAGCTGCGAGCACTAACAGATGGAAAAAAAGAGACAATACACTCAGGCTTAGACTAATCAAACAGAGGCCCAAACATCTAACTAACATCATCTCTCTGCCCATCTTGTATAATAAGAGATTATTTCCTCCCAAGGAGGTTCTCTTTTTACTTTCCTCTGTTGGTTAGTTGGTTAGATGAATTTCTGATTCAGAATTTAATAAAATGTGAATCCATTTTATGACTGCTGCAAAGGAACATGTTTTTGTTGGGGATTTTTTACTGTAATTTAAAAATATTTTCTCATGAACTACTGGCCTTACTTGGTGAGTGAAATTGCACCAAGGTACAGATTAAAACTTTGACTTTATCTGATATGTAACAAAAAAATTAAATGTAAAGCATCATACAGCCTTAGTGGAGGCACATGCAAATGCTAGTTAACAATTCTCAGGCTTTGCATGTCATCATCAGTGCTGGGGGGATTACAAAAGTAAAGCATTATAGTACTATATTATGTTTATCTCATATCCTCTCCCTGACCCTCCCTGTGTCCATGGCGATCCATTTATTTTAAAAGGTCTAGGCTGTTGAATTGTTCTGTATCATCACACTATTATTAAGATAAACAGGGGATTTTGCTTCCGGTCACAGGTTGATTCAGAAAAGCTGGTTCATGCATTTATTTTTACTAGATTACTGAAATGCACTTTTTTGAGGTTTAATCAACTCCAGTTTGTTCAGATGCAGACAAAGTGTTAATTCAAACCAACGGGTGTGAACGCATTACTCCAAAATTAACTTCTCTTCAGTGTGTATTCAGTGAGCATGTGGACAATGTAGGAAAAATCTGAAAAGACCATTAGCTCATCAATTTATGCCTGCTGTAAAAATAAATGTGACTTGACTTATCTTGACTTGATATCTGTGTAGCATGTTACTGAAACAAAATCTATTCATATCACATTAATGCTAGAGTTAAAAATTGACAGTGATACTCTAGGCCCAATAAAAGTTCAAGTGATGTCTTACCACCACCACACTCCTGGAGGCATCCAGAACATGGACAACAGGAGAGCTGTAGCGAGGGGCAATCTTCACTGCTGTATGTGTCCTACCAAACATACAACACACAAATTACTGCAAAATAACAACATCTTATGGTGAGCAGGGAAGATACTACTTACAATAACTAATTACATTTTAAGAAATACAGCCATTAGACAGTTGCATGAAAAAGTCTGAGCACCCCTGGTCAAACTTTTGTTTATTGTCAATAGCTAAGCAAGTAAAACATGACCTGATTTCCAAAAGGCAAAAAGCTAAAGATGACACATTTCCAAGATTACCTTTTAATTTCAATCTTTTACATTTTCAAAATAACAAAAAAAGGAAAAAGGTCCTCAGCAAAAGTTTGGGGACCCTGCATTGTCAGTACTTAGTAGCGCCCCCTTTGGCAAATATCACAGCTTCTAACCACTTAAGCAGCTACGAGTCTTTTAGTTCTTGTTTGGATGATTTTCAACCATTCTTTCTGCTAAATGCTTCTAGTTCTGTGAGATTCTTGGGCCGTCTTGCAGGCACTGCTCTTTGAGGTCTAGCCACTAATTTTTTTTAATGATGTTTAGGATGGGGGACTGTGAGGGCCATGGCAATACTTTGAGCTTGTGCCTCTTTAAATAGTCCAATGTGGATTGTTTAGGATGACTGTCCATGATTGTCCATCCACTGAATCCATTCTTCCCTCTACCTGTGAAATCTTCCCTGTGCCACTGGCTGCAACACAAGCCCAAAGCAGCAGGGCATAAAATTAACATTTTACCTCATCTGCCACTGGCTAGTGACCTCCAAAAATTTACTGGCCAAACATATTTTTCACCAGCCAAATAAAAAAAATTGTGCCTTATTTGACGAAAATTAATTACCTTACGTTTTTAGTATGAAAATCCAACCCTGTCCTCTGTGTTTCTTTGGCGTGCTTGCGGCAAAGGCTGCAGTAGTAGTATCAGGATACCACGGCAAAAATGAGGCAGATGTGCCTTTTGTCATTTATAAAAAGATAAATCACTTTTCTATAATACATCAATGATATTTCAATGGAATAAATTACTTATTGACTTATTCATACTTCAAAAACAGCATCAATAAGTGATTAACATAGGGGGGATCAAAATAAAATAAAAAAAAAATAAAATAAAAATCAACCAGCCACCCTCCTCCCCTGAAGTCCCTTCATAAGTAACGAACAGTCCCTAAAGTGTGGTGAGGTTTGTGGAAATGTGAACGGCTCGTTTCTCCTCTGACACGCCACATACCTGTGTGCTGCCACCGCTCAGTTGTCCAGGTACTACTGGGCAGTCATGACACTAACGAAAGAGGAAATTACTGGGCCTGGAGTCGGACTTCTCTGTTGCTGGTAAGCTGTTATGTGCCGCAGAGCACTATAAGCCTCCGCCGTATTCCTGTCTGTGACCCCCGTTCAACCCACAACCTGATAATAGGGGCGCCCCAGCGCCCACTCCACTAACTTGACGTGGAAATGAGTGGTAGTCTAGAAAACTGGCGAGTTTTGCTTTTTTTGTTTGTTTCTTTTTCTTTTTTTTTTTTGGAGGGCGCTCACAAAGATTGCGCCCTGGGCAGTCACCCACATTGCCCATAGCAAAAACCGTCCCTGGACACAGCTGGCAGAAATAGTCAAAGCACATAAAAAACCCACATGCAATTCAAAATTTTCCATTGGCCACTGGCAGGTGTGCATTTTTGTTTTACACGCCAAACTCATTTTTTACCCGCCATTGGCGCTTGGCAGGTGTTAATTTTACACCCTGCAAAGCAGTCTGAAACCCTGGTAAAAATTTGTCTGAGAGCTCAAATATCTTGGGGTGCCCAAACTTTTGCATGGTGCTTCTTTCCTTTTTCTCACTCTGAAATTGTACAAAACAAAATAATACACTGATTTTCCTTAAAATGTTGAAAAGCATGTTTTGTCTTTAACTTAATGCACTTCACTCTTAACAGTGAAAAAAATTTTGACCAGGGATGCCTAAACTTTTGCATGCCACTGCATGTACGATAGAAATTATTTTGTGTAATGTTTTAGGAGTCAAATACTCCTCTGATCCTAAGCATTATTAAAGCACCATTTAACATCCTCTGTGGGGCTTTAGAGGGTGTAGCCAGCTTTGTCTCCTGTGAAGCACATCATCATGAGCTGCTTTCTTGCACATTAGAGTGGAGAGCTTCATCAGAAGGACCTAACACAGTGGATCATGCTACCTTCCATGATATATACGCCTCCCCTCTCTACAGAGGTGCATTTACCAACCAGTAGGAGTGGGTTGTGTGTGTAGTGTCATTTGTGACTGATGTAATGTTTGACCATGCCGAAATCACTGGAGTCACATTCTGACCATCAGTGGTGAACAAGTTTGGGGTTTTTTTTCTAAGTGCAAGCTTGCAAAGTTTTGCTGCACCATATATATTCCACTTATTGGTTTCCATAGTATTCATGTCTATACACAAAATCAAATATGACAACAATTTGCTTCATAAAGATTTGATATGTGTTTGACCAAAAAGTGAACAGTTGAGAACACCTGTTACCTAACGTAAATTTCTTGATTTTCAGAGACAGATATTTTTGCCTTGTCTAGGATTTCTGTGTGTGTGTATGTGTGTGTGTGTGTGTGTGTGTGTGTGTGTGTGTGTGTGTGTGTGTGTGTGTGTGTTTATGTTACTTTGATGTGGTGGCTCCTCCAATCAGCAGTGGTGTTGTCATTCCCAGTCTCTCCATCTCTTTGGCCACATGGATCATCTCATCAAGAGAGGGGGTGATGAGACCAGACAAACCAATGATATCTGCAGGAACAAAGCAAACAACCACCCCACATTACTGCTGTTGCTGCGTTGATAAAACAATAACAATTAATACAGCAATATTTGGATAGGCCAGAATTTGGAACGTCAGCTATAGGGCAAAGTCAGGTTGAAGTGTACAAGTAGTAAAAATGAAATCCAATAACCACCCATGATTTCCTTGTTAGGATGATCATTTCTGGTAAATATTGTTATGGTATGTAAAAATGTTTCATAAAAAAATTCAAACTACCACTTCTAATGTCAACAATGACTCATTACATAAGTATTTCAGTGCTGGAAAGATGGCTTTTACATAAAACTGGGCTGTCTATGCAGTAGAAAGACACAAAAAAATTCATGCTATATGACCAAAGAAAACAGAGACAAAGAACTGTGGCATTCACTTTTGCTCAAGAGGCAGAAAACGTAAAACTAACAGAGTGAACTGTGCCGCATCAGACCAATAAATACTCCCACTGGTGGGTAATGTAATGGGAGCTCCTCTGTTTTGACACAGAATTAATGCTGTGAATGTCATGTACAGCTCCTTTCACCTTTAGTGTTTTATTTAATTCATTATTAAGAGCAGTGTCCTTTTACTGTGTTTGACTGTTGATCATTTCAAGCATCTTCTTAGGAAAATCAGCTGTAAACAAGAAACAGCTCAAGGATTTGTTGCGCAAACATGCAGAGGAGTTGGAGGACTTTTTTCCACCCTGCGTAGTGTCTGCAGTCTTCCTCATAAACAATACTATCCCAACGGCCTCCAGAGCAACAAAAGCCAGTTAATCACTTGCTTCTGCTTGTACTGTGAAGCTTAAGTGCTGTGAGGCACAGTAATATCTGGAGGCCACTCAGATGAGCCCCATAACATTTGGACCACCTTGAAGCTTCTCTGTGATTAGACAAAAAAGGGAAGTGAGGGTTGAAATGACGCCCTGGCTTGAGTGCACAGTATTTGTGTTGTACACAGTACCTGCTTTTTGTTGTATGGCCTCTCTGAGGATCTGATCACAGGGAACCATCACACCCATGTCGATCACTCTGAAAAGCAAGAGACATCAAAGCACTCAGACAAGCTTTCCTCTTTTCATTTCTTTGATATATAATAGGTAATCATTTCAAATAATATCACGTCCTCATGAGATTACAGTCATATATACTAAAATTCAGTTTAAGCTCCAACATGGAGGCTCCTCTTGTTAAATCACACATTGTCAATAATCATAAACTTACAGTCTCCATTCTGACTGCTTTTTTCAAATGTCAATGACAAACGTATTAACTGCTATTTACAACACACTGTCATTCAGCAAACGGGTTTTACCTGAAGTTGTTGCAACCCAGCACCACACCTACGATATTCTTGCCAATATCATGCACATCTCCCTTTACTGTAGCCAGAACTATGGTGCCCTGATAGGGATCCTGCAAAGCAAGGAAAAATCATCAGAGAAGCTGAAGGACCAGAGAACTGAATGTTTCAGTTTGTCTGTCATCATGTGATTTTAGGCACTCTAAATACTTTATCTTACTTTTCATATTGGCTACAAGGAACCAATTGATTTTCATGCATTAAGTGCACTGAACTCCATTAAATCACTCGAACCGCTCCACACCACCAGCATTTGGAGTGAGTGAACAGCCACAAAACCAGAGTGCAAAATAACTACACAGCAGTCGGCAAGTTTCAGTTATGACTAGACAGAATTCTTAGTGCCATCTTACAGGTGAACCACACCTCTAATGCACAGCTAACATCTAAAATCTGCGACTGAACTCTGGTATTTTGTTTATGCTGGATTAGAATAAATGCCTTTTCAATCGACTCTTCATTGATATCATACCAAATCTAATAGGACACTATGGCTTATTATAGGAAACCATGAAAGAAAGGCTGTGATGCAGGTTATATAATCTTAATGTAGCCATCAAACTTTACAAAATTGAATAAAAAGAAATATTGGATTGATTACATTGACACATACTAAATAAAGGGACTCTGATCAAGGGCAAACAATATGATCTGGACAACCTTTTCACTTTTTAAAGCTTTCATCTATAAAAAGGTCACATCTTTAGACACATTAAGCTGAAGACAAAAAAGGGGCATATTTTTTGATGCGCGCCAATTTGCCGCTGGTATGTTTTGGCCTTTACTCATATTTTTATGCTAGTTTTTATGCCTCTATCAGGACTAAATGTTACAGATATGTACAATTATGGACCTTTGAGTATTGTGTAGCCTTTGGTAGGAATCCGTCACTTACACTTCACTTACACTGATGTTTGACAACAGGATTTCTTATAGTAATTTACCTTTGGATATGTTAAAAAGAGCATGTGATTATAAACTGTTTTCTGAGACATCCTTGTAAAAATGCTATATAAATGAATTGATTTTTGTGGTTCAACAGAGATAAAATACACTGAACTAGCATTATGACATTACATATAGGACTCCAGTGAAAAGAATTTTTGATCTTTGTGGGAACACTGTGGTCTAAATGAGAGTTGCAATAAAATGCAACTAAATGCATCCTTATTTAGTAGCGACTGACCGTTTCCTCAGTTGAGCCCGACAATGCCATCATCTCCTCCCTCTCCTTCTCCATGAAAGGAATCAGATAGCCCACCGCCTTCTTCATAACACGAGCCGACTTTATCACCTGCAAACACACAAGGACCTAAAAGTTTATTACTGTTTCAAAAGGCTGAAATACCCTGTAATCCAATATAAACAGAAAGAAATACATATTTTTTTTCTTGGAATTGATGGCATCCTAAAATTTGCACTTTGCTACACACTTTTGCTGACTGATGTAACATTGATTATTTTTATAGACTTCATCTTAATGCTTCTCAGTCTCTGGTAGGACATGACTGGGGGAAAAAATAAAATTTGGTGTGGAACCAGTTATAGAGTTGAAAAGTGATGCATATGAATTTTGCAGTTAGCAATCAAGGTGTGTCGTCATTTATGTGTTCAAAGTGACAAGCACCAAGAAACAACAGCTGAGCACCACAGGTAGACAGAGAGAAAAAATCCTGAGTTACCATCCTACCTGTGGAAGGAACATCTTCCCAGCTCCAAAGAGATCTCCCACCACCTTCATGCCGTTCATCAGGGGGCCCTCGATGATGTGAAGGGGTCGAGGGTAGCGGTCAACGAGAGCCTGACACTCCTCCACATCCTCCACCACATACTTGTCTATTCCCTGTCAACAGCAACACAGGCAGGAGCATTCCACAAGAAAAGAAATGAGAACATAAAACAGGTGAACTGTTAACACGACAGTTTATGTTTTGTTTTTATATTTCTAAAAATAAAAAAAAACAATAAACAGGAATTCTCAACAAAATTACTTCATTGTATACTTTTTTTTTGTTTAAAAAAATGTATAAAGAAAGAATAAGTAGACTATATGATGTCAGGTAAAATCTGTCCCCTTGTCGAAGGTGAATTACTGTGTATGGCTCTTGATTCTTGATTCTTTCTGAAGTTACTGTAGGTATTGGTTGATAAGTAACTGTAATTGATAGACCTTTTTTTGTTTATTTATTTTCTGAGAAAGTGTCCAGAAAAATTTCCTTTTCCCTACTCCTTTTTGGTCATCGGATGTGTTTTAGAAATAGAGTGCCACAGTCACGCCCCTTCCGGTGAAGTACATGGGACCTTAGATCGGAAAAAATATGAATGGCAGTGAATGAGGAGAGAAATATTATCTTTTGGTCCCATTTGAGTTGTTACATGAAATCCAAATATGTTGTTAATGAATTTAAAACATAAATTTTAAGGTCAAGAAAGTCATACTTTGTGGTAAAACTGTTGAGATATAAGCTTTTGAAAAAACGTAATTAGAAAAACTACACAGGAGGCAGTCGCATATGTGACGTCATAGCTTTCGATCGCTTCCTGCAGCTTGGAGTGACTGCAACCTGGCACAAAACACACAGACATCTTCAATCATAAATCAATTAATCATTAAACAGTGGAATTTCAGCGGGGAGGCCAAGCTGCAGGAAGCGAGCGAAAGCTATGACGTCACATACGCAACTTCCTCCTGTGTACTCTTGAGTCTTTCTAATTATAAAGCTTATATCTCAACAGTTTTACCACAAAGTTTGACTTTCTTGACCTTAAAATTTATGTTTTAAATTCATTAACAACATATTTAAATTTCATGTCGTAACTCAAACGGGACCAAAAGATAATATTGCTCTCCCCATTCACTGCCATTCATATTTTTTCCGATCTAAGGTCCCATGAGCTCTACCGGAAGGGGCGTGACTTCGGCACTCTATACTTCCTAACCATGTCTGAGCAGCCGTACAATGGTGTTGAGAGAGCAGGCTTGGCTGACTTAGTGTCAGCATGAGTCTAAAGCCCAGTTTGTCACTTTCAGAGCATTCTGATCAATGTAGCTGTAAAAAAGCTATTTGAATGTTAGTAATACCAGTGTGCGGAGGTGCTCTTGGAGAATTTAAACCAGTGTGAACATTCTCCCACAGGACTTATTTAACCTGATCATCAGATGTTTTACCTTGATGAGAGCGTACTCCAATCTTTCCTCCACACCTCCTTCTCTCCATTCATCTGTCTGAACCACCTTCTTCGCTCCTTTCGCGTTGTTCTGTAAACAAGATTGGTGAAGACGTCATCTGTTAACCAAACTAAAGAGACAACAAACTGGTGTACTATTTTTATGAATATGTGTATACCTGTGCATAGGCCAGAAGTTTCTCAGTTGCATCAGCGTCTCTGTTCCAAATGAGGTTTTCACACAGTAACAGCAGCTCTTTATCAATGTCATCATAGACTGGCAGGTTCCCCGCATTCACTATCCCCATATCCATACCATCCTGAAACAGGACAGAAGACCGACGGTGGTAATGAAGTAGAAAGACTGCCTGTAACACTTTTTCCAAGGAGATCAGACTATAGGGCCACTATGAAGTACCTTCTTTACCCCTTCTTTGCATTTGACACCGCTCCACACCACATCACACCGCTCCAGTGTGTGATTATAGACTGCATGCCAGCTTCGCAGAATCAAAATAGGCATGACAGGCGTAACATGTAACGCAACAGCATCGGCCGCTAGTGTGACAAATAACATACGCTTTGGCAGCGCTTTCTAACAACAGCAATAACATTAACATGGCAATAACCATCATTTACTGTCCGTTATCTCTTGGCTGATCTCCTCCTCTGCTCAGAGGGTTAGGAGCTCTCACACCTCACAGTTTTCCCAACTTGCAGACATTTTCAGCTGCTGTTTTTCTCCTCTGAGTTAGCTACCACCTACTTTTTACATCTCCTATGGTGGGTCGCACACATAATACATCTTCAACACATCACACCTGTGCCGTCCTGCTGCCTGATAGCTCAAAAGGATCAAGTACCACTATCCAGCCCTAGATGCAACCTTTACTATAGTCACCACCTTAGAAAGTAACATCATGACAAGAACTGTTGGTCAGGGGCTTTATGATACAGATTTCCATGGCTGAGCAGCCAGGTTGCAAAATCTTCTCGGGCCAACTTCATCTTGATGCCGAGGTGTTAAACAATCACATTAGTGTACTGTTTGACTGTTTACAGTTTGGGCAAATAGTGTAAGACTGACATGTTTTGCAGTTTTGGTTTCATCCTCCCAGTTTTGAGAATTTGGCTGTTTAGACTTATGCAACCACTTCAGTACTACTGAGGTGAACATGATATCATTTATTCAGAGCACAGAAAAATATTTTTGTAAACTCTTTCCAGGAAACACTGTCATCATTATTTACAATAAACCATAGACCTTACTGTGAATGTTTTTTTTTTCTATTTTCTAATCTAAATTCCATTGACAGTGAGCGTGGTGTGTCAGTGTTTACCTTGATAGCATGGTACAGAAATGCTCCATGCATGGCTTCTCTGATGGCCTCCATTCCTCTGAAGGAGAAGGACAGGTTGGACAGACCGCCACTCACCCTGGCTCTTGGTAATGTCTCCTACACACACACACACACACACACACACTTTTTAATCTTTGTGTTATCACCATATGCAATAACCTAGGGTAATTACTGGAGGAAAAAGTCAGCAGCAAAATGCACTCACTAATAATTGTTTAAATGATAATTTGAAAATAATCCCAATAAGAATCTAAAAATAATTTTAAAAGTTAAAGAGTATTAGGGTTTATTTTGCTAGGTAAACATGGCTTAAGCCCAGTTCAGACCAAACATTTTGTAACCAAACGGGTTGAAACAGGCAACTACTTGCAATGTGCCATTCTGCAACATTGTAAAACCTGCCAGTTCACACCAATGCACTTTGATGAGACAGTCTATCTAACACTGGTTCTGCACTGGGTTGTTTGATTGAGAGAAGGGCTGTGCTTGTGAAGATTTCTGACCATTTTGTGTTAGTTGAGATGGACCCATTTGCAGGCTAACGTGGATGGGTTAAATTAGTGTTTATTCTTCCTGACAGGTGTATTACCTTGATAACTTTGGTGGCTCTGATAAAGTAGATGGCGTAGTCATTGTGTTCCTCCATGCCTGTACCAATGGTGAGGATGTTGGGGTCAAAGATGATGTCGTTGGGGTTAAACCCCACTTTGTTGACTAGCAGCTTGTAGGCCCGGGTGCAGATCTCCACTTTACGGTCTGTATCTGTGGCCTTGAGAGGACGGCAGACTTGTTAGCAATATAGCGTGTTTTTGTGTCAGTGTTATGTGTGTGTGCGTTTGCCTCCTCACCTGTCCCTCCTCATCAAAGGCCATGACCACTACAGCAGCTCCGTAGCGCTTCACAGTGGCAGCTCTGTGCAGGAACTCCTCCTCTCCTTCCTTCAGGCTGATACTGTTGACTATACACTTCCCCTGACAGCATTTCAACCCAGCCTCGATCACTGAGAAGTTAGAGGAGTCAATACACAGAGGAACCTGCAGAGGAGAAGGACAGCCTCAATGCCTTCTTCTGTTTTACTGAGCAGATGAATTCATAGGTCAATCATTAAAAGGTTCATATGTTATATTAAAGGAGATAAAATGTAAGCACACATCTCAAGCTGATGGTTAATACTGTAAAAACCCAAGACAAAGTGAAAACAAAATATTTTATTAGAAATAACAAAGCTGGAAACTTGGCTAGCCCCACACGAGAGCCCCTGATGCAAAGGAATGCATTCATCATTTAGGCACCAATCAGACTTGACAAATAAGACTCCAAGTCTACAGCCATGCTTGTAACTCTGTGAGCCTCAACTGCGGCAGTACTGTGCTTTGAGTTTAATACTAACGCTGGCATGCTAACATGCTCACAATGCCGACGTTTAAAGCAAGTTCAAACTTAGACTAGTCGACAAGTCTAAAAGTAAGAAAACACTCACAAAACAGTCAAGCTTGAGCACTATTTCAATTCTAAAGTTAAACATAAAAAAAATATTGCATGTATCAATGGAGCAATTTGAAACAGTTAATCACATTTTTCAATTATCAAATCATGAAATCATCAAAAAAATTGGGCACTTTACTCCATGCATCATGAACATTGCACATTATCCTAAAACCATGCAAACAACTCATGAAATTAGAGTGAGCAAACTGTATTTAGTGAAAACGATATTGTTTGAAAAAATAAATCTTTAGGTAACATGCCTCATTATTACAATGACATTTTCACAGGGTGAATGCAATAGCATGAAACAATAATAATTTTAATAATAAGTCAACTGACTAGTTGATTAAACTATTGCCAGAAATACTAATCAACTAATTGCACACATCCCAAGCGAATATGCTTTTGTTTAACAGGTATGATGTTTACCACGCTCGAATGTTACTAGTTTACAGATGGCTGGTCATAAAGAAAATTACTGAACATATTACAATGTTAACCTGATGATGACACAACAGGAAAAGT